>NC_143586.1:176848044-177188065 GCF_048544385.1 Mastigoproctus giganteus | reverse complement strand
TGATGCACACACGTGATCACAATAGGTTGTAGGCACCGCTGGACGTATACTCCGACTACATCTACGTTCAGTAACCCCGTCAGCTCTTGTCGAATTACCCACATCGCCGGGAAAGTCTTCGTTTTCATGGTCGAGGAGTGGGTCTGAAAAGTGAGGCCCTCGTCCCAAGTCAAGCCGAGGTCGGTGTGAGACTTCACTTTCCTTATCTGCACTCCATTGTGATGTCATTTTTTATTCTCTTTTTTGTAAAGGTGAGTTGAGCTGACTTTGATGCATTTATTTCCAGACCTATTTGCAGTAGATATGCTACAAGGCTGTCGATCAGGACGGAGACTCGCTGATTGGTCAGGTGAGTTTGTTCAGCTTCTTTAGACGTTATGTATAATTTGAGGTCGTCTGCATACGATGAGAAATCAGTATACCTTGCGAGGAAGGGTTCAAGGGCAGCGGCGAACAGTACACAGGATAGGACACCTCCCTGTGGTACTCCTCTCGTCATAATGCACTCCAGTTGGAAGGATTTATAGCTGATTATGAGTTGTCTTGGTGTAAGGATGCGGTTGATGGTTTTTAGCAGGCTTCCAGTAATGCCAAAGTACTTTTCCAGAACGTAGATGAGAGCGGGAATTGAGAGCTTATCATAAGCAGATGAAATATCAAGGAAGATGACGTCCAGCTGAGATTTACTGTTGAGAGCAGTTTGAATTTTAAATAGGGTATCCAGTAGGTTTGTATATGTAGATCTTTTGGGGATCACGGCATGCAGATGTTTCGGTCTATGAGAGAAGCATTGGTCGATCAGTGCTGAGAAGATAGCTTTCTCAAAAACTTTTAATAGAGAGCAACCCACTGAGATCGGTCTCAAGTCCTTAGGTTCCTTTCGGTTTCTTCTTTTGGGTATGGGTTGTACCCTGTAGTGATTCCACATTGTCGGGATTGATCCGGACTTCAATATGTGATTAAAGATTGCAAGAAAGGGCTCCACAATGAAGGCACTACGCACTTTAACCATGAAGAGGGAAACCGTCAGTACCAATTGTAGATTTATTAGGAAGTCTATTGATGGTATTTATAAGGTGTTGTTTTGTAAGCGTTATAGTTGAAAGGGGCTGTCTGGAGTGCATGATGAAATCACTTAGGTTTGGGGTTTTTGGGTCTAATGGCAACTCGTTGAAAGTCAAAGATACCCATTCCTGAAATACCTTCTCATCGATATGGAAATCTTTGTTGCATTTGGATGTAATACGTTTCGAGCGGTTTATTCTGTTGAGTGCCAGCTGCCGGATTGCATTTCGTTTACATTTGAGGAAGTTTGCTCGCTCTTTCTTGTACATCTGGTAGTCAGCTGAGTTATGGTACTTTTTCCATATTCTGAATGCTTTTTGTTTCCTCTTGAATGCTACTTGGACTTCGGCATTGAACCATGTATTGGATCTATCGGAGAGTTTTAATTGTTTGAAAGCTCCTTGGGAGGCAATTTCAAGTAGCTGGTTAGCCAGGTTAGATATAACAATATCTATTGATTCTTGCTGTAGACCCTTCCAGTTCATTTCTGTGAGACGTGCAAGGATGATCTCTGGGTTTAAATATTTAATGGAGAATACTGTTTTGGTAATCTTCTCGTTCCTGAGAGCTTCATCAGCGTTTGAGTTTACAGTGACGTTGAACTCAAACGTGATGGGAGAGTGATCAGAGGGGAAGCTGTGGTGTTCAGTGGTCAGACCTAGGTGTGGGAGATTGTGGAATAATCGATCCAGCATCTGGTTTCCCCTATTTTGAAGTCCAATGCATGCTCTCGACATTTGTCCCTGGCTCGTACTGAAACACCGAACGCTCATCTGCAGTGAGATGACAGTCAAGGATATTAAGACTGTTCTTCTTTACTTCTCCTCATCAGTGTGGCTAAAATTTGCATAAACCTCCCTTTTTTCCCCGTAAATCTTCACGCAGAATAGACGAATCGTCTTCTCGTTCGTGTCCAACTTACCCACCATCGTTCTGCGGGCCAAACGATGATCGCCATTTCTGGAACTTTTGCAATTCAGTCCTCGTTTCGAGAGGGTGAGGGATGTTCACTCCTTGGGTCATCCTCACGTCCGTCTCTGACCGTTTATACCAATGAAACGCACTCTGGTACGTCTTGACTTTACGCGCATAACCCGCCCGTTTGTAACATTTCGTCCGTTTCTGATGCGGATTTTCGCAGTTTAAAAAAGCAAAATTTGATATTTGTTCGTGGCCCTCCCCCGTTGCAAAATCGTGACGTTAACGTTACCGACGAAAGGGGTCGTTACCCCTTTCGTCGGTAACACCCGCCAGTGTCGTGGACAATCTTCGCATCGCCACCCGATCCAAGCGGTTCGGACACACGACCGCAACAGCACTTAGTGGCATGACCGGAACTTCGTTGGCAATAGAGTTCCGGTCACGCGGCAAAGATCGAAATGGCGGCGGTTTGTTTATTCAATCGGCGCATTCCCTTCCCAACGACATCCTTTCTTTTTCTTCGCGTCTCCCATTTCTATCACTTTTTGCCATTTTTCTCCGAAGGGAATCGAGGCAAAGTTAGGGACTAAAAGAAAACCCGCTTTATTTATTTGGATTCAATCGCGGGGAATAACAAAAGCTCGTGTTTTCTTCGTTGCACTCGTGGTTGAACCGAAATCGATGTCCTCGATAATATTACGTCATCAGTCATTCGAGCAAATGCGACAGTTATTTCATTTCGTATTTAATAATAATTAGCAAATAGCAAATACGTTTCCCAGCTGGTTCGGTGGGTGTGGCCCGAATTGCAATTACACAATCTTTAATTAGTCGTAATTCGCGTCTCTCGTCATTCGAGTAATTTGAACTTCGACGAATCTGTCGTTGGAACGAAGAAATCGTCGAAGGACCGGCGATCGTTTAGATTAGTCCTGGGAAATCGTGTCGAAGGGGTTCTTTCGGAAATTGTTTCTCTCTCTCTTCAAAATTCTCGTCCTCGTTCCGTAAAGATGCACGGAGGGTCACGTGAACGCTCCGTCGTGGTGCTGCCCCCGAATTGCCACCGAGCTTACAGCTTACAATCTGAAACGTTAATTACCCGGATGTAGTTGCCGGCTGATTAGAGGGGGTCCTCGCTAGGCACCCACTTACGAAGCGAACTGCCGTCAAAAAAAAAAAAAAGCGTACAACGCAACATTCGCGTTCAGCTGTCGACGACACTCGAGCAATAAAGGTCGACAAAAATCTCGCTCTTCTCGCTGACCCTTTTGTTTAGCCAAGCCAATAGGCGCGTGCAAATCGGGGCCACTTAGTCCTTTTTCATTCTTCTTCTTCTTCTTTCGGGGGGAGGGGGAGGGGAGAGAGAGACGGCTGTAATGTGGATAACCGACAAGCACCAAAGTGGCGCACTACTCCTCGAACACACCGCCCGTAGTTACGGCAAACAGTGCACAGCCGTCCCTCTTCCGGGCAGGTGTGAGGAGAAAGGGGCCACGCAGACCCACATCGCTCTTTCCGACAACAGAGCCGAGCGTGGCAGAGAGCGCACCTGTCTCTTTATCGCTCCGCATACTCGTAAATAGGGGAGCCGAGCCATTAATTCCTCCCCGCGTGCCTTATCTGCAGCCCGTCTGTACACACGAGCGCAAGCACACTCCTTTCCTCAGCACGCGCGCGTTGCAAGTGTTTTTTTTTTTTTTCGGACACCGCAACTGCTCTTCACTCGTTCGTGTCCACACAAATGAAAGCGGATCTTCCACGAAGTCAGAAAGTTTGAGAGGGGGAGGGGAAGGCGCCCATTTTGAATGTGCACCAACCTCCCATTTTTGTACGTTCGCTTTCCTTATGAGAACCTTTGACCTACTGCACTCGTCGGACCGAAATTAAAAGCTCCTTCGCAGTCATAACACCCCCCCCCCCCACATCGGGAGCCAACTAATTTATTTTAGAGTTTGAGATTTTTCTTCTATATCATTTCGCACATCCCCCCCTCCGCGGTTCTGCTCATTTAGGTTTTTCAACTCGAAACAGCGACATCTTCGTCTTCCCCTCGCGCAGTCCCTTCGTTTGCCACTTCACCACACACACAAACGTGCGCCAGACCTGAGCGGATGCCTTGGGAAGGGGCAAATGTGCCCTGCTGCTTGCCCAGTTGGCCGTCCTCGCATTTGTTGAGAATGACAAATTGGTAGCGCCGAAGACAGCAACGCTGGGGAGGGGGGGAAGGAGAGACAGAGAGGTGAAGAAAGCGGTAGTGCCGCCGTCCCCAATATTTGCTTAAGTTTAATTGATCTCGCCGAGACGAATCCCATTTTTGTGCTGGCGGATAATCTGCAGAAGGCGATGTTCGCCTAATAGCGGACGCAGTCATTAACACGCTCAATTTAAACTTCGCTTTCCCGGTAATGGGATGGCACGAGCTGCTGTGACACCCCGACACAGATGTACCCCGCAGTGAGCATTAAGCGATGGAAACCGCTATTCGTGTAACGATTATTAGGTCTAATGGGGGGGTGAACGCACCTCAGACGCTTCTCTTTGGAGTAGTCGCCAAATGTGCGCAATGAGAGAACGATGGAATAGGTTTACGGAAAGAGTATTTGACCTCAATGTCACATAAAGGTCGGCTCACGTTGTTCGGCGACGTTGTCAGAAAATAGATCGTCCGTCTGGACAGAGTGCGGGGGTCGTTATGCAGAATTCCTTTTAATTTAATTTCCGGGCTGTTCGCCTTCCACACATCTTCCTTTCAAACGCCAATGAATCCTCACAATAACGGAACGCATCCAATTTAGCCCTCCCCCCTGATTTATGAGATCCGGTGGCGACTGGAATGAAAGCGTTGTTTCCCCGCGAATAAATCGGGCAAATTTTAAGCTCACTTTAACGAGGGAGCCCCGCTCGAATCTGTTTGCGCTCAGCGGCAAAAAGTAGAGAAGAATTCAGCTGAAAAGACCTCAGAAACAGTCACAACCAAATCACTATGAAGGAAGAAATATTTAAGGAATAGACTGATCGATCACACTCACACCTCCCTGTTACGCTTTTTGGCCCTCCTGGCAAACCTCCGTTATCATTCTTAACCGTAACCGGAAGCCATCTGGTGGAGATCGTCACAAAAAACTACAAAATTCCGGACACCCGTGCATGGATTGGATAAACAGGTCCTATGCATTTATAGCAGGTTCTGTGACGCAGAACCTGCTATAAATATGCAAACTGGGCTTCGAACAGACAATTGCAAAAGTGGGCACGAAAGAATACACGTTCAACAGAATTACCTCAATAGTTCAACAGTTTGATGACCACCTCATCAAATGCTAGACATCGATTAACACGGTGTAATGAGCGCAAATCTTGGACTGTACAGCAGTGGAAAACAGTCCTATAGACGGACGAGCCGTGGTTAGCACTCTACCAGTCTGATAGCCGTTCCTGGGTGTCGCGAATGTCAGGGGATCACTTCCTTCATGACTGTATCCTCTTTACAATGAAGTTTAGTGGAGGCAGTGTCATGGTACGGGGCTCTTTTTATGGTTTGGCTTGGGTCCATTCAGTCGTTGTCAACAAAACCATGAATGCTATGGACAATTATGCACTTCCAATATTATTATTACTATTATTATTATATTATAGCAATAGTTCGGGGAAGGCTTATACCTGTATCAGCGAGACAACTCGCCATGCCATATTTTCCCGTCGTAACGGAGTATTTTGAAGAATGGGTGTGGAAAAGATGAATTGGCCAGCCCAGAGTCTTGATCTGAACCATATCGAGCATCTTAGAGATGTATTGGAACGTCGGGTACGCGCACGTCGAGATCGCCAAAAGAACAAAGCCGAACTGATGGCTGCGTTAAAGGCAGAGTGGAGGAACATATCCTGACATGTATAAAATGCTGGTTGAAAGTATGCCACGAAGATTGAAGGCGGTCATAAAAGCAAAAGATTTCAGCACAAAATATTAAATGACACAATAAAAGCTCTTTTTTGTCTAAAGGC
The DNA here is from genome assembly GCF_048544385.1 of Mastigoproctus giganteus. NCBI lineage: Eukaryota > Metazoa > Arthropoda > Arachnida > Uropygi > Thelyphonidae > Mastigoproctus > Mastigoproctus giganteus. The sequence goes on along the minus strand of NC_143586.1, from coordinate 177,182,077 downwards.
TGTTGTCCGAATATTATTTGTGGGGCAGTGTATGTTACTCATCTATGGACAAATTTAATGGAAAAGTTTGGTGAAACTCAAACCATTGCTCTTGACTTTTCAAAGGCTTTTGATCGTGTTTGGCATAAAGGTCTTCTAAACAAGCTTCCATCTTATGGTTTGCCAACTGTTTTTAGTAATTGGTTATCCAGTTTTCTCTCTGATCGCTCACTGAGGGTGATGGTAGATGGCTCTCTGATTTCTAACTTTTCCACTAATGCTGGTGTCTCTCAAGGTTCAGTTCTTTCCTTCCATTGTTTTCCTCTTCTATATTAATGATTTTCTTCTATTGACTGGAAATCCTATCCGTGGTTTTGCCGATGTTAGCACATTGCATTCCATTTTCCATTTTGAGAAACCTCGCCCTGCTCAAACAGCTTCAACTTCTCGATTATCCACTGCCAAATCCTTAAATGCTAATCTTCAGTTAATTCTCCCGTGGGGCAAAGATAACTTAATTTCAATCCTTCTAAAACTGTCTTGTCTTATATCTCACAAAAAGGATTCTTCTGCTCCTATGCTTTTCTCCACTGACGCTTCGATTTCTAGTCAAGGTTTTGGGGATTACCCTGACTTCTGATCTCTCTTGGCACAAGCACATTACAAATATTGCTTCCTCTGCATCTAAAAAACTTGGTTTTCCCTTTCGCTCTCGGCGTTACTTTTCTTCCAAACAGCTGTTCACTCTGTACAAATCCGCCTTTTATATTGTTCCCACATCTCGGGTGGTGCCCCCAAAACCTCTCTTTGTCTTCTTGATTCCATTCAGAAGAGGGCAGTTAGGTTAATTAATGACTCATCTCTAACAGAGTCTCTCCACTCGCTGTCTCATAGACGTATTGTTTCTGCTGCATGCCTCTTCTACAGATACTTCCATGGGCACTGTTCTTCTGAATTGGCTTCGCTTCTATAATTCCTGCTCTCTCTCTCTCCTTCAAAGAAGTCCGAACACGTGCTACAAATAGTCAACATCCAAGTTCAAACTCACAGAACCAACTTTTCTTCTTTTTTATTTATTCATTCAACTTCTGTTTTCTGGAACAACCATCCTTCATACGTATTTCCTGAAAATTACAATCTACAAAAGTTCAATTCTAACGTCAACAAATATTTTTCTTTCGTCTTCTCAACCTCCAATCCAACACGGTACTAAGTACTATACGTTCTTTAAAAAAAGAAAAGTACATAACAATGGTCCTTAAGAAGGAAAAAAAAAAAATAGTGTGGAAAACATATTTATTTAACATGATACACTATAAGATAGTAAACTAATTTTAAGGAATTGTGGGAGATGTGGTTTCTTTCTTTGGCAATTCTTTACTTTTTATTTAATTTTAATTCACTTTATTGTGCATTATTAGTTATATTTTGTTGTTTACAATAATATGCCTATATAAATATAAGCAGACGTCATTACTGAATTTTTTGTGCGAACCCTCTGGAACACTTTTGCGAACCACCGGTTGGGAACCGCTGCTGTAGTGGGTCCCGACCGGTTTCCTCTGTTTCTAATTAAAATGTGTAGCACATGTATTATAGACCTCCTACTCCATATCTTCAATAAAATCCTAGAAAGTGAAAGGATCCCAAAGACCTGGAACACACACACACACACACACTTTGTTCGTCCAGTCCCTAAATACAGAGATTCCGAGCTGCCACAGGATTTCAGGCTTTTTCCATTAGGTGTACGTTCCTTAAAAAGCAATTCAACCCTGTATTGCAGATCACTGATCACAAGCCCCTCGTACCTCCATATCGTAATTAAGGGTAAAGGTGTCCAGCAACCTCCTGGACACCTTTACCAGAATCCAGAAAGCCCTCAACAACAGAACACAGCTTGATGTTATTTTCTTTGACATATAAGCGGCCTATGACAAAATAGCCTAATCACCATTCTCCAGCATCACTGGAAGAACTCTCAGCATCATTAAATCAATCCTGGAGCATAGACATATCATCTCACATCGCAGCTTTCGGACAACGTGCGTTACTAATAGGGGTGTCCCACAAGGGGAAGTCCTATCATCAACCCTATTTTTCTCAGCGCTGCAGCCCCTCCTGGTATCCCAAACTGACTTGCAATCATACGCTGATGACCTGAAACTTTACATCACATCATCTGGCCAAACTCAGGTTCATAGCACTACCTTGCAGGCAAGTAAAAATATCATAACATTTACCGATATCTGGCCTCAATCGGATTACAGATTAATTAAGCAAAGACAACTCAAATGTCTTTCACCTGGAAGAAGTCGCAATGATATCAATCTTACCGTCAATGGATCACCCATTCAGAAAGTTAAAGTACACAAGAATCTCGGATTAGTATGGGACGAGGGGCTGCCATTCCAGTCTCACCTCCTGAACACAAAAGCAAAAATGTACCTCGCTATGTGGGCGATCCGCCAGGGACTAATGGGAATTCATAATCCCGAATTGGCAAAGAAATGTCCTTCGATGTCTCTATCCCATGGGGAAACCTCTAGTGCCGATTGACACTAAACACACCTCTTTATGCAGCAACTATTTGGTCCTCTGCGCCCAATACACTTCAACAAGTTCCTCAGCCTGGAATACTGGATCTTGAAATGGCTCACCTGGCGGATTGGCAACCAATACACCATTTCTAGGGCCCAACCTTACATAAATCTCAAGTCACTCCATGGAAACAACAGATTGTGGCAGCAAACCTTCTTACACTTGCCAGACTGATCACACGACAACTCGACGCCCCCATCACATTAATTATAAAACCTCCCCGCATTGCCGGAAGAAATCCAACAACTTGAAAGGGTTGAAAAACATGTTCCCAGGAAACACGGTAGATTTGATGAACAATCTAGCCATCGACCTGGATAGATTCTGCGAGCGAGCAGCATACATACAGACGTCAGAAGCTGACGGCGGACACATTTGCAAACGTACACTTATGAGACGCCACCAGAAGGAAAATTGCCACGACGATGCTTCCCAGACACGATGGATTTAAAATAAAAGGAAGTGGAGACGGTCCTGGTCCCCTCTCTTGGCATCTTTTACTCCAAAGACAACTGACTGTGAGCACTAAGACAGTGAACATTGAAGAGATACCACGGGCAACAATCGGTGATGGACTGCCTCAATCCTTTGTATTTTTGTACATATTATACTTCATGTTATTATAAAGCACTTTTTAATAAATTGATATCCTCGTTAATTTGGGACACTTCGGTATTGCACAACTTTCAAGTATGTAAAATAATAAACACTGTAAGTTCTGTTGTACAATTCAGGTTAAGCATACACGTGCTCCACGTAACTCCCGAACACGTGTCCCTGCCTTAAAATAAATATCATCTCTCTAGCTTACTGCTGTACGTGGGGGGGTGGCTCTTGAACGGAGCAATAAACAGATTTAATAAATAAAATTTCGGGTTTTCTGAGATGATCCAGAAAATAGGAAATTAGCAGTCCGTACAGTCATTTTATTTGACCCATGGCGGGTACAGGCATTCGGAAGAATTCAACGCATCCCACATTTCAATCCCAATCCGAACTAATAACACAACAGCGGGAGAATTGTTTTATTTATGCCCAAAATCAAGCTCTCGTGGGCTTTTTCCACATTACTGAGCTAGTCGAACGCGAGCGGGGCTGGGATGGTTTCGATCCGAGGTTTGCGCACTAAAAGCAGAACGGGCAACTCGCTATAGAAAAACATCGGGACATCCCGACGCAGCCGAGTGGTCAGGAGCGAGAGTGCAGTAGCACGCGCTCTTCGAGTGGGCCGGGGTTCAAGCCCGTGACCGCTAAATACGAGTAATGTTTGTATCGATGATTTATTGTAAGCTTCACTCGCCTAATAGTCGTGCCGGAGAACATTGTTTATATCCACTTGCGGCACACCTTCTTACCGACCGCCCCACGAATTCCGAGAGGTAATCGCGTCTTCTGCAAATTAAATTTTTACGAGTTAATCTCCTCCTCCTCTCACTCCCTATTCGAATGTTAGTTTCGAGTCCAGTCAATAATCCCAGAAACTCTTTGAAACCTGTAGGAGCTGCGCTCAATTAGCCAGTCTCATGAGTAAAATAGAATAGAATAGAATGGAATCTTTAATTGCAACAATGATAGACATACAATTAGTCCCCTCACGGCATGGTGGTGCCAGGGGTTAACAAAACATATTTACAAAAGAGAAAAACATAAGTTACATCAGATTATTGGAAGGCAACAAAGCACAGTTTTACATTTTCAGTTCGACGAGGATTCCCTTCCCCTATTTTTTATTGTTGACCACTTCTTGGAGGTCCCCGTCGATGGCTTCCAGTGAGGGCAGCATTTGCTTTGGCAGGAATCTGTCGGTTAGTACTAGCCGGTTACGGTTTGCTAGCAGCTGTGCTGAAGACCGGAGATAAGGGGGAGGAATGCGCCAAGAGCAATGATCCCAGAAGTTCGGCTCTGTAATTTTACCGGTGGCCGTCTTGATGGTGAACAGCAGCCTTCTTTCTCCGATGTAGGACCGGAGCCTGCGTAGGTGAAGAGCTTCTGCTAACTGCGTTGATCTGAGAGCTGGGGGAAGGTGGAGTTTGCTGTTGGCCCATTTTAGAAGCCAGAATTCGGCAGAGAATATTCTTTTAACGTTGGATTCGGCACTTGGACTCGATTAAAAGGTTGGTGTCTCCCCCCCCCCTCTGTCCTTCCAATAGAAACATCAAAAATGAACTTCTCGATAAAATTAACCTGTAACCTGTCAGGCGCCATTTCCGGCGTCTGACAAGTTAAAGGTTAAGAAGTTTTCCCGAATACCAATCTGTACTCTGGATTGCAAAACCCCTTGCAACAGTTCGACTTGCAGAGCCACTACCTTCCACAAGACACCTTTGGAGAGAGCAAAGACGTGCACTAACAACGAAAATTCATATTCTCGTTATGTCTCAAGCAGTACGAACGTATTCCTGGAATAAAGAAGAATACGAGTACAAAATAAGGTTTTCGTACATTTTCAAAATAGACGGGGGCTGCTGTATTTTCAATATTTAAAACTGATCCGACTAACTGTTGGCCCACCAGTATTACCAACGCCGTTGCTCCTGAGGAAGAAGGTTCTCCCTTCTGCTCCTCATAAGTTTCGACCTCTTCAGGCCTAAAACTTCCGGAGTAACTACATTTTAAAATTTTCATTGCTTCGTTTATATCATTTCAATGCTCATTTGTTTAGATAAACACATTATTCTTTCTTTCTTTCCATGCCATGATATCCTAATGCCGACTAACTCAGCCACGTTGTGAAAAAGGCTTCTAAAAATTCATCATATTAGTATTAGTAATGGCCGCATGGTGCAAGAAACCATATGGCTTATGCTGCACCAGCCAAAAAAAAAAAAAAAAAAAATCGAATAAAACAACAGGATTCTCTCTCTCTCTCTCTCTCTCTCTCTCTCTCTCTCTCTCTCTCTCTCTCTCTCTCTCTCTCGCCAAAAAAAACCACGTGTGGACCTCACTGTAGGTGGAACAAAACATGCACGTGCCAAAGCCCTTCGGAGTCAAAGGGAATTCCTGGATCAGTTTTACTTCATACATAACCTAGGAGAAAATATAAAAAAATAAATAATAATAAATAAATAACCCAGTCTAACCCGCACAAGTAGTTACTTGTGCATATGTCCGTTCTGATATTCCCTATTCCCTGTCAGAGACTTGGCAATTTGGAATCTCCTCTCTTTGATCTTCTCTGGCTTAAAATCTCTCTACCTGATTGTGTCAAATTCATCTGTTGTCTCTACCGTTCTCCCAACTCCACTAATCACTTGGAACTCTTTGACTTCCTCTCTTTGCAACTTCACTTTCTCCAGTCCAACTTTCCTAACAGTGAGGTAATTTTCCTTGGTGATTTTAACGTTCACAACTCCAGCTGGCTTCCGTTTTCTAGTCACACCGACCCAGCAGGTCGAGATGCTGAGGCTTTTGTAATTACTAATGACCTTGCACAGATTTTTCATTTACCTACAAGAATACCGGACAATCCTAATCATACAGCCAATACGCTTGATCTTTTTCTCACAAACAACCCTTCTAAGTACAAGGTTGAAGTGAGAGGTCCTTTAGGCACTTCAGATCACAACTTGGTGATTGTCTCTTCTCCAATGGAACCTTTATCTCATGGCTATTCCCAACCTCGTATTGTTTGGCATTACAAGAATGCAAAATGGGATGACCTGCGAGACTTCTTTTCTTCTTTTCCTTGGTCTGATTACTGTTTCAAAACTTCTGATGTCAACGTTTGCTCAGATCGTGTCAGTGAAATTATTCTTGCAGGAATGGAATCCTTTATCCCACACTCCACTTTAAAATCTCGTCCTTTTATCTAAACCTTGGTTTTCCAATAAATGTGCTAAGGCCGTCCAAGAGAAGAATGTTGCATATCGTAATTGGCTTGTTTCTAATTCTTCAGTTTCATTTTCTGCCTACACCTAGCTCGCAACAGTTGTAAAGCAGTTATTAACCAGTCCAAACTAGAGTTTGAACAGGCTAAGAGTAGAAAACTTGCTTCTTGCCCTAATGGTAGCCGAGCATTCTGGTCTCTTGCCAAAGCTATTGGCAGCAACTTTTCCCCATCTCTGCTCCCACCTCTGTCCAAACCAGATGGTTCTGTTGTCACTTCAGCCAAGGATAAAGCTGACCTGCTAGCATCCCATTTTTCTTCGAGCTCATGTATTAATGATCTTGGTAAAACACCTCCCACCATTCCTAACACGCTCCATTCAATGCCTCCTGTGGTCTTCCGTCAAAAGGATATCAGAAGGATTTTGATGAATCTTGATGCTAAGAAAGCTCCAGGTCCTGAAGGTATTTCTCCACTTGTTCTCAAAACCTGTGCTCCTGAACATACTCCTATTCTTTGCCGCCTTTTTTCACTTTCTTATTCCAAAGGTGTTTTTCCTTCTGCTTGGAAATTTGCTCATATCCAGCCAGTTCCTAAAAAGGGTGACAAATCCCTCCCATCCAATTATCGTCCCATTGCAATTACTTCTACTCTTTCTAAAGTAATGGAGAAATCAATTAACCGCCAACTCTTAAACTACCTAGAAACCTTCCGTCTGATCAACGATCATCAGTATGGATTCCGTCAATGTCGATCCACTGGAGATATTCTGGTTTATGTTACCCATTTATGGACTAATTCAATGGAAAGGTTCGGTGAAACACAAGTAGTTGCTCTTGACATCTCAAAGGCTTTTGATCGTGTTTGGCATAAAGGTCTTCTAAACAAGCTTCCATCTTATGGTTTGCCAACTGTTTTTAGTAATTGGTTATCCAGTTTTCTCTCTGATCGCTCACTGAGGGTGATGGTAGATGGCTCTCTGTCTTCTAACTTCTCCACTAATGCCGGTGTCCCCCAAGGTTCAGTTCTTTCCCCCACTCTTTTCCTCTTGTATATCAATGACCTTCTTCCATTGACTGGAAATCCTATCCATAGTTTTGCCGATGATAGCACATTGCATTCAACTTTCCATTTTGAGAAACCTTTCCAGCTCAATCAGCTTCAAGTTCTCGAAAATCTGCTGCCAATTCCTTAAATGCCGATCTTCAGGTAATTCTCCAATGGGGCAAAGACAACTTAGTTGATTTCAACCCTTCTAAAACTCAATCTTGTCTTATATCTCGCAAAAAGGATTCTTCTGCTCCTATGCTTATCTTTAGTGACACTCCGATTCCTAGGCAAAAGGATATATCTCTTTTGGGGATTACCCTGACTTCTAATCTCTCTTGGCACAAGCACATTACAAATATTGTTTCCTCTGCATCTAAAAAACTTGGTTTTCTTTTTCGCTCTCGGCGTTACTTTTCTTCCAAACAGCTGCTCACTCTGTATAAATCGCAAATCCGCCCTGCCATGGAATATTGTTCCCACATCTGGGGTGCGGCCCCCAAAACCTCTCTCAGGCTTCTTGATTCCATTCAGAAGATGGCAGTTAGGTTAATTAATGATTCATCTCCAACAGAGTCTCTCCACTCGCTTTCTCATAGACGCACTGTTTCTGCTGCATGCCTCTTCTACAGATACTTCCATGGGCACTGTTCTTCTGAATTGGCTTCTATAATTCCCGCTCTCTCTTTCAAAACAGTCCGAACACTTGCCGCCACCAGTCAACATCCATTTACTGTCCAACTTCAAACCCACAGAACCAACTTTTCATCTTCCTCATTTATTCATTCAACTGCTGTTTTCTGGAACAACCTTCCTTCATACGTATTTCCTGAAAATTACAATCTACAGAAGTTCCAGTCCAATATCAACAAATATCTTCTTTCGTCTTCTCAACCTCCAACCCAAGCACGGTACTAAGTACTATAGGTTATAATACCTCTCGTGTTTGGGGTTCTCATAAAAAAAAAAAAAAGTCTACGTAGTCCTGATGTCCCACTGCCGTTCCATTTGGGCCCAGTGGTGGGTGGCAAGCGTGGGCACTGAATAAAAAAAAAAAAAAGACTGTGAATCGTGATACTGTAAATTCTTCTTTTGGGGACCCAACAAGGTCCCTACAAGAAAATTATAACAATGTCTCAGAAAATGCTAGCTCAGCAAAAATACCCAGGACAAAGTTACATCAGGTGCATCACCTCTTTAACTGAATGTACACTCCATCAGTGAAAAGCCCATAGGAAAAATGGTAAAAGCCCGTAGTACCCCCATAGGAATGGGGGAAAAGTACTCTTTCTCAACAAAATATAAAAGGGCTTCATAAATCCCTAATTATGGCTCAAAAAGTAACTATCGTGCCAGTATTGATGTGGTTCTTCTTCCATCCTCCATAAGTTCCAGCCAATTACCTTTAGAGTGTAGCAATTTTACCGCTGAACTGCGTGCAGTACAAATGGCCTTGGAAGCTATAAAATTACACCATTTTACTCAGCATCATATTCACTAACCTCTGAGCACTATTCTCGCTTTATGGCAATCAAGGAAACATCACAACTACCTGCTTGATCATATTCAGAACTGGTGACTGATCCAGCTAAGGAGATGAAAATATTAGAATTTTGTTGGGTCCCTAGCCATATCGGAATACCTGGCGATGAGGGGGCGATGACCATGCAGCCAAATTCACGTTGGAACCAATGGACGCCTCTTAAAATTCCTCGCACTCACTCGAAAAACCTTGTAATAAGCCAATGTATGAATCATTGAAGAACCATCTGGCGAAATCAAGACGGTAACAAACTCCTTCAGATTAAATCGAATCTCCAGTCTTGGCCATCCGGCTTCCGCTCGAATCGAAAAGAAGAAATCACGCATGCAAGATTAAGAATAGGTCATACACACCTTACTCACTTTTATGTTCTTTTTGCCTCAGAGCCACCATTCTGTCTGAACCCACATACTGAGCTCACAATGCAACATGTCATAAGTAGTTTACTGTCCCCTCTATAATAGAGTACGGCAAACCACATCCTTATTGAAGGCATACTGCCACCCCTAAGAATATGGCTTGTTGACTTTTAATGACATCTGTTATTTTGTACCAATTTTTGCCGCATAATGGCCTTTAGCTGAAGTTGAGCCGTAAAATTTCAGCCAGGAATTTTCCTCTTCCATAACCGTAAAGTCTATTAATCTATAACATCGATCCCACGATGGACAGGTAATTATGCAATCCATTCTTCAGTTATCTTAAGCTTCTACATTTTGTGGGTCTTGGTTCTTGCGCTCCTGCTGTTGAGAATATAGCCCCTCCTTTTATTGATTCCCTTAAAAGCCTGATACACCCATCCTCCCGGCAAGATCCCGATTTAGCTGGCAAACTTTGTAGTCGGCATCTTCGAAACGGATCTTCAATATCGAGATAAACCCTGTCTCGATGTTCAGCGCCTTTCTTCAGGTGTGCACTGCAGACAGAAACACAACATTCTAAAATGGGGTCTCATCGTTATCTTACACAGAGAAACAATCGCATTATTCTCCTTACTTTTGCTCGAGTGGTTACCATAGCTGTTACAATCGCCGTCAATACACACTGTGGGGAAAAGTCTTGGGTTAGAATCCTGTCTCGGCAGGAAGAACTTTTCACCTACTTTTTTTTTTTTTTCCTCAACATGGTCGACTTAGTTAGTCAGCTTTGGACGAGAGTCGCCCTGTTTTGTCTTCCAATAACTCTGCTTAATTCGTCCATAAAAACAGTTAGATAGATCGAAGAATACACTCTATTACACTCCGACTCCTCATAGCCTAAGTTTCTTTGGCAGTTGACACACGTACCAACAGCACTCTCGCACCATCATCATCACCCTCGTTGTAAAGTCGTGAAATCCATAAACAGGACAATACGAGCTTTTCCAGCTGCTTCTTTACACCACATTCAGGTATTTCATACCTGAATGTACCACAACCACACTGCCTTACCTGAACTACTTTGGGCTGCTGCTGCGCGTGGCCCTGCCCAATTTATAAACAACTCCTGAACTCCTATTAATATTATAATGATGATGCAAAAAAAGCGGACTTTCCCATAAAACGGGCCAAAATATTGTATCATGAACGCTTTTGTCTCCAAAAAGAAGCTGATTCATTTCGCTGTGATCTTTGCCAAAGTATCCGCCTCGACCGTGGCAGGCAGTTCATTCCAATGATCTACAACACGTGGCCGAAGGTAAACCTCGTGAGAACAAGCCTTCTTTACCCCCCAAAATCTTTTATTTGTACTCCTCCTCCTAATTCTTCTCGCTTCTGCCAGTGACAATATACATTTTCTTTCATTTTATCGATTGTCTTCAGGGATATACCTTTTTAAGCAAAACAGGATCCATCCATCCATCCATCCCTGAAGCAGTAACTTCCGTCAGTAATAATTTCTGAGATTCTTCTCCGACATCGTTTCACCACTTATATTACAGTTACCCTACTCCTTGCACTGTCCCCCCCCTCCCCACAGATAAAATGTGAGGGGCAACCCGGATTCGTTTACTTTTATAAAAGTGAGCTTTTTTGTTTGTCGGTGTGAGTGAGACATCAGCATTCGGTATTATCCGTAAAACCTCGGCAATTACACGTATTAGTAGTAGATGAATCAATTAATAAAATATTATTAGCGTTGTTATTTAATTAATGCTGTCTTATCAAAAATATTTCTTCGGATTGAAAGAAATGGAGGTGTCAGTTATGGAAAAGGTTGCAATGCCTTTTTTTGAAAGGTGTACGTAAAAATGCCAACGAATTTTTGAAAATTCCACCGGGTGGCCAATGAGGTATCCATCGTGCTCACAGTACATAGCAGTGCTGGGCCTTCTTTGCCTATCGAACCTCAAATTCTACGAGTTTTTTCTCCCGCACATTTCATTACATTGCAGAAAAAACAGCGCAATTACAGCTTGAAACACACGACGCAGTTGGATTATATTTCTCCTTCGTACGAGGGGGATGTCAACGACCATTTCTCCCATCGTTTGCGGCTCTCCCTGCCATCTCTGCAAAATGTCTCACTTTGCTCTTGAAACCACGCCATTTCCGTGGCAGAAATTACCTCCTCGTTGCCAAAAAATCTCTTTCCACGAAAAAATGATTTCAGCTGCTGAGCGAGAAAGAAGTGAGAAGGTGGCAAATCAGAGGAATAAGGAGGATTTGGCAAGATATAAAGTCCTAACTTCCGGGAGAGGTTAGTGGTTGCGATAGTGCGGGCTGGTGCGTTATTGTGAAGCAACAGCACGCCTTTATTAAGCATTCCGCGTCGAGTTTTCTTCACTGCCTCGCGAAGTTGCTTCAGTAAGCTGGTGCGCATTGATGGTGGTGCCCTTCCCCAGGTAATCTTTGAAAAAAATGCCCATCTTATCCCAGTAAATTGACAGCAACACCATCCCTGCAGATGGTTGCACCCTGGCCTTTTTGGGTGGGAGTTAGTGATAACTTATTTTATTCCTGAGTCAAAGTGATGTATCCACAATTCATCCATACTCACCAATTGAAAACAATAAAGAAAAACAGTTCAGGATCGCTCATACGCGGTGATCAATTCAACAGAGCAGGCTTTTTTTTTTTTTTTTTTTTCTTTGTGAAGACATATGAGGAAACGAGGTATCTATCGTGCTCAAACCTTATTCATATTGAATTCATCGTGAATTATGCTCTCTGATCTTGACCCAATTCTCAATAATTATCTGTTTAATTGTTATCCGGCGGTCATTTTGCATCAGCTGGTGAATTTTCTCCACGAATTTGGCAATGTGAGATGTGTATGGCCGCCCACTTCTTCCCTCATCATGGATGCCCTCCCGGCAACCGCACTTGAATTCTCCAGCAATGTCTTACAACATCATACGACGGACAGATATCCCCATACATCTCTTCATGACGTCTCTTGATGGATAGTCCTTGGCTGTTTGCTGTGTAGAATGGACTTTTCAGCTTTATCCATGGTGGTGTCACACTTTCGGCTCTAACAAAAGAAACAAGAATTCAATAGAACTTCTGGCATACGTTACTAAATAAACAAGCAGTGCAGTCAAAAAAACATAACCTTCATACAGTATACAGAAGGAAGTCAGGGGAAAACTCCTTGACACCCCCTCTTGTGTGTATGTACGAAGGTAGGTGTTCTACAGATGTCGACGAACGTAGTAAGAACTCGCTTTCTCTTACCTTTGACAGTTTAGAAAAGACGCCTTAAAAGTAACGTCCATTGATGATGCTTCCTTGTAAAGTATTTCGCTCTGCACTGAGAACGGTAAAATATTTCTGGTTCCTGCGTTTGAGAATAATCTTCGATAAAGATCGGGATATTTGTGAGCGATACCATCTCCATTTTCTTACGGGGTTGTTAAATAATCTATCGTTTGATTGAAAGTGGACTCTTCCGAATGAACGTGGCTGGGAACACGCTCACTTTCATCTTAATTAAAAAAAGCATCTTGAAATTGAACGATCCACCTCATCAAGGTGTTCTTTGGAAACCCACAGACACGGCAAAAAACTGCCGAATGGCCAAGGACAGGTGCGAAATAGCCTCGCATTTACCGAGGATTTCTACATCAGCGTAGCATCTCGGTGGTGCACCGAAAAAATGCATCTGGATGGAAAAGATGGGAGGAGAAAATTTGTCGCAAAAAATTAAACGCGGCGGTGGATGATAAACAAAAAGCACGCAATTACGAGAGGGAGTGCTGCGAACGAACCCAGTGGTTACCCTGTTAAGGCACCGCTGTCAGTTAACTGTCAAATAAGGGAGGGAGGGAGAGTTGGAAGTACAACACGAAATAAAAAAGTTAACGGTTTGCAGGTTTCACTTTTCTGTCACAGTTGCCTTTGTCACGACTCCCGTGCATTGCCCCCTCCCCCACAGTAAAAACTCTAAAAACGAATCAAAAAAACAAGCCGAATATCAAAGGCGAAATGTATATAAATCCAGGGAAAGGCAAATGAGACTCGGTTTACGATTTTAATTATATCTGTCTATTCGTTGGATGCGCATGAATCCTCGATGTTATTACTTTTGGAGAAACTTTTTATCCTTCCATTTCAGTTTTTTTTCGGGCCTTTTTTCTTTTTGAGGATTTCTCTTCCTGTTGGTTGCTTCTTCCATATAGACACTGCTGCTAAAGGAGGGAAACAGGCAATGCCAAGTTCAGATGGAATAAATACACAAAGTGGAGCTAATATACGATATCCTCCGATGGCCCTGCTTACCATGTGTTGGTTCTGTTATTTATTCTGTTCTTGTAACGGAATTTTGCTGAGAATTTAACTCGACCAAATATTTGTCATTTACGAAGTTCTATGGCCCTAGAAATACATCATAAATCGGATTATTTTTAATAGTCATAATTCGAGATAGATCCGGATTTAGACCGATCCAAGACAGCGTTTAATTTCAGTCAGTTGAAGTTTATACTTGGCGAAGAGGCATTGACGAGTTTTTAGTCTTATTTCATAATAAGTGTCCGAAAAATTTAGGAATCTTCTTTGTAATGCAGTGGGGATTTCGCTCTTTCTCCACTCCCTGAGTTTGCTTCGAGAGTTGCAAGAAAAAGTGAATAAGAAGCCAAATATATAGGGAATACATTCTTAATGTGGGAACCAGGGGTAGGTGGGTGGATGTGTTGCCAATTTGTTCACAAGAGCTTGCTCAAGGAGTGTTTCAGCTAAGGATCAGCCCCGTTAAAATAGCAATTTAAGTTTTATGAAATCCCCAAAAAATTAACATGGGGCCGCATGAGCCACATCCTTCGAGTCCCCGTTTATTACAGCCCCTTATGGAAACAGAAACCTGGCAATACTGAAAGGAATCGACGAACAGACTGTCGTGCGAAGTGATCTTAATGGGTAGTAATGATTGCTCTCTTCAGATAGCTTCTTCGTTGGTGACAGGGATGTGCTGGGTCGTTTTTCAGTGATAGGAAGTTTGTAAGGGGGGGGGGGATTTACACGCCCTCCATGAATAAAGAAGGATTTGCAATATATTTATAATTTACTATTGAGTGTTTAGATTATGAACCACGCGCAGATTTAATAAGAAGTTTAATAATTATTTTTTGTGATAAAAGTTAATTTATTTATATACAGACTTCTGACCCGCAGGGCACTGTACAGACCCTAGATGATGGTGAGAACGCTGAGAATTACAGAATCGATACAAAACAGTATAAGTCAATACAAACTAGAATTAAAATATATATACAAAATTTAGATTAAGAAAACAGAGTAAGGAGCAAATTCTTATATATTAGAGTAAAATCGAATCGATGTTGTAATTATCCAATAGCTGAGGGAAAGGGAACACAGGACTTCCAAGTAAGTGATGATAAAAATATGAGGGACGTAAGACACAGGCAGTGAGAAATTGGTTTTATAACGAGAATTCAAGTGAGGTACAGTGAAAGGTATTTGCTAATAGAGTTTATGATATTGTAGACAAAAAGAGCCCCATGGAGTTGTTTGGAGTGGAGAGGAACGATTCTGAAGACCATAAAGAGCTCCAGAGTTTCGACGGTGAAAAACAAGGCGATTTCGAAAGCACGAGAGTTTAATGAATTTAATTTTAATTCATTCGAGCTAAATTTGACCGGAAATAATTGAAGCATGCCCAAATAATGAAGCGGTTGAGTATGTCACAAAAACAATATTACATTCTGCAGAAAAACTAACAAAATCCTCTTTAAAATTGCCGACACACCCAAAAATCTGGTGGAGTGACGAATGCCGTACAACTAAAAACACCGAAGTAAAGCGTGGAATTCCTTTCGCCGCAGTCCAACTACAGATAATCTTATCCAATATAAACGCGCCAGAACAAGCACAAGGTAAGTTAGAAGCTGTAATAAAAAGGCAGATTGGACCCGCTCTACTTCACCCATCAATCAAGAAATCCCTACATATAAAATTTAGAAAATGATCAGAAAAATAAGTGGTAAATATCAGACGACTCCTGTGCCTATCATGGAATGGAGGGAGCAGAACGTTTCTGATCCTGCTCTAATTGCCAATAATCCTAGGGGAAACTTTTGCAACAGAAAGTTACACACCAACCTTGAGATTTAAAACAAATACAGAAAAAGAAAAATTAAACTTTTCGGCAAAAGGGAATGAACAATACAACCTGCCATTTACTGTCCAAGAACTGCGTAAACGTCAGTTCAACTCTGCCTCGTATCTCTGTAAAGGACAATACAACTGCGAAAGTGCCAGAAATGTGAATGACGTAGGTTTGTGTGTATTATGTGTGTATTCTGGCCGCTTGGCTACCCAGAAGCATCAGTCACCTGGACAGATGATTCTGGGTACTCGTCCACACCACGGGAAGGAGGGCCAATCCATGTAAAGCACGTACTGTCTCAAAAGAAACTCTAAAAACTTCCAGACCCACTTGGTGTTCCAGAAGATAGGCCAGTATCCTCTGCGTGCCATTCCAGGGGGGGGGGACCACCCATGGTGCTGGATATGGAAAAGAAATGAATAAAAATGAAATAATAAATGAAGTAGAAGAAAATAAAATATGTATAATAAAAATAAGATAAAAAGAATAAATAAATAAAGAAACAAAATAAATAAATAAAAGAAAGCAGTGGTGCTGCTAAAAAAAAAAAAAAAAAAACACTTAATTTTGTCTGCGGGCCTAATTCAGAGGAAAAATTACGCTTCTTTGTGCTGTAGGGCCGGATAATGTTCACTATTAGATGATACAGGAATTAAGTGCTGAATCATTGCAGTCACTCCTTGATCTGTTCAATAGACTTTACGTAGGCTATACATTCCATAAACAATGGCATCCTGCTACGGTCCTTGCCTTCCTTTAACAAGGCAGAGAACCAACAAATCCCATTTGCTATAGATCCATTGCCTTGACCAGTTGCCTCTGCAAAATTCTTGAAAAGATGGTAAACCGCCGACAGGTTTGGTACCTAGAAAATTTTAATCTCCAACATTCTGTACAATTTGGTATTTGACAAAACGGATCAACACTAGATGTACTAGTAAGAGAACTCCATCCGAAATGCATTCCTTAGATCGGAGCATCGTGTAATGGTATGCTTTGATATCAGTAAGGCTTACGATTCCTCGTGGAAATATGGAATACTCCCCGAATTATATCACCATGGACTTCGGGGTCATCTCCCGATTTTCATAAAGAACTTCCTGTAGAAACGCACATTTCAGGTTCGCTTTAAAACTTCATTATCCCAAATATTTTTACAAGAAGGAGGAGTCCCCCAAGGCTCAGTACTCAGTGCTACACTTTTAATAATTGAAAAAAGCACCATTGCTGAATAACTTCCATAAACTATTTTCACAGCACTATTTGTAGATGACCTTAGTATTTCGTGTCATGCGAAAAGCATGAATACTGTTGAGAGACAGTTACAAGGAGCTTGTTTGTTTGTTTTGGGATTTATTGGGCGCATCGGCAACTATGACCATAGTGCGCCAATTATTTACAAGGAGCAATAACTAAGATCAGTCCATGGACACAATTTAATGGCTTTCAACTTTGTCCCCAAAAACATTGTGTATCCATTTTTTCCCGCATAAGTAAACTTAACCCACGTCCGGAACTACAACTGAATGGGCGCAACCAATAGCAGTTCACCCCAGCATACGGTTCTTAGGAATCACATTAGATCATAAACTTACCTCTTCGGAGTATATTAAAAAAAACGAAGAATGTCCTGTAAGCAAAAACTAAACAGCATCCTGGTTCTCTCAGCAACTAAGTGGGGAGCTGATCGCTTTACCTCGTTAAGGTTGTATAAAGCCTTTATAAGATCGAAGCTGGTGTATAGCTCAACAAGATGTAGTGCCCTTCGCTGGCTTGATCCTATCCATCATAGTGCAATACGAATTGCGTTAGGAGCATATCGCACGTCTCCAGTACATAGTTTACATGCCGAAGCACACGAACCTCCTCTCTCCATCAGAAGACAACAGCTGATACTACGCTATGTATATAAAATTAGATCTATGCCTGAACACCCAAACTGGCAGACACTTCTCAATCCCCAACACAGAATGTTATACCAAAACCGCCCTTCTGCTAACCGACCTTTAAGTATTTGAACAAAACGGCTTTCAGAAGAATTTAATCAGACTTTTAATAATGTTGCAAATACCTTTCCACTTTTCCTCGCTCCTTGGAACATTCCTCCACCTTCGTGCGATTTACACCTTCATAAATGGAATAAATCTGAATTTGCATTGCATAAAGAAAATTTCTTACAACTGTATCGCGCAGTATTGGATCACTTCGTCTTCGTGCATACAAATGGATCAACGAATGATGTCCACGTTGGAATTTCCGCAGTTTTTCCGAACATCGCATTGGCCTATGAATTGCCATTTCAGTTCAGTATATTTTCTGCCGAACTAATTGCAGTTCAGATTGCACTGAAGTATATTGAGTCCTCCGATATTGAAAACAGTATAATTTTTTTTCACATTCTTTATGTGCACTTGAAGCCCTGGTAAACACCATGAACACCACCCATGGACACAATTTAAGTCGTAAAGAAAATAACCACCGTTTTGCATACTTTAAGAGAGAGAGAGAGAATCTTTATTGCCCTTCACGGCCATAATGCCAGGGGTTCTGAACTCGGAAAAAGCATACTTTTGCTCGGTTCCGGGACACGTGGAAATTCCAGGAAGTGAATTAGCAGCCAATGCTGCAAAATTGGCCGTCTTACCACCGATGACAATTGGAAAGTCCTATATCAAGACTATAAATCAATAATCCAGGAAAAACGCATGTGGCAGTTTTGACAAAATCAACCTAACAATAAACTTCGAAGTATCAAGCCAAAGTTTGGGCGATGGCCTTCAAGATTCAGTTCAATTCGTCACAAGAAGGATGTAATACTGACTCGTCTGCGAATACGTCGCATAAATATCACTCGTGGTTATCTTTTAAGAAAGGATATCCCCCCCCTTCAGTGTCAACACTGCGCTTTCAGTGAAACATA
The DNA here is from genome assembly GCF_048544385.1 of Mastigoproctus giganteus. Classification (NCBI taxonomy): domain Eukaryota; kingdom Metazoa; phylum Arthropoda; class Arachnida; order Uropygi; family Thelyphonidae; genus Mastigoproctus; species Mastigoproctus giganteus. The sequence continues at coordinate 177,163,612 of NC_143586.1, read as the reverse complement.
ACCTATGTATAAACGGAAGCAAAAACCCTTTCCTTTACCCCTGATGGTTATTAAATCTTTAAGTAAATCCCACATCAGTACACTGTGATCAATGCCACCTAGTGGTTCTTTATCTGCAAATTCTTAATTTTGAATGCAGAAAGTATGCAAGAGAACGCCAGAATCTCTTCACTCAAACCACTACAGAAGACCTTACATTCACTTCACTTGTGGGTAAAAAAACAACAAAGGTCTCAAGCATTTTTACTTTTCTCAAAATGATTAATGTATACCATCTGTTTAACTAGTTAAAAACTAATTTGCTGGTACTAGTTTTGCAATAATCTCTATCTAACAAGAAATAGTATACGTACTTACCATACGCATGGCCACTGTCATCATAGATGCCGATGCGCCTAATAAATTCCCAAACAAACAATCATTCTCAGGTACATCAGACACGCAGTTCTTATAAACTCAATTAATACCCCGAAAAAAAGAAAAAAAAAAACGTCAGTTTCCTCCCCCTTCACCCTCCCCAAAGACTAGATTTTTTTGACACAAATTATTCGGGATTTTCCACGAAACTTCCCCCATAAAAGTCGGTCATATTTTATTCACATCTGTTGCGGTTTCAATCCCCTTTGTTTCGTTGTACGCCTTATCTTCTGTATTCTCTCTCTCGCTGTCTATCATTCGTTCGCATTTCCCCGATGGGGCATCGTATAAGGTAACAAGCCAATTTAAATCTCCTACAATTTCGTATCCTTGCACCCGCTCGCGTGGACCTGTTCCACCCAATTTTTTTCCTTCGGCAACCTCCACTACTGGCTGGCAGTGTCATAAAGATAGCCGCTTTACCCAAGAGGAGCATTAGACGGGAACACAGCCTGTCTCTGACCCGTATCCGGGTAAGTGGTTTGCCACAGATGCTTCTCCAGGGAGCAGCGTCTCAGCTTGGCACTCTTCGACGCACGTGCCAAAGTTTCTTCGCTTTCGTCGGGCCGAGTAGCGGAAGAGTCAACAGAAACGTCAATGTCAGAGAGAGAGAGAGAGAGAGAGAGACAATTTTTATTTCGAACATGTTGGCGGTTGTTAATTGATTTAATTTTTTTTAAACCGCTTCCTGGTGTCCAGATTACTTCGCAGTTTAGAAACTCCACAAATCACTGTGTACTGCGACCGCGAAGCTTTTTTAGAATCGCACCAGTTTCGAAACATCGAGCAGTTCCAGACGAAGAGTGAAAACCGAATGGCATTCTTGAATTGGATTGTAGAAAGAGTTTGAGAGTAACGAGGGGACTTCGTCCCAAGTAGGTGCCATCAACTTTTGATGTTTCAATAGCTGTTCGAAGCCTTTGATATCCTGGCATTTAAACTAATGCGGGAATCTCAGACTGCTACACAAAAACATAAAAATACCATTTTTCTATTCCATTATTGCTTTATCGCCAATTAGGAGAAAACTGAGAATATTAAAAGAATATTTTCCCATCTTTATTTCAAAATATCTATCGCGGCATCGGTATACATTTATTTTTATATAATATCGGTGTAGAAAAACCAGAGACAACTCTTAAAGAAAAAAACTAGGATAATAGCGTAAAGGGCATCATTTCAACTGTATCTCATATTGCGCTCATCCTTCACAACGAGTTATCAAGTACTGCACTACCTCGAATAAGGAACGCTTCACTAGTAGAGAAGACTATTGTCACTTATTCTCGGTGGGAACCACCACGCAGACGGCACCGTTTCAAGGCTTGTTGGCGTTTCATCGGTGGGTGGGAAGGCGCTCTGACAGTTTTTTTCCTTTAAGAGTTGTCTATGGTGTTTTTACACCTATATTATATAGATAATTATAACGCTTAAAATATTATGCCTCGTTGCATGGAGTCTTACTTAAACAATTATTTTTGTATCACCTGAAAATTATAATCTCAGAATTGGCTACAAATTATAGCATTCTCCCACAAGTTGAACTCTGACCAATTACTGTTATTGCGATTCGCTTTTCATTGAAAATATGAAGTCGCTGAAGAACGAATAGTTCTTAACGTTGCAACAGTCCTTTTATTAAGCAATTTACTCGCTTATTCCTTTGGATTCGAGACTAATTTTACGGGTAACTAGCGCACGAGAAATACTGATGCCACGAAGCATTTGTGTTGGGCCGGATGTCCTCTGCAATGAAACCTCTCAGTTTCATTGCAATCAGGCTTCCATAGTTGCCTCTAGCTTTTCAACTTTTAAAATGAATTCCTCGAAGACGAGACTTTAGGTTTCTGAATAAATAATAGTCACTTAGGACCACATCGGGAGGGATTAATTATTCAAATCCCCATTCAAACCCCCAGAAAATTGAGGTCAACGCTTTTCCAGCTGATTCGAAACAACTTTTTCAGAGTTGGAGTTCCGTCAAGCTTTCGTTAATTGTTCTTTCTAATTTGTATTCGGAATCATAAAACTGTAGGCAAGTTTCGTCACTAGTCAACAAACGGGATGAAAAGTAATTTTGGATTAGCAAGAATTAGTTTTAATTTTTCTTTTGATAACTGATATTTGTCCACGAATGGAAAGGTTTCTGAGAATCCACACTGCCCAAACTTTGGATATTCCCAAATGTCAGGTACTTTTTCTACTTCCGTCACTTTAATTCTTCCGTTTTCTAAAATGTCTTCTTCGACGATGGCGATTGTTTCGTAACTAATTGCTTCAGATGGCCCGAGACCGACTAACTCAGCCACGTTGTGAAAAAGGCCCATAAAAATTCCTCACGTCGTTGACGGGACTCGAACTCAGGCCTTTTCCACCTGATGGAGAAGGACGTCAAGTCTATCAACTGTGCTACCCACGGGGGCAATTTTCTTTTAAAATATGTGATGTCTTAAAAGTAATATTTATGACAGGTTCATGGTGCACATAGGAATACCAAACTGGAGTTCACGTATGTACAAACTGATATATATAACTGTTTGTATAACTGATTGTTCCTAAATCAATTGGCTGAAATGTTTACTGAACAGTTTAGTGAATTTATTAGAAGATTGCTTACGGGGCCATTAAGAATTCATGTAAATGCACTTGAAACCTTTGCTTTTGGCAAAGGAAATTTTAATTATTTCATTTTTTTATTTTAATTATTTCGTTTTCATTTGCGGGTGAGAAAGCGCTTTTAAGCACCTTCACTTTCAGACAGGTGGTGCGCATCTGTCGCTTTTGAGACAGTAATGCACGTACTGTCTCAAAAGAGACTCTGACCCAGAGCAATAAACAGATTTAATAATAATGTTGCCAGCAGGTAGGTCAGGATCCTCTGGGGGACCCTTTCCAGAGGGGCAGACAAAAAAAAAAAACCACCCGTCGTTATGTAGGTTATGGAAAAAAATAATAATAAATAAATAAAATAAAATAATAATAAAAAAAAAAATAATAAAATAATAATAATATTTTTTACATTTTTTAAACATTTTTTCCCATTACCTATAAAAAATAGGTTATGAGGAAAAATAAAATAAAATAAAAAAAAATAATAAATAAATAAATAAAATAAATAAATAAAAAAATTAATAATAATAAATAATAATAAATGAATAAATAAATAAATAAATAAAATAAATTAAAAATAATAATAATAATAAAAAATAATAAATGAATAAATAAATTAAAAATTAACAAAATTAAAATTAAATAAAATAAATTTTCAGTAAAAAAATAAAAATAATAATTTAAAAAATATATATATATATGATAAATAAAAGTAAGTGTGGAGTGGCTGTCTCCAAACAGAACGCAAGGAGGAGAAGAAAATAATACCCATTGTCTAATTCACTTGAGGCCCAATGCCGGGGTGTTGACCACTCTATATGATCTCCTCCTTCGAGCAAAGACTTCCATAGCAAAGTTGTGGAGAGCAAATAAACGTTCAGGGGTTTGGAGTAACTGGTCCAATTGGTTTTCCGATACTGGGATGGTGTTCACTAAACCTTGTCTCAAGTCTTCGTACAGAATACAGTCAAAAAGGAGGTGCCTCAAGGATGTCTCGGGAAACACATTTCTGCGAATAATATTAAAAAAAAAAAAAGGTGCCGATAAGGGCACTGGAGTCGTTCACAAATTACGTTACGCCATTTTTTTAAAAATTCGTAACAACAGTTTTTTTTCCCCTCCCCATTATTAAGTAACGTTCCGCCACCACGCGTAATGCCTCGCAACATTTTACCCTACCTTCCTAATCCCTCCTTGACGTGATTTGTGGATGGTCCCTAAGCTATGGTAGCTGCGCATTTCTCGTAACGCGTTGGTATCCGTGAGTGAAGAGGAGAATCTCCTTCTCTCTCTCTCTCTACACTTTCATGGGATTCATCAAACGGAACACATACAAGTTCAAAAACTACAGATATGCGGTTATCCTTTATAAAACTATTGTACTGCCAATCCTTGAATTCAGTTCACCCATCTGGAATCCTCACACAAAGACTTTAACTAACAAAATTGAAGCAGTCCAAAAAAACTTTGTCCGTTACCTTACGTACCGCAATCCTCTATTCTATCACTCAGTGTATTATGAATCGCTGTGTGATTACTTTCATCTAAGGCCTCTGTGCACTAGAAGAGTTACTGCTGACATCGCCCTCCTAGCCAAAGTAATCACTGGAATTTATGAAGCATCTGATATCCTGAGTAAAATAAACTTCAATGCTCCCTGTAGACAAGTCAGGAACCTTACACCGTTTCGCCTTGACTCTGCCAACACGGACTTAATGAAGTTCAGTCCACTGAACAGAATCAGCAAATCAGCAAATGACTCTCGCATTGACTTCTTTGACAACTCCCAATCACTGATGAACTCCATCCACAAGTTTGCCTCTTCACTTAAACTGCAAAGTGACTAGCTCACATCTAATTATTGTAGTTTATTATTATTTGTTATATTATTTTTCTATTCTCTAACGGATTAATTATTACTTGTTTTACCTGTAACTTAACTTAATACAATCCTCTTTTGTACATATGCTTTATTGTTTGAATTTGTATCAATGTTTATCGTCCTGTAGGATTTCACATTATTGTTATTATGTTTATCGATCTGATCTCAGATACACTGTTAATGGTTACCTGTTGTGTATCTTTTTATTAATAAAATAAAATAAAATAAAATAAAATAAAATGTTGGGGACAGCGAAGCAGTCTTGTCATCACGAGTTGAACCCTGGTGCACCGTAATTCATTTCTTACGGATGAAGAAATGAATTACGGTGCACCCCTGATGAAGCTGCCCCATTGCACGATAGCTGCTGTCCCGAATGCTGTTTGAATAGCCGTTTTCATTTGCGGGTGAGAAAGCGCTTTTAAGCACCTTCACTTTCAGACGGATGGTGCGCATCTGTCGCTTTATAGATTTTCGTGTCCTCGTTGTCAAGGGGTATTTCGGTTATTAAGCGTGCGCGTAATTATTTCGCCCCTCGTATGATAGCATTAGTGGGGCGGAGGCGAAAGAGACGCGATCGTGTCAAATGACTTAAGTCGGGTCGAAAGACGGATCGAAACATGACGGAAGGTGTCACACACACACGTAGCCTACGGGCCTCCTCTCCCCGCAAAGTCTACGCAGAGGCAGCTCGAGACGTAAATTTTCCGAGACTGCTGTCACAGAAACATTAGACGGGAAAAAGGAAAAGTGGCGACTCGTCTGACCAAATCAATTTTCTTCACTTTTCCTCTTTTCGCCGAAGGTTGCACTCTTCGCAATCTGTAAATGAAAAAGAAGATCGCTAATAGTTCGGAGTGATACGGGAATTCACCCTGACAAGAAATCCACGGGCTCTTGTCTTCGAGGGACTTTGACACCGACGCGAAGTTGGCTTTCGTTTTATAATCGTGTAAAAGGAAAACAAAGAACGCAAATCGGACACGCGAGAATGACCCGCTGTTGCTCTTCGTGAAATCGTGTAAAAAGTACGAAGGTCACAATCGTATACGCGATGTTCGCCGTATTAGAGCACCACCCCTGACTACTGGGGAAATGGGATCCTCACGTTCCACCAAGAATGTTTTAACGGTTTCAGTTGCCAGAAGATTCGCGATTCAGTTACTGTCGTCCACCGAGCCATTAAATAACCCGATTTCAAAAATATAAAATTATCTGAAAACAAACTTTCTATTATTTTTCGCGAATTTCAAAATATGTATTTTCTGTGAACTTAGACTCGCTCGTTACAAATAAATCTTTGACCCTTATCCTTGAAAATCATCTTCCCCCACGTCCATTTGTCGTAGAAACAAATCCGTTTCATTCAGATATTTGTTTCTTCTCCACGAAAGCACCTCAAGGCTCACCTTCTACTTATTTATCTTCCTACCTATGCTATTTATTCTTTTCATCGATGAACTTCTCCACGTTCTTCCATCTATATACCCACGTAGTCGCGTACACTGGTGATCTTTCCATTAATCACAAATGAAAGCCTTCTGGCCAGCTCCAACTCAAAATTTCTACCTTGCTCTCTGTAATGCGCAGTTGGCTTTATAAAAATCGACTGATTCTTAATCCTGAAAAATCCAAATATGCTCTTGAGAACTCAAAACAACCGCTAAATATTGATTTCAAAAGAGTATAAAGAAAAGCATCACGACAAAGTGAATTAAACAAATTTCTGGGTATATGGTTGGATAGTTAGCTAAGCTGGGAAAAATGAGTAATTGCCACAAGAACAAGACTTCGTCACTCACAGGAATCTTTGCCCGAGCCCCAATCTGGATAGAGCCTTCAGTTCTAAGACTGGTCTTTCCACCTTTAATTCAGCCCCACCTCACCTATAGAATACTGTAATCCCTTGAGGAACAATCTGCAAAGGAGAACCGTACAAGAGTCAACTGCATCCTTTACAGGTGTGTACGTTCAATTTTCGGCCTTCCCTAGAAAGCGTCAGTGAGCAGTGGATACAAGGAAGCTGGGTGTCCTCCACATCTACCAACTGCGTCAGAAAGCTGTCTTTGTCTACAATGCTTTCTCTTTGCGTAGAACGTTCTGAAAACGCCGGACCTCCCTCCTCCTTTCAGATCCTTTTTCATAACAGAAGAAGAAGGAATAAATAAATATAAATATGATCTGTACTGTAAGCAGTGGCGGATTAAGGATAGTTGGGGTCTCCTAGGCAAATTATATTTGGGGACCCCAAAAAAAAATAATAATAATAAAAAATAATAAAAAATAAATAAAACTTAGGTGGCAAATAAAGGAAATTTTGTACTTTTGAATTTTTTGCTAAAATTTTCGGTTAATTTAATCAAGATTTTTATGATATTTACTGAAAACATTAATCTATTTTAGAACACTATAGGAAAATGTCTGGGCTTGGGAGCCCCCAAAGCCTGGAGCCCCTAGGTATGTGCCTCATTGCCTTAATGGGTAATCCGCCACTGACTGTAAGGTTCATAGGTACACGTAGGTACCCTACCTTTACAAACCCTTCACGGCACTAAGCCAGGGGTTAACAAGCAGCGGCAGAGATACCATCTCGCCGGAAATATAATGCGGGGGAGGACAACGCTTAAATACGAGCAAAGTAAAGGACAATTATGTGTTAATAACATCGAGCAGATTATATTAACTTAAAAAAATAAATAAAATAAATTAGAACAACACAAGATAGTTTTCTTCAGTTGGGTTTCCCGTTGTCGAGCCGGAATGATCTCAGATCAGTTTATGGCTGTGGAAACAACGCAGTAGTAGTAGTAATGGCATGTGATGCAAGTAAGCAAGCGTATGAGCTTATGCAGCATCAGCCAAAAAAAAAAAAAAAATCCCACCATTCCCTCCAAATGCCTGTCCAGTTCCTCCCTTAAATTTATTCAACCTATCAACTTCCACAACGACAGATGGAAGTTTGTTCCAGCAATTAACCACCCGCTGGCTAAAGGCAAATTTCCGCACATCTATTCTACATCTGTCCTTTCTGAATTTGAATTTATGCCCCCTTAGGTTCGTAATCTGAACAAGTGGAAGGATTCCATCAGAATTCAGCGTGCTGAACCCATTCAAGGCCTTATACACCTCAATCAGATCACCGCACAAGTGCCTAGTCTCCAGCCACTGCAATTTGCAGAACTTATCCCTCACTTGGTAAGAGGATCTCTTCATTCCCCTCACCAATCTTGTTGCCCTTCTGTACACGCTCAAGTAAATCTACATCCTTCCTAAAATGAGGCCTCCAGACCTGTACGCAGTACTCAAGGCGTGGCCTGACCATTGCCTTATACAGAGGGACAATCACCTCCTTTTCCCTACTAGCAAAATTCCTATATATCATTGACAAAACCCCATGACCCGCCCTAGCAGCCTGTCTGCACTGCTCAGAAAACTTCATATCTGACTGCACAATTACTCCCAGGTCTTTTTCATTTTCTACCACCTTAAGTGTAGTACCACATAGTTGGTACGTTTCTCTGGGGTTACTTCTACCCATATGCAGTACTTTGCATTTGTCAAGGTTAAAATTCAGTTACCACTTCTTAGCCCATCTGCCCAAATTATCTAGATCCTGTTGCAGTAGCACACTGCTATTCCTTTCATTAACAACCCTGCCAACTTTGTATCATCTGCAAACTTCGACACTATGTCTGATATACCTTCATCAATATCATTGATAAATATACAAAACAACAGTGGACCCAACACCGAACCCTGTGGAACTCCACTAATAACATTAGTCCAGGAAGAGCAGCACCCATTGATTACCACCCTCTGTCTTCTCCCACTTAACCATCCTTTTATCCATTGTAGCAACTTACCCTTAATACCATTCTGCTCCAATTTGTACAATAGTCTTCCATGCGCAACAGTGTCAAAAGCTTTCCTGAAATCCAAATATATGATATCAAAATTATTTTTTGCATCCAGTTCCTTTGTAACCACATCATAATATCCTATCAAATTTGTCAGACAAGACCTTCCCTTAACAAACCCATGCTGTGTCTGAATTATTCAATGTGCGGATCTAAGATCCAGCAGTTGAACTAGATGGAATATTAGGTCGAGTGCTTGGCCTCCTCTAGTAGCCGCCGCTAAGAACCATGTAAGATCAAAGAGGACCTTTGATCTTACATGGTTCAAGGTTCTCAAGGCCCACAAGAGCATCTTCGTGCTTAGGGATCGGCAAGTTGAAATCACCCGCAACTACAGTTGAAGTTCTAGGTATAAATCTGTTGCCAACCAGGTGAGCAGCTCAGATCTAGAGTCTTCATTGTGATCTGGGGGGATGTAAACCAGGCAGCACTGAATTTGAATGAGGGCTCCTCAGCGTTGTACACATTGCATCAAAGTTGTCGACTGGCTTACTCTTGTCCTTATTGGCTGAAAACGATCGTTAAAAAAGATTTCTATACCACCATCTCGTTTGGTGTTTCTTGATTTCCCAAATGTGCTTGTAAGGAGTGTTAAGAGGCACAAGAAGAGCTGCCTATCTGCCAATAGCCATGTTTCAGTAAGACAAGTGATATCAAACTAGTCAAGAAAAAGAAGGATCTGGAAGGAGTGAAGCTTGTTTTTATGCTGTGTACATTCTGCACACAGAATAAATAAATAAATAAACCATAAAAGCTTTCCGCCTTGCGAACCTGGTTGCGAACCTGGTTGTTGCGATCGGTCTACTCCTCTCTTGATATAGCTTAATGAGGGTGCCTAAGGGCCAGCAGCTAGGATCGAAGACGATATGGTTCGCATTCGCTGGCAGGAGATGATAAAGGAAGAATAGATCAGAAACCTCGTTTTGATAGCCTTTGTATCAAGAGCAGGATCAAGTTTCATCAAGATCGGCACTGTTGAAAGTTCCGAATTTAATTGGTACCTGGAGCTTCTGTTCTGTTCTGTTGGTAGTGCGGTTTTGAAACATTTTTACTTTCGAACCTAGGGGCGAGATTCGGGGATTAAGCAAGCCATCACAGTGGCTACGGTGACAAGAGATCTGAAAAGAGCTGTATGTGCGATGTTTGATCTTTATCTGTCTAACATCAACTTGCGCATTAAATTTTCTCATATATTTGCGTAGGTCGTTCAAAATGGTGGAGGCGTCCAGTTTTGTAATAAATAATTTCTCTGACGAAGGTGCTGCTTTAAGGCTTGAGAACCTGTCTGCACCAAGGATGAAGCGAGTTGACCTTTGTGAAGGTTGATCTGGCTCTTTAAAAGCATTAAGGCTGTCTGGAAGGTAAACTTGGACACTTCCTTATTGCTTGCTGGAGTCGAAGGGAAAACTGGTTCTGACAAGGATAGGCTTCACTGTTTGGCAGAGGTTCCATTGTGGGGTCAGGTGCACAAAAGTCAACAGGTGCAGTCTATCTTTGTACCTGAGGGGTTTGGTCCCCTCCAATGGTAGAATGGATCATGGAGGAGTTGTCTAGGCTAGTTGCGATTCTGGTAAGTCACGAACTTGAGATCTGCTTACATGGTGTTCAAATCTGTTGTGGTTTTTTTCCCCTCCTTCTTGACGGCTTGTTCATGACTTTCCTATTATTAGGCCTATTTGGGTTTAGCGAGGTCGGTTTGGAAACTTCAACAGCCAGCCAGTTGGTCACCTGTGACTTTGGAGTAGTTTGTTGGTCTATCTGTGGAGGATGGACCCTTTTTTTTGGTCAATGTGCTGCAAAGGACTAACGGGAAGCTTTTTTGTGCTTACAGGTACTGTTTGAGTCTTATCTGGTGGATGGGGAGTTCCCTCAGGATTTCTCTAGTCTCCTTGGTTCCTTCTTGAAGAGGAGTACGAGTCTTCTTCTTTTGACGTGCTGGGCAGACTGCAACCACCGTGGCTAGGTGGTGGTTTATTATTAATTAATTATACAAATTAATATTAATCAATATTACAAATCAATATAATTATACAAATCAATATTAATTTTACAAATGCTCACAATTTAATTAATCTTTTAAACCACTTTACGCATGTGGATATCTTTCATCGTCCTCCCTCCTCCTCAACTTTGCAAAGGAGATGTCTGAATTTTTCCTCTATTTGAAGGTATATGGCTTTCTAATTTATTACTGGTGTTGTTGTTGCAGTACTGTAATTCCGAGCTGCAGCACTATTATATTGTTAGTTTGTATCTCTTTTCTAAGGGAACACCCTTTAAAAAGCCTTTGATTTAGGTGTTCTCCTTCCCTTTTCACTGTTACCTCCTAGCAAGTGTCACAAAAAAGGGACAAATAACCTCATTAATTACCGTTATTTTATTTCTCTTCGAAATAGAAATTAATTTTGCAAAAATTGTTGAACGGGAGATTTTTAATCGGTATCATGATGGTGGAAATGTTTACGCTCAAGTAGCAAGTTTGTTTTTGTTCATTTGCCATGTCTTTGCCACCAAGGCAGCTTATAAGCATCACGTGCTTCTCACAGCTCCCTTGCTGACTCGCCACCATAACCGGATGGAATGAACTACTGGACACTTGCCGCTTTGCATCTGGCTTCAGTACCTCCAGTTGTGGAAGGACAACACGCCGTAATCTCTCCAACCGAACTACTGCACCTGGCACAGTGATTCAACAGAATTATTAAGTTCCCTTGTCCCTCCCTACCCAGCCTGGTATAGAAAATAAAAATTTCAGTTTTGAGATTATTAAGAATCTCTAAAATCAATTGTTGACGACCTTCCAAAGAATTCGCGAAATTTTTGAAAATATATCGGTTTCTTAGTGTAGTCTAAGCTGAGCTTTCAGAATACCAGTATATGGACACGGACTTAATTTTCAGTTCATTAATCTTAGTCAATGCCGCTGTATTTGGACCCACAAGAACATCCAATGCCCCGTACGCAAACTCATGTGGTGTACCATCCTGACATTACCGGATATGATTTTTTTTGCCTATGTATTATTTTTCAAAGTGTACCGTTTTGTTCGTGAAATATCCATTTACTTTGCGAACCCCTGGCATTTCCGAAATGATTAATATACGGGAACGAAGATTATTTGGAAGAGACAAAGAGGAAGCTTTAGCAACAGTAAATTTCAATTTCTGAAAATAGAAATTTTTGGGGAATGCGTATCGATAGAAGGCTCTTCACACAAATAGAGGGAAAGAAAGAAAGAAAGAAAGAAAGAAAGAAGGAAGGAAGACATTGGGATCAGCAAGTTTTGGGTTCAACTGCAAACGAGTGGTAGAGTTAAGGAAGAGAAAGTTGCCATTCTGGAAGCATTTCGGTGGAACTATTTCTTCCTAAAAGGCATACTGAAGCAACTGATCTAAAGGAACTGTTACATTACATAACAAAATTGGGCACATTGTGTAAAAATTGCGTTTATCAGCAGCCTGCTTGCGAGATAAAATCAACGAAAATTGTCACCCGAAACAGATGAATCCCCCACCTCCATTACACTAACTGCGTTAACGACTGCTAAATGTCATCGTGGACATTTGTTCGCCATCGAACGGCAGAACTAAAAGTATCAGCAGAGCGCGTGTGAAGCGACCCTCATCAGGGTTTTCAGAAGATAACAGTTCATTAAACTTTACACGAGCTGGGTTAGGGAAGGCAGGTTTTTCTCACCGCGCATTTAAGCCAGGCCAGGGTCGTGAAGTAATTTAGAGCCTTTTCTAAGATGATGGTTTTCCTTTCTCAAGGAGTTCATTTTTAGTGACATCTTTCTGTGTGAAGTTATATATGCGAAGCGATTTTACTCGCTTTGCTCCAGAAACCATTTAAACTCCGATAACAAGACGTGGACTGAAATTTGACGCGATGTAAAAATACAGACATTATTTTCGTTAATGACCCGCTGATTGCATTAGTAATTGCAGAGCTACTTCGGGCGTGTAGACGCGCAGTTTATTACCTTTCAGGAAGCATAAAGAGGCACGCAAACCCCTTGCCACGAACCCGCTGCAATATATCTGAGAACATCTTGACGAGGAGCTTCGGGAACACCTTTCTGTCAACTCGAGCGAAGAAAAATTCCCTCCACAGAGATTATCAAAAAATAATTAGCGCCGCACCAAATTGCATTGTGGTTCCATCTGCTACTCGCGGTAATGCAATTGAATAGTCAGACATCATTTGATATGTAACTGGAACATTTCCACAGTCACACGCTGCATAATAAAACGTGTTATGACCATTTCATTCTGACAGGTAGTTGCCCCAACCAACGTCAACTGCTCTCTCTCTCTCTCTCTCTCTCTCTAAATTTAATGCAATTAGCAAACATAATCGCTTGTAGATTCAGACAAACAGCTACAAAGCCTTTAAATGTTCCATTAACTTCAGCATACATTGAAGGCACGTGCTGCTTCGATACCAAACATTTGCCCGTTGTTAAAATTAGTGGGATGCAAAAGAGATTTTTAAAATCCTTATAATTAATAATTTCCATTTTATTCTTACTGTACAACCTATTTTCTACTAATTTTGCCGCAAACTATTATTTCAGATGGCAAATAATAATAATAATTAGTTTTAATTGAGGAAGGATTACTAAGCTCACAATGGGACGTTGGACTGCTTGCGTAAACAAAACGATTCTAAGCCCAAAAGGTTTTTCACTCTAAGAAAAGATTTCAATTTAATATTAAAAACAAATAACGCGATCGGTCTTGTACGTTTCCAGCGTAACTTCTATCTGTTTCATGGAGCAATATTTCAGGAAGTCACCTGAGGATGGACTTGAATACTCTCTTTATTGTACAACGACAAAAATGAACGCAAAAATGTTGTACAAGGCCTTCGAGCGAGAAGGCCACGGGTTACAGCGAGAAGGCTATGGATGTCAAGGACTTAAGCTGTTCCGACAAAGGCCATTCGCAAAGGTACGTGCGCGTTCTGAGCAGAGTAAGAATGTTTCGCGGATTAATATTCTAAATATAACGATCCATGGGTTGCCGCTTGGACCTCCTTTCTGGATTTTTCGTGGGTGGCGTATAACCTTCGGTGGAACGCATAAATTTGTGCAGTTGTGTTTGGTCCACCGTGTGGGTTGTATAATGGGATGTGTTTCCAGCGTTATACGCGGCAGAATGCTCGAATTTCAAACGTGCATCATCGGCGAATTGCTCGTGACGAGAGTGATCCCACTTCGACTCTCCCCTTCTGTTTGTCCCACTTGTCCGCATTAACGCCGGACTTTCCGTGTGCGATATTGCTGCGAACTCGCGGATGTGAAATATTTAACGACCTTCCGGATGTGCGTCCACTCCAGCGTGATATTCTAGTGTCCACGCTGTCACGAGAGACAAAATGCATCGACACCGTGGCTGCCGTAGCGAGTTTTCTGCCGGGAATATGTCTTGCGGGGCCTCCGATGGCCCAAATGAACGCACGTCGTGCGAGGCATCCTCCGACAGGTGCAAGTGGAAGCGTTAAGTAAAATTTCGATCGTCGGTTTTACGGTTTATGAAGATGCGCGGGGAGGAAGGAAATATTAATGATGGAGGAAAGAGTGAAAGGAAGAGCAAAAAAAAAAAAAAAAATAATAATAATAATGATAAAAGAAAATTTAAAACTACACGAAAGAAATGTATAAAAAGACATTTGCAGAATTCAATTTTTCGTTAAAATGAAACGAATCCACAATAATCAAACGAAATACAAAGTTAAGAGTTTCGTATTTGTTTTAAGGATCGGCTCGCTTTGATATTTTGTACTTTTATTGATTTTGCGGTGCATTCGATTCCAGAGAACTCATTGAGGAAGAGAGTTGGGCTAACTGAAGCAACGGGGTACTCTCCTACACACCTTTGGATGTATTACGCGATGAGCTTCAGAATCCAGGAGTAGAGTACACGTGTTCGGGGTCGTTGAAATGGGCGGGGGTTGCGTGATGAACACGCTGACAGCGAGATTTCTATTATTTATTTGTTCATTTGAAGCTACGAACTTCGCCCCTGACAGCAATAAATGCTAGGGGGGGGAGATAAATTATAAAGCAACAGGAAATGCGGCATGAAAATATTACAGGATCAGCAGCGTGGTACATATAATAATTAATGATGATAGTAGGTTACAAGCGCAAAATTAGCGATGGTTTTGTTACAATTTTTGGGAGCTTTCGCATATATATATATATATATACACACACACACACACGCACACAGTGGTGCTCAAAAAATTGCATTACTCGCAAAATTCTGTGAATTTCTGCGAAATTTGGCAACATATCGCATGTTTTGCAATAGCATTACCCTATTGCATCATCCATCACTAGCGAACTCTCTTAGACAATGACACGTGCCAAACACGATTCATCACTCTGTCGGCAATATAAATGCGACGCATATGCCACGAGCCCAGTATTCTGCGCAGTTGCAATGGCTAAGTTTTCCCATTTAACACCACGTTGGAAAAGCCTTTGCTGCTTCGTTTTACAGTGGCACGTTCATTACGAAAATTATCAGAAAGTTGCAGTCTAAACAGAAAGGAAGTGAATGTCCACAAATATCTTTCGTGGCCCAGGACAGATTTCTTTGAGACCTCGAAGATCCTCATTGAGATCTCAAAGCAGCATAGGAGGAGGATACAAGAGTAAACACAAGTACAGACTTTTTTCTCCAATGTTTAATCCTACACGCGTATAATTAGTAATAATATTGTTTTTTTCCCCTCCTATCTCATCCTTGTTTACATTGTATTAGTCTCTCTCTCTCTCTCTCTCTTGTAAACCCCTAGCTTGTAGCCGTGAAGAGTATTGTGTACGGCTTGTGCCTTTTGTATGCAATAACGAGTTCTTCTTCTTCTACAGTATGCAGATCGCTGGAAATGTGCTATTTTCTCTGATGGATCAGAATTTAACTTGCATGGTTCGGACGGCCAACAGACTGTTAGACAAAAAAGAGGAGAAGGAATTCATCCTGGCTGTATCGTCTCCACAGTGAAACATTCTACATCTCGAATGATACGGCGCCATATTTCACACAGAGGAGTTGGTCGTCTTGAATTTGTAAAGGGTACAGTGAATGCCTAAGTGTACAAGAACATTGCTCTCACAAAATTATTTCCGACAATTAGAGGTCACTGTGAGGATGTTACCAATTGCCTTTTTTTTTTCCAGGACGATTCTGCTCCAAAATCGTAACTACTACTTCATAAAATTAGCAAAATTTTTAAATTTATGAAACGTCCCACCCTTGCTTAAATAAATGTAATTTATTTAAGCGAAGGTGGGACGGTCCACTGGTGCAAAAATAATTTAATTTTAAATCAATTCGCGCAATAACATTGCCTGGAAACAGTCCCGACCAGAAAAGTCCAATTGAAAATTGCTGGAAAAAAATGGGTGTTTGAAGTGAAAAACACTTCTTAGAGACCTGCAGGAGACATTAATCCGTGTTTAGTACCCAACGAGATTTCCATCGAACCTTCTGCAATCGACGCCAGGAGGATGTTCAGCAGTCGTCAAAGCAAGGGGTGGGCCAACAAAATATTAGTGCGCACTTTGTCGTTTTTTTTTTGGTTATACAACTGTCTGTCGTCCTAGTACGAACAAAGTAATGAAAAACCATTGCTTCTGTAGAATTTTTGTTATTATATGAAGCTTCTTATGCTGTTATTTTGGAGAAAAGTACTTATTTCAAGGTATATTTACCCATAAGGCATAGAATTAAATTTTTCTGCAGTTAATAGTCCATACGTGTATTGTTATTATTTACGTTCTTTCAGCTAAAAGATTAGGTGCCAGTAAAGTTTCCGGCATCCCCCTCCCCCTATACTTCTCCTTCAACTCATGCACGGTACTAAGTACTAGTACTATAGGTTTTGATACCTTTCGTGTTTGGGGTTTTCATAAAAAAAAATAAATAAAAAATAAAATAAAAAAAATAAGGAAAAACAACCTAAAAAATGAAATTATGCGATTTTTTGAGCACCGCTGTATATGCGTAATTTTTTACGCGCGTGTGTGTGCGTCCACTGTGTGCGCGCATTGAATAATTTATAAAATAAAATAATAATAATAATGAAAAGTAAGATACGTTAATGGAAAAGTGTCCCAGATGAGATTAATGCCATCAAATTATTCATTAAACATTACGTCACTGCGTAAAATAATTACGCCAAAATTGTTAGGAGAAATTTAGGAGAATCGAGAATTATCCTAAATAACAGCAGCCCATCCTAGATTGTTTAAATCGTAACACTAAAACTAGAGATCACATTAGATTTTAAAAACCTATTTGCCTGTATTTCTTCTCATAATCATTTGAAATTTTTCTTTACCCCTTATTATCAACAATATCAAAACAATTACTTTTTTAAGCAATATTATTGCGATAACATCATCACTTTATGTTTATGAGCAGCTGCATCTTCAATGGCACCAACTTACATAAATATTATGTAATGTTTATGTAAGTTGGTGTAGCGATGGCGCCTGTAGTTCAAGTATAGTTGCGAGTCTTTATTTACATTATTTTAAAAGAAACCTTACTTACTTACTTAAATTTCTGAAAAACATTACTTCTCATTATCCCGAGTTAGAATCAGAATGTGCACTTGTTGGAAACAAATGTAGCGGCATATTCTTTAGATAATTATAAAGCGGATAATAAATCATACTCTAAAATATATGATAAACGTAAGGTGTTTAAGTGGCGTTCCAATACTTCAAAAAGAATTGGCAGCAATGTCATTATCACTCGCAGCTTTAGATTGCTAAAAATATGTAACAACAACATCAATAATATTATCGAATCACTTACAGACTTCAGAGCTAAGCTGATGGAGAATGATTTTTCAGCTAAGTTTATCTCTAAACATCTTGGCATTGCCATTAATAAATGGCAAAATAATAGAAGCTCCATTTATATTACAGCTAACGTATGTACTAAATAAATAAATATGTCAGTTCTCTCTGCTCTCACTATTGTCATTCTGAGGGCATCTGTAAAATAGAACTTCCCTTAAAAACAAGCTTACACTGTTTGACAAAGTCGTACCAATATTTGTTTTAAGGGCGTAATTACTTTTAGTTTATCGGCATTTCGTTTTTATAATAAAACACGCCTGCGTGCTCTGGATTCATAATTTATTTTATTTTTGTTACACAGAGCTCTGTGTAACAAAAATAAAATAAATTTCGTTTTTATTTTAATCAGACATTTCGTCCTAATTTCGAGAGCCAACATTGTATATCTGAAATACAGATGGCGTTACTATCTATTAATTTCGTTTTGACTATATTTTGCCCGGACCAGGAGGTTCTGCTTTGATTTAACACTTTTCTTTTGATTTTTTATTTCGGTAAGGTTGATTTCTTGTGTATTATCTTCATTAATTACTCCAGCTTTGTCTTATGTAGCCACTCGACCTCTAACATAGTTTCATTATACTACAATTGAACTTCTTATTTTCATTTTTTTTTAAATAAATTAAAAAATATTTTTATTTGAACTTCTATTGGCCTCGTCAGCCCTTTCATTCATATCTTAACTTTTATTCACATCTTCACTGCACGCTGAAACACCAGGACCCCCAACTAATGGGACGGGCAGTTACGCTCCCAGTATATACGAAGTACTTTATCAGATTCTATTCTTCCTTTCTTTTTGCTCGCTGACTTTATACCTCCAAGTCTATTAGAATAATTCGAGGGAAATTGAGGCGCTCTTGCTTTCCTCCTTACTTCCTTTTCGCCTTAATTCAGCTTCATTCCTTTCTTTTTCAACTTAAATATTTGTTCACTGGTAAACGGCTTAATAGTGCTCATCCCAAATGTAGTCTATCGCAAGTTCCAGCTGCGAATTACAAGCTCCAAAAAGACAAGTGTTTTGCCATTTTATTTACTTAATTGTCTTATTATATTGTACTTTATAAGTAGCTTTATAGTGCTATTTACGCTCGTTATTTTTATTTTTAATTTAGATAGGTGACTACTTAATATACGTAATTTCGTTGGAATCTTGCAGCCATTGAATCTTGCAGCCATTGTAGGGAATTCAAATTTTTTATTTTTATTAATAACAAGATACACAACAGGTAACCATTATCGGTGTATCTGAGAGCAGAACAATAAACATATTAACAATAATATGGAATCCAACAGGAAGATAAACATTGATATAGATTTAAAAATTAAAATCAATAAGTACAAAATTAAGTTAAGTTACCAGTAAAATAAATAATAAATTAACTAGTTAGAGAATAGAAAAATAATTTTAAAAAATAATAATAAACTACAATAATTAGATGAGAGCTAGTCACTTTGAAGTTTAAGAGAAGAAGCAAACTTGTGGATGGAGTTCATCACTCGTTGGAAGTTGTCAAAGAAGTCAATGAGAGAGTCATTTGCTGATTTGCTGATTCTGTTCAGTGGACTGAACTTCATAAAGTCCGTGGTAGCAGAGTCCACACGAAACAGTGTAAGGTTCCTGATTTGTCTACAAGGAGCATTGAAGTTTATTTTACTCGGGATATCAGATGCTTCATAAGTTCCAGCGAATACTTTGGCTAGAAGGGTGATGTCAGCAGTGACTCTTGTAGTGTACAGAGGCCTCAGAAGAAAGTAATCACACAGCGATTCATAATACACTGAGTGGTGATAGAATAGAGTATTAGGGAACGTAAGGTAACGGACAAAACTGCTTCAATTTTGTTAATTAAAGTCTTTGTGTGAGGATTCCAGTGAACTGAATTCAAGGAGTGGCAGAACAATAGTTTTATAAAGGATAACCGCATATCTGTAGTTTTTGAACTCTAATATCTGTGTTCCGTTTGATGAATCCCAGTGTTTTGAATGCTTTGCTGGTGATTTTAAGGACATGAGCATCGAATTTAGCACTGCTGCAGAAGAGAATCCCCAAGTCACACCTTTCGATGATCACAGAGTTAATACTGTACTGGCGCCTCCGTAGCCAGGTGGGCAGGAGCAGCACTGCGTAGCACACGCTTCTTGATTAGACCGGGATTCGAGCCCGTGACCACCAAATACGGAGGATGCGGAAGGGTCAGGGAATGACCATCGCTATATCCCCGGAGCAATATAGCCTTAGTTGCTAATGCTCCTAAAAACCAAATAACAACAACAACAATACTGTACTCCGTATTTATTAGTTGTGGAAATCTACCGGATGAGAAAGAGATTACTTTGCGCTTCGAGGGGTTAGCTGACAAGCCATTCAGAGATAGCCACAGAGAGAATTTATTGAGAGCACATTGAAGCTGTTGAGAATCGGCAACCTCCTTCGCTGCTGAATAGATCTTAAGATCGTCTGCATAGAGAGCAACTTGAACATTGGAGGTGTAGATGAACGAAGGAAGATCATTTACGAAAACAATGAAGAGAAGGGGACCTAAGGGGGAGCCTTGGTACTCCACTTAGTGGTATAAAACAGTCTGAGTTCACTTGATTGATGATAACGCTCAAGGAACGATGCGTAATATAGCTGCGTAGCCATGAGAGCAAAGGGTCACGATACCATATAGCTTAAGTTTTTCCAGAAGTTGTTGGTGCGGGACTTTATCAAATGCCTTAGATATGTCTGCGTAGACTGCATCAACTTGAAGGTGGTTATCAAGAACTTCAGATGTGTATTGGCAGGAAGGAAACAAATTTGTGACTACTGACTTGCCACTGCAGAAACCATGTTGATTCTGATCAGTGAAAGGCCTGGAGAATTCGAAGAGATGTTTGTGTACTGCTGTGTCGAAGAGTTTAGCCAAGCTGTTTTGCAAGGATATGGGTCTGTAATCAGTTACATCATTTTTATCACCTTTTTTGAAAATAGGAACTATATTGACCTGCTTAAAGTGTTTAGGATACTACCCCAGCCTGAGTGACAAATCGAAGATCAGCAGTATGAGTTTTAAGGTAGTGACAGTCATTTTACAAAACGGGCCTGGAATGTCATCTGGGCCTCTAGTATAGTCATTTCTCATGCTTTTTAATGCCGAATTTAAATCTTCATCAGTGATAAAGAGGTTAATGAGGATATCATCTTTAACAGGTGTGAAGTCAGGAAATGAGGCAGGTCTCAATGTATCATTTAATTGTGGTAAATAGGTAGCTGTAATGTAAAACCAGATAGCGTAAAATGTATCACTGCATTTAGGAATATATTAGATAGTGTAGTATTCATAATTAAAAATATTAATCTTATTAATTTTCATTGTTAATCAATAATATACAATATCATGCCCCAGACTAGAGCAGCAAAGCAGAGGGCACAAAGTGGCAGGAGTGCTGTGACTCGGGGAAAAACCGAGGGGGCGATTCTCCAACGCATCACAGCCTAAAAAAATGTGCAGCTTGTGAAATGTTTGCGGAACTTTGTGTATCAGGACATGATCTAGCCAAGGAGGACGGATATCTTTATGTGTGTGTGTGTGTGCCAGGTGCAGAGTGTCAAGAAATTAGGCGCCAACTCGACATTCTGATGGGCGCCTATGATAGTTTGAAGAGTCGGGTAGATTCCCTTGAAGGTTTTAAAGAGGGGGACCCATCAAGCTGTCAGCTGCCCAACTCAACGCTAGAGCTCCCTCTTGTGCATCAGGCTACACAGCAGCACTCTCCAAGGCAAAATGCGCTGGTCCCTCAGGAGATAATTATTATCAGTGACTCCATTGCCAGGAAGACGGGAATATACTGTATTGTGTAAAAGGGATAGGTGTAATAGTACCAGGTTATGTCCCTGCCAGGGGCAAAAGTTGATGACGTTGTAGAACAGATATAATCTTTTAAAGACACAATGGGTGATATTGTCGTTCACGTTGGCACTAATGACACTAAGAATAGGAGATCTGCAGACTTACTGAACGAGTACTGAGTCACTCGTAACGAGTGACTCAGTGTCACTGGCGCTTTCGAAGTACGTGGACGGATAATCGTAATTTCTCAAAAATATTAACCTCGAAAGAGATTTAATAAAAGAAGTTACTCCAGTGCCTGCCTACAACTCCTCTCTTGTGGTTTAGGCAGGCATCGGAGTAACCTACTGCAACCTACATTCTTTGTCTGTCCCGCGAAACCACTGAAGATAGTGCAATACCAGTGAGTTCCAAGAAATCTGTACTCATAGCTGCCAAACTGTCCAAGCAAAAACAAAAGGAATAGAAAAGGAAACAATGAAATTTAAAAAGCAGAAAGTCCACATCAGGTTCAGTCTCGTCGCAATTAGCCCAACTAGAAACTAGTTGTCTATTTTGAAACAGTTTAGATTTAAGAGATCAAGGATGCTGTGACATAAAAGATACGATGACAGGAAAAGTTAGTGTAAACAGGTAATGACAGAAGTTTGCAGGAGTTGAGAGGGTTGTCTTCATGTTGTCGTCGAGACGATGATAAACTCGACAAAGGTTGATATCTTTTGGTGAAAACAGCAGAGGCGAATTATTGTAGAGCTGACAACGACAGAGAACTTTCAATCGGAGTCACTTAATTTCTTTCAGAAAAATTGCTAACACCGGTTTGTAATTTAGATCTGCTGTCGTGGTATAGGTTGCAGCGATACAGAATATGCGTTCAGGTTTCCTCAGCACAAGCAGAGATTAATGTGCATCAGCTCCAAGATTAACTGCAAAATCATGAAGCTGATGGAGCCATGCCGAGTAAGAATATATAACGTTGTTAAACTGGAAGAAAACCATTTGCGAACTTTTTGATGAGAGAGAAAGTAACTGCAGGAACAAAGGAGCGGGTGACTTGACCAGTATTGGAATTCCATCGTGATTGCCACACATTTCCAGTTCTTTCCAAATTCTCCGTTTCTCGTTTTCCCGGAAACTCGGGATTTTCGTTCAGCAAATCAACCACAGAACACACGCAATTTACGGACAATATACAAGGAGCAATGTGGCCTGATGCTCCTAAAACCCTACTCCTACTCTTACGTGAAAACGTATCACTGAAAAGCATTAGCCCTCAGAAGGAACACGAACAAGGTCGAAAACATATGTTTAAAATAAATAACAGCAAATGTGTAAACAGCTCGCTCTTGCCCTTTAGATAACGTACCCTCCGCGCTATAATCGAACCCAACTGTATTTTATTTAAAACTCAGCGCAGATTACGGGAGATTATCTCCTCTAAATTTCCTCCTGGATTTAATGGATCAAGTAACTCGGATCCTTTTCTGGATTTCCGAATTTTTTATAACGAATAAAACAGCTGGCTCATTAAGGTCATTGCTCGATCGAACGCAACTTACCTGCATGCTCGGACGTGTAATCACTGTCCACGTGCTGTGGGTGCCCACAGTTCAATTCTTAATCCTTGCCATTTTTATAACGTGCTTAGCTTTTGCGTTCTTTAATTTTTCCTTTTTTCCCCTTCCCTTATTTGCATATTCGCCTTTATATTATAAAGTGTTTTATACACTAGTACCATTTCGTTTTACTCGCAACGAGTGAACAGCAATCATTGTTCTACCTTCATATTTTACAATAAATAATTGTATCGTTTTAACTTTAATTTAATCTCAATTTTGACCTCGATAAAGATAAATTTATCGTTATTTTTATTATAATCCTGAAATTGTGGTCCGTTAACCTTATAACTGCAGTGGCCTCACGATTCAACACGTTGCAATAACCGGGCGCGTCATCTGCAACGCGTTTAAACCTAAATAAATAAAACCTGTTTTGGAAATAGTTTCCGGTGACTTGAAACAGTCGATGAGAATGATCGGATTCTGTTTGATAATTGAGGGCGATCAACCACCGTAGGGTTGTAGTAGGGTTTTTTTTTTTTTTTTATAGGAACATCAGCGACTAAAGCCATATTGCTCCATGTGCACTGTCTGTAAATTGCTTGTGTTCTGAGGTCGATTTTATGTTTTCTGGAGGAAACATCCGACTTTCCGGGGAGGGGGAAACCATGCTATCCTCACCTGAGACCAACTAACTCAGCCAAGTTGTGAAAAGGCCCTTAAAAATTCCTAACTTCATCGACGGAACTCGAATTCAGGTCTTTTCCACCTAGTGTTAGGAGGATGGCGATTCTATCAATTGTGCTACTTGCGCGGACCTCCCATCATAGGGAATACCAAAGCGCACTCCAAGTCAATGAATATGGAAAGGTCATATAGAGCATTGGAAACTGATAAATGGTTAACTAAAGAGGCCGAGGCATCCTCACAGGAGGCCTTCTTAAAACCGAATTAGGGTGGAGACATTAAGTTCTGACCTTCAATTAAATCTGTCATTCTAGATGCTAACAATTTTTCAAAAAGTTTGCCAATGTTAGCCAATAGAGAGAGATGGGTCTGCATGCTTTGGGATCAAATTTATTTTTCTGATTTTTGTGTATAATTTTGATGAATTTTGATTTGTGTATAATTTTGATGAATTTTGATTTGTGTATATATTTTGATACCCTTCCACACATTAGGAAAATTTTGTTTGAGACGTTTGTTGAGACGTTTGTTGTACTTTTGTTGTTGCAAAGAACTGGAATGATTCAATAATTGCTACCTTGAATCGCTCGCTCCCACTACGTAATATCGCCTCCGAAACTCCAGAGAAACCATCTATTAGGAATGGCAACTCAACCTATCTCCTCATATGGTAGGTTGAATTGCTTGCAAAAAGGTTCAATGTGAGCCATGAAACCATTCATTTGCATCTGCTTCGACCGAGAAAGGTGTACAAACCGAGCAGTTGGGTTCTACATAAACTCGCTGCCAACAAACACCAGAGACTAGCAATTTGCTTGTCGTTGTTCTCGCGAGTCAATAATGAGCCAGAAACAGCCTCTCAATCAAACAAAAAACAAACGGCAATGAGTCATTTTTGGACCGACTGTCGAAATAGGGCAAGAAACCACATTGGTTACCACCATATGTGTGTGTGTGTGTGTGTGTGCGCGCCGCATACATCGAAGCTCCCCCACTTCTTCGACGGAAGATGTCCCTGTTTGTCAGGTGGAAAGGAATACAACCGGTATCATCTTGCGGTCTGGACAAACGGTCACGGGGGGGGGGGGGGCAGACACGAAGCGAGCTTTTGTTAATTTTTTTTAATTTCATCGTAAAAATCTTCACGAACTCTTTTGGTCCCCTCATAGTTCAAATTAATGGAGCGAGAGAATTTGTTTGCAGGTACCCGAATGGGTCTTGGACTTATATTGTATCAATATCGAGAACGTTGATAATTGCTCATTTTGGTGGGACGTCTAGCGGAAAAACAGCCTAAGAGGCATGCGGATCAGCTTTCAGCGATTAAGTTAATCTGAGAGGGCCTGTTTGTTTTATCAAGTGCAAAATAAGTTTCAGTTCCTCCCCCTCCCCTCGTCATCACCACTCCGAGCGGTTATCGGGATTATGAGATTAAAGTCGCACGTGCATTGATCAACCGAACGTAATCGAATAGTAGTTTTTTTTTCTCAAAAAAACCCCGAGAGTTTAAAAATGATCTGCAGATCTTCCTTTGCTGTAGACCGGGATTGGCCAACTTAATTTGCGACGCGATCTACTTTTTTACTTCAAAATGTGCCGCGATCTCAAGAATTTCACTGCACGTGGTTAAAAAAATTCAATGAACACATATCGAAAAATGTCGTTTATAAATTTTAAAATTAAATACAATTCGAAATTCTTATTTTAAATTCGTACGTATTTAATATTTTAATTTATGCGAAGTTTGTGTCTTCGTGTCATCTGCCAAGCTTTCAAAATGCAAGTCCTTAAGAGCACAGCGATTATACATAGATTATTATTAAAATCAGTTTATTATTATCATTATTTACATTTATTGTAAACGAATTCTCTTGATAAATAAAATTGTATTGTATTGTATTATTATTAAAATCAGTTTATTTCCCAAAAAACCTTGGGTCACCCCGGGACGGCTCTGTGCCAGAAGGGTGTGAATACAGACTAAGGTGCGAGGAACACAATGTACAATAAACAAGAGTACATGCGTGCTCGACCCAAAACTTTTACAGGATTAAATATACAATAATGTACAAAATATATGACTGCATGAAGACAAAGTCTTTGTCACATACAAATAGGCAAATTGAAAAAAAAAAAAAGTCAGTCATGTCCAGGAGCAGGTGAGTATTATAAGTTCATAATCTGGTAGCAGTTCTTGAGGATTTCCTTCCTGTAGGGCTTGTCTTCACAGAACCTATCAGGGTGGATCCTAAATTTATTGAAGATCCGAAGACAATTGGCTGGAAACATGTTCCTCAGGGAATCAATGTTTGACAGCGTAAGACGTAGAGGGAGACAGGAGTCGGGGTGCTCTACTCTTGCCCTCCTAGGGCCAGAGATCAATGTGGATACCGATGGAGCATCAATTCGCCTCGTTATAAGCCGTGCAAGCGTGAGGACATTTTTTGTCATGATGATATGTCTTCAGGGAGTGGTGCCCACATTTGCTTGTAGGATCGATCTGGATATAGTTAGGGGGTGGCCCTGTTCATCCGTCTAAGCAACCAGTACTCTAAACTGAGATACTTCTGAAGGCAGGGGCAGATGACCAAATTTCTGAAGCATAGAGAGGAATCGGCGTAATACACCTCAGGATGTGCCGCACAAGCAGCGCTGGCTGATGCACACCAACGAGCTCTTGACGCACTGCCCAAAGAGCAGCGTACGTCTTCTGCCTCATCCTGGCAAAGTGAGGCTGAAATGTGAGCCCAACGTCCCAGGTGAGGCCAAGATCAGTATGAGAGGTCACCTTTTGCACCGGTTCCCCACTAACAAAGATTTGGATATCATTTTTGACTTTCTTCTTGGTTATCGTCAGTTGTGCTGATTTGGAAGGGCTCAGATGCAGCCCTATTGTGGCAAGATAACTTTCCAAGCTGAATATCTGCCTAGAAGCTTGTTGGTTGATATCATGAATCTGATGATTATGATCTGAGCTCACGTAGAACTTCAGATCGTCGGAATAAGAGACAAAGTTCGGATTCTGAGCAAGGAAAGGCTCCAAAACTGCTGCAAACAGGATAGCTGACAGTACGCTTCCTTGTGGGATGCCACTTGAGACGTCAATAGTTACTTGAACGTCATTGTGGGTCACAGACAGGTGCCTAGGAAGTAAAATAGACTTCAAAGTTTGAAGTAAGGTATCTGCCAGGCCGAAGTAGTGTTTCAGAATGGTAAAAAGAGCTGGGAGGTGTATTTTATCATAAGCCGATTTTATGTCGAGGAATATGATATCAATCTGTGATTTGTTGTTGAGGGTGCACTGAATTCTGAAGAGGGTATCAAGAAGATTGGTAGTTGTCGATCTCCTTTGTAGAACGGTATGCAGGTACTCGGGCCTGTGTGCAAAGCAATGCTGGGCAATTATGTGTTTCCAAAACAGGAATTTAAAAGTTTACGCATTTTTAAACATTTGGGCATTTTTTTCGGCAAACATATTTCCAAAAGTCGTCTTCTGATTTGCCCACATTTTTATTTTTTCCTTGTAATTCCAAATTCAGATCACTTTAATTTACTTTTAAAATGTGCCAAAAAAGCCAGATCACACAACCACTCCGTATCTTGTAGCTGCTGGTAATCATCTCCCCTTTGATCAACAAATTTTTAAATTTCGTTCAGAAAATTTCGAAATCTCAGAAACTTACTCCGACTCGGCCACCTCACATTTGTGTGTAATATCATTTTCATCGAGTTGCATTTTGAAGAGATTGTCCTCTGATGGAATTCACGATTTTGAAAGCTATGTCCATAACACTTTAATCTTTTGCTAGCTAACACTTGTTGGTGGATGATACAGTGGTAACTCAAAAAATCTGAGAATTCATGATCCTTTTGGCACAATGCGATGAATCTGTTAAGATGCCCCATCATTGCTTCAGTTCCATCTATTGTTATTGATACAAGTTTAAATAGTGGTAATTTTATTTTTTCAATAAAATGTTTGAATGAGTTAAAGATATCAAGACCTCTAGTTCTTTCGTTTAACGAAACCATACCCAGCAGTTCTTCTCTAGTGGCACAATCATCGAAAACCATACCAATAAAAACGAGCAATTGAGCTGTGTCACTGACATTTGTAGATTCATCGACTCGTAAAGAAAAGGAGACCCAATTAGCAATTTGAGCACGCAATTGTTCGCTCACATTTTTCCTCATTTTTTCGATTCGTCGCATCACACTATTTCGAGATAATTGCGGATCTTGAAGAGCACTTTTAAGCCACGGGAGAAATTCAAATCAAACGAATTTTTTCTTTTATGATCACAGAAAGGTACTCTAGTTTCCACTCTTGATGAAAATGATGTTTTGCTCTTTTTCGTACTATTCATTTTAAATCAATGGGAAGTAAAGTTTAAGTACTGTCCACTTATTAATATTAAGTAAGCTAAAGAATTCGACGCATACACTGCTCTCCACCACGTGACTGCGTGAATTTTCTGTAGACAAGCCTAGCGGCTGCGCGGCGACAAGGGAAGTCACGTTGTTCAACGGATTTGTAATAAGCGTACGCAGTGGGGCGAATAATAATAATATTTAGATTTTGACCAATCTATGTAAAAGTGCATAGCATGCGTTCCTTGACTGGACCGGGGTTCAAGCCCGTGACTACTAAATACGATAAATATTTGTATTGACGATTTATTGTAAACTCTACTGACTCGGTTGTCGTGCCGGAGTATAAACGGAAAATTTATTTATTTTTTAATTCATCGTGATCGACCGAAATTGAAGCCGCGATCGACTCGTTGGCCACCCCTGCTGTAGACGAAGCGCGGTGTTGAACAGGTATCACGAGCAGACATGCGAGCGTTCACTCTTCCTCCACGTGGTATCCAACGCTTTCACTTCATTACGAACCTCATTTCGAGCGCTGCGGCATTACGGGGGCTGAGGCCGGAGTATTTGATGGCACGCGCAATAACCCCGCATTACTCGTAAGTTTTCTTTTCTTAATCTCTCTCTCCGCTCTGTACCTTTACGCGCTTCTCCCCTCTATTTGCACGACCCCTCTACCTGCGTCTGAAATGTCCTTCTCCGCGATTGTTCTACGGAACGGCAACCCCGCGTGCTGCACGTGAGGTGTCACACACTTGTCCGGTTCCATGTGGAACGCCAACAAGACAGTGCGACTAATTAGGAAGTTGTTGAGCAAACGGAATGTATAGAAAAGGGGAGGGATGCGACGCCAGCTCGCCCTTCGAGCGCATAACATCGCCGCTGATTTATAGAAGCTGCTCCGCCACCTGCCACGCCTGGAATTAAAGGAAGCCGGCGCCGTACGCAGTTACCACACGCAAACACACCTTCGCACGCGCTCACCGACTGCTTCCCAGACCGTGAGATAACGAGACGTTCCTCGAGGGTGACCATTTAAATCAAAAGTCCATTCGAGCCCCTTTCCGCGTTCGGCCACACTGTTCCGAAGCCTCCACTCGGTCTGAACGCGCGGGCACATCATACATTTAGGGGGTTGATACGCAATTCCCTCCGAGGAGGTTGTCTAAAGAACAGAAATGGCCTCGTAACAGGTGGAAGACTACTTTAGGCGGTTCAGCACCAACCCCGAATCCAGAGGCAAAGAAAATAAAAAAAGACTTTCATATAAAAAATGGATGTGGACAGGACAGAAGTCCCTCTGCGAATGTTGAAGACGACATTCATTTCGGACTCGAATCTCACTTTGAAGCTTCTGTTTTGTTTCGACACGAGAACGTAAGGTGCACAAAGTGGCGATGCCATAACCTCCAGCGGCAAATCTTCGACACATCGCCTTCTGCAGTTAATTAAAGAAACTGGAAATGCCATCGAATGAACATCTCGTAAGAAGATCAACCGCTCCCTCTTAAAAATATGAAACTGCTCCAAGAAATAACGAATTCCACTCCCGCAGTGCCAGTTAATTACGACTATGCAGTGTGTGTGTGTGTGCGCACTGGCGACCTGTTTACAATTAATTTCGAGTTGGGATTTAACGTTTTTCATTGCTTTCAGTGCCTGTTCCGTGGCATACTGGAATCATCCCCGCAGAAATGAGAAGCTCACTCTTTCCCTATCTCCCCCCCCCCCTGTTTCCGACTAACGTATAAACATTTGAGAGAAATTACAGAAATTATTTCTTTCTTTA
This sequence comes from Mastigoproctus giganteus, assembly GCF_048544385.1. Lineage (NCBI taxonomy): Eukaryota > Metazoa > Arthropoda > Arachnida > Uropygi > Thelyphonidae > Mastigoproctus > Mastigoproctus giganteus. The sequence goes on along the minus strand of NC_143586.1, from coordinate 177,133,660 downwards.
GAATTCCATTCCGATAAGTAATAAATTAATCGATTAATTCGAAACACGTTTGAGCCGAAAGACTCCTGGAGTTGAATTACCCACTAATCTTGAAGGGACCCCTGTATCGTCAATACAAAAAAAGGTGGCTCTAAGAGTGAAGCGGGTAACTACGGACCGGTAGTCTGACTTCAGTGGTAGGGAAGATCGTGAAGGATATGATATAGAGTGCGTCTCGTCGAATTCCGAAGGGGTTTTGTAAAGGGAAAATCGTGCTTAACCAACGTGGTTAACCGTTTTGACAGTCACTAATCAGCTGGATGCGGGAAATAGTTTCCACATTGTTTCAGCAAAATTTTTGACTCAGTACCCCATAACAGATTACTTCTGGAATCAACGAGGAACCCTGAAATAGATTTCGGGGTGGCAGGAGGCAGAGGGTTGGAATTGGGCTAACGTAAGATTGGGCTAACGTAAGAAGTGGGATCGATTCTTGGACCACTGTTCTTTCTGATTTTCACAAACGATATGACCGAAGACATAAAGGGCACGATATGAAAATTGGGAGAGTCGTTAATGACCGGTTTCAAACAGCGTTCCTTCAGGATGACTTGAAGAGACCCGAAGAATGGTTAGAAAACTGGATGCTATGTTTTAATGCGGAAAAATGGAAACTCTTACACTTGGGGAATCGTTGCTCCAAAATAACTTATACAGTGGTGGGGTCGAATTAAAATCAGTGGAGGAGGAAAGGGATGAGGGAGTTGCGATACTGGCAGATGTGAAGTTTTCTGAGCAGGTAAATAGGCTACCAGGAAAGCCCGTGGTGTTCTATCGATGATCTATTGAACGTTATCCTGTAGAGATAATATAGGGTCGTAGTCCTACTGTACAAGAGAATTGTCATAGACCTACAGTACAAGACAATTGTAAGACCGCATTTGGAATACTGTGTCCACAGTCTGGAGACCTCATCTGAAAAAAGACATTGAGCTTCTTGAAAAGACGAACAACTTTTTTTATTATTATTTTTTTTGTTAGCATATTGGCTTCTGTGGCCATATTGCACCTCTCAAGTTTTTTACATTTTCTACTGTGATCCAAGCCCGAGGCGGCATTTGAACCAACGACCTTTGGGTTGCCACGCAGGCACCTTGCCCATCCGGCTAGCCCGGTCGGCGACGGACAACTCGAATGACGAGATCGGCAAAAGGGGACCATACGAGGAAAGACTTCAATTACGTAGGCTACAGAGTTTGGTAACCAGCCACCTTGGGGGAGGGGTCCGATTGAGGTTTATAAGGCTCTGAGAGGGATTAGTAAAATGAACGAAGGCGGAATTTTCACTTATAAATGATTTCAATACTAGTAATCACAAATTGAAGTCAGTGGAGAAGAGGTTTAGAGTGGATTGTATTGCGATAAGTTGCTTTCGTGTGTGGTTGAGGCTGACAGCTTGGGGAAATGCAAAACTCCATTAAAAATTGATAAACCACATATTTGACTTTCTTACGCGAGGAGGAAATCAAATAATTATTTTTTCATTTTTGTTTGGTATAGCAAAAGCCTAGGCTCCATCGCACCATACGGATAATACTAAATAACTAATATTTATTGCTGTAGCGAGGGCCTACATGTTAGAAAAGAAGTTAAAATCGCTGCCCTTCCACATTATTTGACCTGGGTTAAAAGCCCAGTAAGCCAGAATTTCATGGGAGAATGCGCATCCAATTTTTAAAGGCCACGATGCCGCATAATACTTAATTGGCTTGGCGAAAAATCAAAGAACTGTAAAAGCAGCTTAGTGAAAAATGAAAAACCAGCTTTCATCAGAATCGTTATCTGAGTGGTCAGATAAGGAAGTTTGGAATTTTGGCAGTGCTAATATAGTTTGCAAGCGGTTATTCAAAAATGGAAAACTCAGTTTAAAATTCTGAAAGTAAACTAGTTGTCTTTCGCGAGTTCTGGGTTCTCGTGTCTTGTGGAAGAAACTTAGTTGCAAATTTTGTCTTTTCTTCCTTCTTTCCATCGCTTGACACTATATGGCTTATACTTAAAGTACTCGTACTACTGTATATTTCCCTCCAACTGGAGATTGGCGAATTCAGCCGATCTTCTCCCGTACCAACCACACACTTTATTCGAAATATCTTGGCACCCAAAGGTTTCTTCTTGTTGTTGCTGCTATTTTTGCAGATTTATTTAAAACCTGTTCTCTACAATCAACTTCTGTTTTTAATCCATTAATTTATGCATCTAGAACTAAGTTAATATTCCGCAATTTCCTATTGTAAGTGGAGTTTTTCATTTAATTTGGAAATTTGCTAACGTCCAGCAAATTATTAAAATAGAGACAGACCCTTCCATCCGGTTGTCATCATACAGCACGGCTCTCATTGTCTGTTAAAGTAAGAGAGAGCTCTCCATTATACCAGACCAGATTCATCTGACTTGCACATATCTGGAGTCATGCTTCTTGCAAAGTTAATTACTTCTGCAACTAATTCACCAAACCTAGCCAACATAATAGCTCCCACCAACAGAGAAATCTCAAGAAACCAACCAACAACAATTCAAATCCAAACTCTCCAGATTAAAACAAATGGACAGGATGTTCCCCAATGCATCCCTTCACCTCATAAATTATCACAACATTGATTGTAAGAGGTTGCTCAACTCCGAAGCCTACACGAGTCTCATTTCCAAACAAATTATGACAAATACAAACAACTGCCTGCTTGAAACCCAATAACTCCATCTGAGAGCCAAATGTGATGTTCTGCAATATATATTTTTGATCATTATAATTCATATTCGTTGTTAATGTATATATAGAATATGCTATGTATTTTTTTATATATATATTTGGCTCCTTTGTACTGAATTTATGCCCCGAGCCCAGTGCTGTGATGGGCTTGCTGTAGTTGCAATAAATGAAAATTTATTCATTTTTTTTTATTTATTATCTTAAAACCATCCCTTCAGATTCATCATCAGGTTCGGTAAGGAGGGTTGCTTTGGAATAAAACTTCACAAAACTGTGTTGCGATAAAAGAAACCAATAAACGTTTCTTCGCAGATAAGGGATTCAAACGTAGACCTTCCCACACGGTGCGGATAGATGGTGGGCCTAGCCACTGGGCTAACTGTGAGGGCAGCTCAGTTGCAAATTAGCGTCTGACTTTGCAATGTCGTGCTTGTAGCATCTCTCATCCAAGTAGGTTTATTCTGGTGGAGATACACTTGCGTTTCACTTCCTAAGCTCAATTATTTCGTAAATGATTAGTATTTTGCAACTGGTATCCATTCTGTTTTCCTGAATTTTCTTGACTGTCTGCAATTGCTATTTATTTCTGTTTTCAGCATTATTTAGAGAAGATGAGTTGATTGAATTTATCCTTCTGATAACAACCTGACAAAAAGGCAATATTAATGTTCTTTCGATCCAGTCATTAGTGTTCAGAACTCCTACTTCTCCTTTTTAACCGCTGCCTTAGAGGATCTCTCTTCCCTGGGCCGTGGCAAGTTGCTGTTCTCCGACTCATTCCGAAGCCTAAAAAACGACCAACAGAACCTCGGGCACTCCGCCCCATTGCTCTCTTACCCAACCTAAGTAAAATTCTGGAACGACTCATAGCGATAAAAATTGTAAGCATATTTCAAGATAAAGGGCTTATTTATTTATTTATTTATTTATTAAATCTGTTTATTGCTCTGCCAAAGAGCCACCCCCTGGACAGCTAGAAGCTAGGGGGGTGATATTACACACAGAGGTTAAGACAGGGACATGTGCCTGGCGGTTACATGGGGCCCATGTATGCCTAACCCGACAGGTACAGAACTTAGTGTTTATTATTTTACATAATTAACAGAATTAAAGGATCTTATTTTCTCTAAATTGCTATAAATTACATAAGCATGAGGGAAATATACAAAATATAAAGAAATGAGGCAGTCCTTCACCGGTTGTTACACGTGGTATCTCTTCAATTCTTCAATCTTGAACGTAATAGTGCAGCCAGGCGTCTTTGGAGTAGTAGATTCTAAGTAAGAGAGGAACAGTGATGGCTTCAATATCTTTAACGAGATGCATTGTGGTGGCATTTTCCTTCTGGTGGCGTCTCATAAGTATATGTTTGCATATGTGTCCTTTAGCTTCTGACGTCTGTATGAATGCTGTTCGCAGATTCTATCCAGGTCGATGGCTAGATTGTTCATCAAATCTACCGTGTTTCCTGGGAACATGCGTCTCAATCCTTTCAGGTTGTTCAAGCTGATTGTGAGTGGGAGCCTTGGGTCCATTTGATTCCTTCCGGCAATGCGTGGAGTTTTTATTAAATCAGTGATGTCAGGGGTGTCGAGTCGTCTTGTGATTAGTCTGGCAAGTGTAAGAAGATTTGCTGCCACAATCTGCTGTTTCCATGGGGTGACTTCGAGATTTATGTAGAACTGAGCCCTAGAAATGGTGTATTGGTTGCCAGTCCGCCAGTTGAGCCATTTCAGGAGCCAGTATTCCAGGCTGAGGAACTTGTTGAAATGTGTTGTGGGAGCAGAGGACCAAATGGTTGCGGCATAGAGAGGTATAGGATAGACACTTATCTCTCCTTCGCAACATGGATTCACACAAGGTCGCTCCTGTGAGGATGCACTCTCAGAAAAAATACTCCATCTGTAAACCTCCAAGGCCAAGTACGAACTGGCCGTCTTTATAGACTTTTGAGGGGGCCTTTGACTAGGTATGGTGGGAGAGCGCTCTTGAGAGGCTACGCTCTGCGGGTTGCCCACCATAACTCTTCTGGTTAATCAGGAACTTCTTCACCGACAGAACCGTTACAGTAAAGGCAAGTATAGGCAACTAACACGACCAATTTACAGATGATGCCTTCAACAGCATTGCATTCGCAGACAATCTCAGCATCATCTTCTCGGGCCTCTCTCGGCGAGCCCTTGAGACCACTGCAAACTGCATTCTTGACGACCTTGCCAACTGGACTCAAACCAATAAGCTCTGAATAAATCCAACAAAAAACAATATGATGATCTTTGGAGCCAAACTCACCTTCGAAGGCCTCCCCAGGTTAAAATCCAAGGCACGCAGTTACCTCTTGTGACCCAAACCCGAGTCCTAGAGGTCATAATTGACCATAGACTTACCTTCCTCCCTCATCTTCAGAATCTCAACATAAAAGTAAGAAACTTCTCAGCCTCAATAGTCAGGATTTCCAAGAGTGACTGGGGGCTCTCCAAGTGCACAGTACTCCTTTACTACAAGCAGTTTTCCTCCTCATAGTCACGTTCGCTGCAAGGGTGTGGTTTCACCGGGCAATTAAGTGTAAAATTAAAGAGAAGCTGAACTCTGTCCAACGGGGATTTCTCCTGGCCACACACCGAATCTGCAGAACAGTCTCCACAGCGGCAACACAAGTCATTGCAGGGGTTCTTCCACTGGACCTCTTTGTAGTTTATAGGGGATTATACTACAAAATACGGAGGAGGATTCCTGCAGCAATCCTAGGATCCACCTTAACTTAGACACAGACGTGAAAAGAGAGAAGCTACGCTGCTATAAGTTCATATATGGCGGACGCGATGAGACACACACACAAGGGACTAGTCACGAAAAACTTCAAAGCGGATGTTACCTTTGCAGTGGTAAAATCTGGTACGAAATTGTTTTTTTTTTATCGTATGATGTGAGCAATACACGAAGGAATCAGTTTTTTTCCTGCTTCCTTCGTGTATCGTGGCCGTGAGATCCAATCGGATAGTGCGGCACCATCGTGATATCCAAGCCCGAGGCGGGATTCGAGCCCGCGACCTTTGGGTTGCCAGGCAAACACTTTACCCACCCAGCTAGCCCGGTCGGCTGTTACGAAATGGTTTACTCTCACGATGGAAACCTATCTAGTCACAGGACATGGGCCTTCAATGAGAAATTGTTTCAGAGTAAGACCTTGGTTTCTGTGGAGCGAAGGAGAACTGGTCTCACATACTCTTCGACTGTGCAGTATATGAATCCAGTGAAAAGCTGAGGAATAACGTCCATGGATTCTCCTCAACTGCAGTGAAACAGCTAATTCAAACAGCAAGTAATCTTGCAACACTCCAGGCCTTTGCAAAAGAAGTTTTTGCTCGAAGGAAGAGGCTTATTCTGGGGGCGAATCCTGTTCTGCCCTAGATCAATCAAGTCTGAAGATAAAATTGGACAATAAGATTCGTTTCACCAAGAAGATCTGGACAATACTTAGAGTTTAAAAGTGTGTTTTTGATGTTAGAATTCTTTATAGCCACAATTGTTTAAGATATAGATGTAAATTAGTGTACATTTTATGCGTTGTTTTTTTAAATTAATTTATATATTTTATGTTTATACAATGTTTTATTTATTTTATGAAAGATACTCAGTTGAGAGTTGTTAGGCGGATTTGTACTTATGTTCTGGGTGCCGCCTTTATTTTTAATAAAAATATTAAAAAAAAAATACCTAAACATCATTTCTGACCAGGCACACCCTTTCAAGGCAACGGTCTTCCCCTCTGGCGGTGCCGTCTTTCAGCAAGATAATGCGCATGCCATACCGGCCGGATTGTTCGATACTGGTTCGCGGAACACGAGGAAGACTTCCAGGTATTGCCCTGGCCTCCAAATTCCAGAGACATCAATCCCATCGAGCATCTGCAGTTTGTGTTGGAACAGCAACTCCGATCTGCGACGTCTGAACCACAGACCTTACAGGACTTAAAGGATCTGCTGGTATCTACTGCTACCAGATACCACAAGACACATTTAAAAATCTTGTAGCGTCCATGCCTCGCCGGGTACGAGCTGTTTTGGCTGCATGTGGAGGACCATCATCATATTAGGTAGGTGGTCATAATGTTTTGGCTCAGCGGTGTAATTGTTGTCTCAAATGGATGTTTATTTACGGCTTCGGACATTTGAGTCATGTTTAACTTTCCAACCGACACTGTTTTGTTTTTTTTCTTATCTAATTTTGAGCGTTGCTGTTTTAATGATCTTGATCTAACTGTGTTTCTTCTATTCTTCTAATTGTATTACACCGACCTTCTTTTCTTTTTTTCAATTTTGCATCTTGTGCTCATATGAGTTTACCGCTGATTCTAGAGTGTCCGAGTTCTTATATTTCTTTCAGTAATGAAGTCAATCTCATTCGACCATGCTGGATCTCATATATTTGAACTTGCTACATTCACGGTGTCACAACCAATTTCTGGACAGTTTTTGTCTGGTGTTGTAGCTGTACGGATAATTAAATTTGCAACATTATTAGTGTTGATTGGGTTACTGCCTTTGGGAATATGCCATCTTTTTCATGCAACCTCACTAAGTCTAGATGGCATATTTTTTTTTCAGACGTATATGGAAATGCTAGGCATGGTAATAAAGTTCCTGGACTGGTGATGTTGCGGTTCAATGAATTCGAAAATAAATAGAATTGGTATGTTGAAACTTCCTCCAACAGAGATACAGAGATAACACGAACCTCAGAATACGAAATCGCCAAGTGCAAAAAGCCAAGTGTCCAGCAATACTCATTCGAATATTTTCATTAGCAGGCTGGATCCGTTGACAGAAGTTGAGCAAATTGATGCACTATTGAAGGAACTAGACATACCTAGTAAGCCTTTTAAAATCGATACCAATCATCCCTCGTATGCCTCCTTCAGGGTTCAAATGGATGGGCCCAATTACCAACAATATCTCAATGCAGATTACTGGCCCAAAGGCCTGTTGGTGATGCCATACCATGGAAGACTAAAGGCTCAGAACTCAGCAAGCCCGAACCCCATTCCACAACAGTGCACAATTGCAACAGCATAGCTACCTGACTTCTCTAGCGGAGTCTCGCAAAGTATATCTGGGCCAACGGGTGATGCAATTCATCTGACAGGGAGATGACGACCGAACGTCAGACTGCTCTAATTCCAACAAGAATATCCAGCAAAAGGGCCCATCGAACGCGACGCCACCCAGACGAGACTTCGGATCATTATAGGACAAGCAGATACTGTTCAGATAGAAATGTCATCCTGATACAACCCTCTGCAGAAGTAAATATGGTATTCTTTCTACAAAACATCAGGAGTGTCAAAAACAAACTAGGTGGCGTACTCAATTTATTTTCCTGCGCAGAGTACGACTTCATAATTATGATCGAACCTGGCTCAGAGATGAGAAGGAAATTGCTACCTTCACTTCAAACCTTAGTTTTCACAGTCTGGCTGCTAACAGAATAGAGAGACGAGGTGGCGGTGTAGCAATCTGTCAAAGGAGCACACTCCCTCTAATTAAGGAATGCACTTACCCAGGAGGAGACGTACAAGCTGTTCTAGGAATTTACAGAGTGTCTGGAATTTCCATCTCGGTGTGTGCTGTTTATTTCCCTTCACCGGTTTCTGAGGATTGTCCTCAATCTGACGGCATGGCTGTCATCCACAATCAATTATCGTCAAAAGCTCATCATCCTCGGAGACTTTAAGCTACCACTCCTAGATACACTGTCATTGAACATCTCGGAATTTGGCATTGGTCTTATTGTTGTTCATCCCTCACATGGCGATGTCACCCTTCAGCGCATCTTCTAAAACTGTTCCGTAAGAGAAACCCTGACTATAACCGATAACTTCATCCCGTCTGATCACGATCCCATCGCTGCCAGAATATCATCGCAGTCACCTAAGGAGGAACGTTCGCCAGTACAAGCTACAAACACTGTCAAGAGAATGTACAATCCTAAATACATCAACGTTGAAAAAGTTACTACCCTTTTTCAACTTTACCCATGGAACAAACTGGCAGAGCTTAACATCAATAAGGCTGCTACTGACTTTCGAGATGGATGGAATTCATTGCAAGGTCTGCAATGTCCAAAACTTGCATCCTTAGCCCACACTCGAAGCCATGGTGGAATGACCTCCTGACTAAGGCCTTCAAGGAAAAACAGGAAGCCCACGCCTCCTACAGGAAGACGCCTTCAGAAGAGTCATATGCCAAATTCTCCAAAGCAAGGATGAATTTCCAGAAGAGTAAACAATCAGCTACTGACACTTTCATGAACGCTGGCTGTCCAGAGGCAAACGTGTGTGGTCAACAAGTCATACCTGCATCCGCATAGCTTTGGATGTCCAGGAATGGTGTGACCACATGCTGCGTTTTAAAAGAGATCACAGAGTGTCCGAAGTATATCCTTTGAATGAAGCGCTCAACGTTTCTTCAACTACCAGCAACATCGAATTTTCAGAACAGCTAATGAAAATAATAAACTCACTACCTGACAAGTCCACCATAGGAGCTGACGCAATACCCATTTTTAGTCTCAAAATTGCTTCCTATTTCATCAGCAGAGAGCTCACTCACCTCTACAACAAAATACTCAAACAGGGACAGGCGCCTGCAGGCTGGTTGACTTACAGAGTCGTGGAAGTTCCAAAAAAGCCTCATGCGAAAACACCTGCGGACTTCAGGCCAATATCAATCTCCTCTCCCTTCCTGAAATGCCTCGAGAAGTGCATTTATAATGACGTTGCTCCAGCAGTCCTTGCGCATAGGCCAGATCATACCCATTATGCCATGCCGAACAGATCTACGATAACCTGTCTACAGTCCCTATCGCAGAAAATACTTCACGCATGGAATGACAATGAGGACCTACACACCGTGATTCTGAACACGAAATCTGCATTCGACTCAGTCCAAATCACACCCCTCCTTGCATTAGTGAATAGTTTCTACGGGATATCCGGCAATATACTCAAGCTTCTCAAAAGTCTTTTATGTAGGAGAATGCTTCACTCCACATGTAATAACTACACAGTCTGTAAAAGAGCAGAAGTAGGAATCCCACAAGGTAGTTCTCTCTCAGCACTGCTATTCGCTGCAATATTTATTCCAGTTATGGATTAAGTTTCAGCGTTCTTTTTTTTTTTTTTTTTTATGTGAACCCCAAACACGAGAGGTATTAGAACCTATGGTACCGTGCTTGGGTTTGAGGTTAAGAAGACGAAAGGAGATATTTGTTGACATTGGACTTGAACTTCTGTAGATTGTAATTTTCAGGAAATACGTATGAAGGAAAGTTGTTCCAGAAAACAGCAGTTGAATGAATAAATGAGGAAGATGAAAAGTTGGTTCTGTGCGTTTGAAGTTGGACAGTAAATGGATGTTGGCTGGTGGCGCCACGTGTTCGGACTGTTTTGAATGAGAGAGCGGGAATTATAGAAGCCAATTCAGAAGAACAGTGCCCATGGAAGTATCTGTAGAAAAGGCATGCAGCAGAAACAGTACGTCTATGAGACAGTGAGAGGAGAGACCTCTATTAGAGAGGAGTCATGAATTAACCTAACTGCCCTCTTCTGAATGGAATCAAGAAGCCTGAGAGAGGTTTTGGGGGCACCACCCCAGATGTGGGAACAATATTCCATGGCAGGGCGGATTTGCGATTTATACAGAGTGAGCAGCTGTTTGGACAAAAGTAACGCCGAGAGCGAAAGAGAAAACCAAGTTTTTTAGATGCAGAGGAAACAATATTTGTAATGTGCTTGTGCCAAGAGAGATTAGAAGTCAGGATAATCCCCAAAAGAGATATATCATTTTGCTAGAAATCGGAGTGTCACTAAAGATAAGCATAGGAGCAGAAGAATCCTTTTTGCGAGATATAAGACAAGACTGAGTTTCAGAAGGGTTGAAATCAACTAAGTTGTCTTTGCCCCACTGGAGAATTACCTGAAGATCGGCATTTAAGGAATTGGCAGCAGATTTTCGAGAACTTGAAGCTGATTGAGCTGGACAAGGTTTCTCAAAATGGAAAGTTGAATGCAATGTGCTATCATCGGCAAAACTATGGATAGGATTTCCAGTCAATGGAAGAAGGTCTTTAATATAAAAGAGGAAAAGAGTGGGGGGAAAGAACTGAACCTTGGGGGACACCGGCATTAGTGGAGAAGTTAGAAGACAGAGAGCCATCTACCATCACCCTCAGTGGCGATCAGAGAGAAAACTGGATAACCAATTACTAAAAACAGTTGGCAAACCATAAGATGGAAGCTTGTTTAGAAGACCTTTATGCCAAACACGATCAAAAGCCTTTGAGATGTCAAGAGCAACTACTTGTGTTTCACCGAACCTTTCCATTGAATTAGTCCATAAATGGGTAACATAAACCAGAATATCTCCAGTGGATCGACATTGACGGAATCCATACTGATGATCGTTGATCAGACGGAAGGTTTCTAGGTAGTTTAAGAGTTGGCGGTTAATTGATTTCTCCATTACTTTAGAAAGAGTAGAAGTAATTGCAATGGGACGATAATTGGATGGGAGGGATTTGTCACCCTTTTTAGGAACTGGCTGGATATGAGCAAATTTCCAAGCAGAAGGAAAAACACCTTTGGAATAAGAAAGTGAAAAAAGGCGGGAAAGAATAGGAGTAAGTTCAGGAGCACAGGTTTTGAGAACAAGTGGAGAAATACCATCAGGACCTGGAGCTTTCTTAGCATCAAGATTCATCAAAATTCTTCTGATATCCTTTTGACGGAAGAGCACAGGAGGCATTGAATGGAGCGTGTTGGGAATGGTGGGAAGTGTTTTACCCAGATCATTAATACATGAGCTGGAAGAAAAATGGGATGCTAGCAGGTCAGCTTTATCCTTGGCTGAAGTGGCAACAGAACCATCTGGTTTGGACAGAGGTGGGAGCAAAGATGGGCAAAAGTTGGCCAATAGCTTTGGCAAGAGACTAGAATGCTCGGCTACCATTAGGGCGAGAAGCAAGTTTTCTACTCTTAGCCTGTTCAAACTCTAGTTTGGACTGGTTAATAACTGCTTTACAACTGTTGCGAGCTTTGGTGTAGGCAGAAAATGAAACTGAAGAATTAGAAACAAGCCAATTACGATATGCAACATTCTTCTCTTGGACAGCCTTACCACATTTATTGGAAAACCAAGGATTTTAAAGTGGAGTGTGGGATAAAGGATTGCATTCCTGCAAGAATTATTTCACTGACACGATCTGAGCAAACGTTGACATCAGAAGTTTTGAAACAGTAATCCGACCAAGGAAAAGAAGAAAAGAAGTCTCGCAGGTCATCCCATTTTGCATTCTTGTAATGCCAAACAACACGTGGTTGGGAATAGCCATGAGATAAAGGTTCTATTGGAGAAGAGACAATCACCAAGTTGTGATCTGAAGTGCCTAAAGGACCTCTCACTGCGACCGTGTAATTAGAAGGGTTGTTTGTGAGAAAAAGATCAAGCACGTTGGCTGTATGGTTAGGATTGTCCAGTATTCTTGTAGGTAAATGAACAATCTGTGCAAGGTCATTAGTAATTGCAAAAGCCTCAGCATCTCGAACTGCTGGGTCGGTATGACTAGAAAACGGAAGCCAGCTGGAGTTGTGAACATTAAAATCACCAAGGAAAATTACTTCACTGTTAGGAAAGTTGGACTGGAGAAAGTCAAGTTGCAAAGAGAGGAAGTTCCAAGTGATTAGTGGAGTTGGGAGAACGGTAGAGACAACAGATGAATTTGACACAATGAGGTAGAGAGATTTTTAGCCAGAGAAGATCAAAGAGAGGCGATTCCAAATTGCCAAGTCTCTGACAGGGAATATCAGAACGGACATATGCACAAGAACTACCTTTGAGGCGAAAGGAATCATACAGCGAATAATTTGGGCATCTGAGATGAGCAGTAGATGAATTAACCAATAACTGGGATTCTGTCAGAAAAAGTACATGGGGTTTGGCAGACTGCAAGTGGAAATGGACATCGTTGAGATTAGAATTGAGACCACATATATTTGTGAAATGAATTAGGAAGTCCTTGGGAGGTTTAGATCTTTTCGCAGATAAGCTTGCTCTATTATTTTGACAATTCATGGTGTATTCAATAGTAAGAAAAAGTGGGTGGGACATGCTGTATAAAGTAATGAAATATTTGGATATGGCGTACATGTGGAAAGAATATACCCAGATCCTTGACATAACGTGGCCTCGACAATGCCCCCCACGCATACACATTAGTAGAACTCCCTCCATCACTATCTGGCAGAGTAGAGGTAGCAAGATTATATACTAGCTGATCCAGAAGCCTCCTAGAGAGTTACCAATAGGTTCGGTCCGGTGTACTAACTAGCGGCCGGTCTGCGAACACCGTTTTAGAGCTGTACCCTCGAAATGTAAGGAATATTGGATCTCGCCACGACGTTCATTATAACCTCAAAAGTCATCAATCATATTGGATGATGGAAGAGATGGGGAAAGGTTGATCGCAACTTAGCTCTAGAGACTAAACATGGGTTCCACCATTCCAAGCCTCCAATAAGCAAAGTGGTGGTATTTAACCGGTTGATGAGAGTCATCTACCACCTAGTACTTCCTGGTAACATAGAGGGGCGGCGTTCCTCCATGTGGTGTGGGCGCCACACCTCGACCCCTGCTTACGTTGGTTCACACCTGGGTGGTCACCCACCATGTACTTGTGCATGGAGGTTATACTAAGGATTACTAACAGTCCCACCATCGTGAAGGTGCAAGCAGAGTATTTGGCTGTCACAGACCGTCCGGACTTCGCCGAAATTGGGTTCACTTGACTTGAGTGTCACCCGAATATCAGTTCCATCAGCATTTTAGACTCCCAGGTAGCAAGTACAGCTTGTCTGGCGTATCTGAGAGAATGTCTGTGACAACCTCAAGGACCTGAGGTTGTCACAGACAAGTTCTTGTCGTATCCTAATGATTTTGTGCGTTACTTGCCATACAAACACCAGGTTGTTGATCCACAAGAAAGACAAACCTTCTCAGAAATTTTAAACAACTACCTTGATACTTTCTGCCAATATTCCAAATTTTTTGGTCTCTCAGTTAATCCCCAGAAGTCAAGATATCTAATCTTTCCTCCAAGTCGTATGACATCGGCTGATACCGTACTTCCTGAATTAGCAGGAAAGGTTCTGACTCCCACTGGAAATGTCAATTTCCTAGGAGTAATCCTTGAGGCGAATTTCACCTATAAAAAACAAATCCAAGCTCAATACTCCAAAACCTTGCTAGCCGTCCGGGGAATGAAATATATATTTGTGTAGAACTCACAATAAACAAATAATCAGGAAATACCTCGAAACGTACTTCAGTAGCGTGATCTCCTATGCCGTGGAAGTTTGGTTGGCCTCCCACCAGGCTCAAGAAACTATGGGGTCTAGAATTCTGGGTGCTGAATTGGGCCAACGGGTGATCTCACCAGATCTACACGATATCCACGACATTCTTTCTTGCACGTTTACCTTAACCTTAAACTTTCGACGCACATGTTTCCCACTCTTCCATACTTCCAAAAAACCATCATCACTTTCAGCCTGCAGTTACTCGCATCCTCTACGCCTCACAATCTCTTTCTCTCACCCATTTTTACTTCTTCTTCATCTTGCTACCACGAGATGTGAACTCCTACCACCAAAAAATGTACTTCCACTTCTACCCGCAAACTCACGACCTTCTCCCCTTAGACCACAGAAAAGTCAGATACAGAGTGGACACTTGCTCAATTACCCACCGCAACTTTTCTTTTTCCCCTCAAGTTTGGAACGCCTCCCCCAAGGACTCCAACCAATCCCCATACCGTTTAATTTTTTCATTCTTCCTATTTGCTAAAACTCACCCCAGCTGTCTTCCTAGCGCACATGTCAACCCTTCTCTAGAAATTTCTTATTTTTTTTTTTTTCACACGGCAGTATGGTCCTTTCATGTTTGCCGGTCACCTCCAAAACTCTCAGTTTTTCAAACCTTCTATGCTAAATATTTCGAGCTTACCCAAATATCAGCCAACCTGACGCCGTTTTCCTTTGATGGGAACACTGGACGTCCACTCATTTCCCGTTTACTTTCTAACGGTGACTTAGATCAAAAGAGACGCCTCATAATCCAGTTTCACGGTCCTATTGTTCTTGTCCTCAGCAACCCTTTGTCGCCTGTTCGCAAATGGCACCCCATCTCTAGTGCTGACCGCTGTCCCTGTTTGCTCTCTATATTACTCGAAATTACTTGTTTCCATTTAGCCGCTATTTACCCCAATCCAGTGTTTCTTCAAACTTTAACCTTATTTACATTCAAACTAAATTCCATCGCCCTTCCTGGATTTATTTTAGCAAAACAAATATTTCTATTTAATTTGTAAGATTTAGGTCTTGCACCGCGTTCTACGTTCAGTTGGCTACTGAAGCGAATCTCCCGGCAATTTGAAGAGAAAGGCAGCTGGCTCTTGTTGCAAGACAATGCCCATGCCAATCCGCATTTGCTGCGAAGACATCTTCGACCGTCCACTCTACTCTTCCGAAGTAGCACCAGCGGACTTCTTCCTCTTTTCCAAAGTGAAAACTGCCCTCAAAGGAAAGAAACTTCAGGATGCTGAGAACATAAAGAAAAATATACCCGCCGAACTGAATATTATCTCTTTGGATGTCTTCACCGATTCTTTTCAGAAACTGTTAGAACGGTGTAATAAGCGCTTTCAGTGAGATGGTGATTACTTTGATAAAATAAAACCATTTTGAGCTCCTTCACTTTGTGCTCTTTTGATTCCACCAGTCTGGGAACTTTATTGCAGCAGCTGGACTATCTGTGTTCAACTGAGATCCATTAAGAACTGTAAAATTATTGCGGCTTACGTTATTCTCTATTAATAATTTGAACGGTGTTTCGGAGGTGTTTCATTAGCACCTTTGAAACTTGTTCGTTGTTCACCAGTGACATAGATTTGGTCTTCTAAGCCAGATTCTTTGTTAGTTAATAAAATCTTGCATTTTTCAGAAGGATTCACATTTTTGAAGCAATCTAGCATTAAGAAAGCTTTTAGTTGTGTCCTTAACGTCTGTTGTTCAGTGGACACTGGCACTTTTCCGTATTGTTCTTTTAGGGACTCCAACAAGTACATAGTTCGTGAATGCAGCGTGTTCTTCAATTGCCGTGACCATGCAACGTTCAAGTTGCACGGTCGCTGCAATTCCAAAGTTTCTTCACGATGCGTTGAGAAGAAATACAACTTTGAATCGCTTAAAATGCAAAAATAAAACAAATTTTTCGAAGTGATCGTGCAGATGGCCACCTGTCGATTAGAATGCCATCATTAAGACTCCAATTCGATGTTTTTGCGTTTTCTCGCAATGTTGACCCGAGTACCGATAATCGCTTTCATGTTTCCGCTCGATTAATAAAGCGGTCCCATTCATCTTTTTCTTTTTGGGGGGCCGCAATTCCCCACAAGTCAACAGGTATTCGCGTGTCGACGGAACCATCGAAGCCGTGTAACAGATGTCGACCCCCATCAGATGAAAGAATGGAGGCAATCTCGGTGTCCGCGATGCATAATCATGCGGGCTCGCCTCGGTGACTGCTGGAGGCGCGTGTGCGGGTGGATCAGCTCGGGATGGACACGGCGAAATTAGCATTTTGCGACTGCGAAGTAAACTAATCTTCGGTGTTCACCACTCGCTGATATTGAACGGAAAACGGGTTGAAATATAGTCGAAGGGTTTTGTATTCGTTTCCATCTTGGCGGAAAAAGTGTCTTTACTATTAAGGCGCGCGCTTCGTTTAATTTCTCGAAAATATCGAAGGAATTGCGCGAGGAGAAGAGAAAAAAGATTATTTTTCTTTTGGGGAATTCTTCTTCAGTTCTTCCGGAAATAATGGACGCGAATAAACGCGCACAAGTGCCGCTGAAGTTTGCTAATATTGCGGAGGAAGCCTTTTATTTAATTAATTAAATTTCTTGTCTTCTTCGCCGATGCTTTTCCATCTGCCGATTCCGTCACTTCACAGTGAAATCACCTTAAAGAAGGTCAGCTCTTGTTTTGAGTCGCCCCTCAGCATCAACTGACTAGATTTCATTGATGCGAATGCTGCCGAGAATAGAGAGGAGGAGGAGAGCGTCTTAGAGCCTCCGTTGTTATGTCCTCCGGCATTTCGCTCTCTGATGACCTTAATGGATTCCTCTTTTACGAAGTTCATTACTGCATTAATTAGAGCACTTATCGGGGTGAGAACTTTCAAATGTACCGAACCCTCCGCTACGAAATGTTCATAATTAGGAGAGGGTGATCGACTGCAAAGGGGAAAAAAGCGTCTTTCTCCCTCCCCCCCAAGCGCGCAATTAAATTTACCGGGCTATAGTTTTTACTCATCGCTGGTTAATCGGGTGGACGGCTGTTGAGGCATAAAAATAAAAGCGTGACCTCCCCCGTCGCCCGCCACCTCGCTGTTTGTCGCTGCCTCCTCCTCCTTTCGTACTATTTCATCTTTTAATTCGCGGCATGCTCAGTACGATAAACAGGTTTATGCTAAAAGTACTCGAGGCGGAAATGAGAGAGAAAAAAGAGGAAGACGCAAGTTTGGGGAGCAGAAGTGGGGAATGTCTTACAAGGGTTGACAGACTCTTGAGAAAAAATTAGAATCGGAAAACGTCTAAGGAGAGAATATTAAACTGTGATCGAAGCAACGGGATTGTTCGCACCGAGCTGAAAGAAAGAAAATACAGGAAATGAGACGAGGGGGGGATGGGAGGGAAGGGGACGGGTTCAATGCTGACATATGCTCTTACGGAAGGGGCGATAGAAAGACGATGAAAGGGCGAAAGAGAAACTGTGCAATGGCAGTGACGCGCGCGAATAAATTAGAGAACCCAAAAAATTTATCAGTGGCTGGAAGCGAAAGTAAAGTTAACCACGAACGTAAGAGAAGAAACCCGCTTCGGTACTTTCCCGAAGAAGTCTAATGGAGTGCCTTCGATACTCGCAAAGATCTGGGCGTAATCGTTGACAAACAGCGGCCCTCTCCTCTCTGCCCCCGCCAATGTGCGCGTGTTTGAAAGAAATTTAAAAAGCCAAATGGCTGATCGAGCGAGGAACGATTACGATGCGCAACCAAACGATCGTCGCGAAACATGAACAGCGACGCATCCAACCAATCCTTACGTACTCAGCCGAAATATGGTCGGAAGCCCACAAGCCACGTGCAGAATAATTCGTCTCTGTTGAATACTGGGACCTCAGGTGGCTAAACCTCAAATTACAATTTCCAATCGCAACCCCCCCGCCCCCTCTCCTCAGGCAGATAATGTAGCAGAACCCCTAGCACTGTCGCTGTACCGGGTATTGTATCAAGCATCTACGTAACTATTCACTGAATGCAATAAAGATATAAAGCCGGCCAACAACTGTCTGTCTGTACATGAACTGGCGTTCGTTATGGACCATGCGTAGAAAATGTCGTCTTCAAATTCACCCGTGGTACGTCAAAGATCTCCCATTTATTATTAAGCCACTGCCGGTGTTGTTGGGATCACGGATTGATCACCTTCCCCACTTCTGCTCCACGGGCAAGCCTATCGATGGGTTAGCCCGTATTTTTGACAACAAACGATTATTTATGAAATTATTGAGTCGAATTATTTGCTTTAAAGCATTTAAGTTACAGATGCTCGAGGAATGGGTTACAGATGCAACGGAGGATACGCAGTACGTGGGTATACAGTAGGCCGTATATGCGGTTGAAAAATCGCTTGTTTTATTGTACGCGATCGAAGTGAATTCGATTAATAAGCCCGATATGGAGCACAGTATACCCTCTGCTTTTCGTTCCATTCATAGAGTACACCTTCTGCTAATTTTACGGCTACAGCGCTGGTCAGATGGATGTCCCATTACAAAAACTGACCAACGATTGCGCATATTCCTCCGTAATTTTACCTGAACTGCGGTTTGGGGACCTAAGCTTAGAGGAATCGTTGTTGTAATGATTTTAGCATTTTAGAGACATCGCTATACACGTTTTGCAGACCCGCCATAGAAGTTGCAGAATGCTCAAACTGCGACGGTCAACTACCAAAGAATACGCGAGAGGTAAAATTAATTAACTCGTAAAAATAAGTGTTAGATGAAAATTAAAATTTCAAAATCATCAGAAGCAATTCATCGCTGCAGAGGGTTCGTTATCTGACACGCGGTGGAAGAAAAATAAATTTATTTACGAATTAAACCTCATCGGTGTACGATTAAACAAACCTTCCAAATATTTTAGTTTCAACTGTGATCTCCGATTTCCAAAGAATTCATCCTTTCCAAATAAGAAAGACAGAAATAGAAAATTCCATTAGCAATCAACCTTTCTGGAGTGTAACGCCATTGTGAATATTACCACGCACCAAATAGGGGCGTCATAATTTAAAAAAAAAGAGTGAGAAAAATTTCCATTGGCTTCGAGATTATCAAACAGCAATTATTCGATTTTTAGTGGGGAAAGAAAAGTGTTTATGAAAAGCCAGAGTGGGAGGACGTTCAGCGCATCAAAACGAGAAGTAATCCGCAAATAGCTTTGGACAGTCTTAAAATTTGTGCGACTGTTGCCGTGCTACCGCAAACAGATCGCCGAAAGGTCATTTATTGCCATTAACGGGAGAGTCTTCGTCCTATCAGACACGTTTATTAATAGCTCGCTAGCAGCACGTGCATTGTAAAAGCCGTTTGGTTTCATTACGTTCGCAAAAGCAATGGATTCAAATTCGGTAAATGGGAGGAAACGATTTCATTATTAATGAACAGACGCCATCCACCTAAGTGGACATTAACTGCGCCATTTCCGGGCAAATGTTGGACACGTTTGTCATCTGCGCGAACAACGAGGCACTCTCGGAGGAATCCAACAGTTGCTTCGAGCAGAAAATTTGCGGCCAGTTAAGAAATCATTTCAAAAGAGCCGTCAATGAGCATTCCGAAGAGAGCTTGTCCACCAGGAAAGCATCACAGTCGGACACCACACATTCGAGTTTTTTGAAAAACACTCTTTCAATGTTGAAATTGAGTCCTCCACCTCTCCGAGTCGGCTGTCGTCTTACTCTCTTAGATGGAAAATTGGCAGCGCGTGATTTTGGACTTCTCGCTCCAATACGAGAGCTGGACCGAGCGGAATCCCCCTCCCCATCCCTTAATGCGCGGCTCTGTCTCGAAGGCTACTTTTCTCCGACGCTAATATCTGCGGGATTACTTCGCCACCCTCGCGCTAAGCACGGATCCGTTAAAAACTGCTGTCAAATGCAGGCAAAAGAAAACTTCTCTTCGTTACGTCAGCGCCTTAATCTCCTTACGGCTAAATTAACGGCCACTGAAACAGGAACGCAAAAACAAAAAAATAAATAAATAAAATAAAGCTTAAGATGTCCGCTCCTTGTCGCCCGCTGCGCACATCGGCCGGTCGCCATACTTTAACTGGTTGTGCGGGTTATCAGTCACCACCAAACGGGCGACCACGCCCTCTTCTTGACAGCTGCCTGGCGAAGGGCTCTGCTCATTGAGATCGAGTGGAGAAATGCTGTTGTCGAGACGAACTGCTACAGTTAGACGCGTGTCCACGTTTATTTCTCTCTTTCTCTCTCTCTCCGATAAACTGGCAGCGGTATAAATATTTGTACCACGGGCCACGTTCCAAGTTGACCCCTTTTAATCCATCCTCTCCAAAGGATATCAGAAGGTGATTGACGTGTCCGGAGTCCGCATTTTCCAGTTCTTTGGGGTTCATCATTTCATGTTGGTCTCATAACCGTTGAAGTTTGCACGAGTTTTCTTTGCTTCCTCAATTAAAATTCTTACTTAATATTCGCAGCATCGTTTGAAGATTTACGCAGACGCTGAAGCAGACCAGAGGAGTGTGACGCTGCGTGATAAAATCACAGGGCTAGATTTCAAACGCACTGTTTTGTTGTTTTTTTATGAAAACCCCAAACACGAGAAATGTTAGAACCTGTAGTACTTGTTAGTATGGTGGATGGGTTAGAGGTTGATAGCATGAAAGAAGATATTTGTTGACATTAGACTTGAACGTCTGTAGATTGAAATTTTCAGGATATACGTAGGAGGATGGTTGTTTCAGAAAACGGAAGTTGAATGAATAAACGAGGAAGAAGAAAAGTCGGTTCTGTGATCTAAAGGTTGGACACAGGAAAGAGGTTGACTGGTTGTAGCACGTGTTCGGACTGCTTTGGAAAAGAGAGGAGAGGACAACGGGAATTATAGAAGCCAATTCAGAAGAACAGTGCCCATGGAAGTATGTATCTGTAGAAGAGGCATGCAGCAGAAACAGTATGTCTTTGAAACAGCGACTGGAGAGACTCGGTTAGAGAGGAGCCATTAATTCACCTAACTTCCCTCTTCTGAATGGAATCAAGAAGCCTGAGTGAGGTTTTGGGGGCACCACCCCAGATGTGGGAACAATGTTCCATGGTAGGGCGGATTTGCGATTTGTACAGGGGGAACTGTTCGAAAGAAAAGTAACGCCGAGAGCGAAAAAGAAAACCAAGTTTTTAGATGCAGAGGAAGCAATATTTGTAATGTGCTTGTGCCAACAGAGATTAGAAGTCAGAGTAATCCCCAGTAGAGATGATTTTGCCTAGAAATTGCAGTGTCATCGAAGAGAACAGGAGCAGAAGAATCCTATTTGCGAGAAATAAGACAAGACTGAGTTTCACAAGAACTGAAATAAACTAAGTTATCCTTGTCCATTGGTGAATTATCTGGAGATCAGCATTTAAGGAATTGATAGTAGATATTCGAGAGGTTCAAGCTGTTTGAGCAGGGCAAGGTTTCTCAACGTGGAAGAATGCAATGTGCTATCATCGGCAAAACTATGGATAAGATTTCCAGTCAATCGAAGAAGGTCATTAATATACAAGAGGAAAAGAGTGGGGGAAAGAACTGAACTTTGGGAGACACCAGCATTAGTGGAGAAGACAGAGAGCCATCTATCATCACCCGCAATGAGCAGTCAGAGAGAAAACTGGATACCCAATAACAAAAAAAAAAAAAAAAAACAGTTGCCAAACATTAGATGGACGCTTATTTAGAAGATCTTTAGGCCAAACACGATCAAAAGCTTTGAAATGTCAAGAGCAACTGGTTGAGTTTCACCAAAGTTTTCCATTGAATTTGTCCATAGATGGGTAACATAGGACAAAATATCACCAGAGGATCAACGCTGATGGAATCCATACTGGCGATCGTTGATCAGACGGAAGGTTTCTAGGTAGTTTAAAAGTTGGCGGTTTCAGAAAGAGTAGAAGTAATTGCAATGGGACGATAATTGGATGGGAGGGATTTGTCACCCTTTTTAGGAACTGGCTGGATATGAGCAAATTTCCAAGCAGAAGGAAACACACCTTTGGAATAAGAAAGTGAAAAAAGGCGACACAGAATAGGAGTGAGTTCAGGAGCACAGGTTTTGAGAACAAGTGGACAAATACCATAACCAATATTTATGGTAATAGTATTTCTTCACTTTTAACGCTAATTTAAACCAATAGACTGTTGTCAATGCAATACTAATCCCATCTCTACACTTTTATTCCAGCGACTGATGGGCTTTTCGTTTCGATTTGGGAAGAAAGGTTTGGTATTAATGTAAGCAATTGCGCACCTGTATACGTTCTAGTTGTGATAATATGCGGAGGGTGGAGGACGCGATGCGAATATTTTCCTGTAAGACAGCATCGCATCATCTTTGGGTCAGAGTTTGGGACAGAGTTGCGCAGTTTATGTTGGTAAAAGTTGTCAAAATATAATTTGGTATGTACCAAAGCGAAACTGAAAAGCCATTTCAAGAATATTTAAAAATTTGTTTTCGTCTGCGCTTTTGCTGCGAATCAACCAAACATATGTTTGAACCCGTGACCACAATGTCTTTCTGTAGAATTTTTCCAAAAGCAGATTCGCACTCCAGGTTTACAACAACTGTTAGTGTGACGATGTGAACTGTCTGAGGAAGATATAAATCGGCATAATCATAATATTTTGATACCTCAGTACACACTGAGATGACAATTTCTTTTGGTTTCTCGTGACCAGTTTTTCCACTTTCTCGTTCCGACAGACCGGAATTGGAATCCTTTCAGCGACTGAAAGAATTCTTAAAAATCTTCTTCAATTGGAGAGAGCTGCGGTTGGCTGATCTGAGGAGCAGGGCTTCTCCCCTCCCCATCCCTGCCAGTTATTCCCAATTTTTCAGCCTGCAACAACATTCAGATTGCCTCTGAACGTGCATACTTGTACTGATATAATACGAAAAGTGGTTGAAATTCCATTTAGGGGAGCTTAATTCTTTGCATTTTGGGTGCCAGCCTGTATCGGGGGATCATGGATAAATAATCCTTGCCGAAATAAAAACTATTCAGGTTCTACTTCCGGCCGTTTTATTTCTGTCTTTAAGTTGTTCCATTTGCTAATAGGATTAGCGATGTTCATCTTGCGCGATAAACAGAACTAACTCGTTTATCGGTCTCTGGTGATGGCCAGATAATTAATGCTGATATGTAATCGAAAGTAATTAACTTGAAAAGAACGATGTTATCCGGAAACGTCATTAATTAGCTTCTACGTCATATAAAACTGCTCACTCCATTGGCGCCAGCGCTCTTTTACTTTCTAGTTAAAGTTGAGGGACGCGGTGTCGGACTACACAACAAATGGTCTTGAAAGCGATTCCTGCAAACACAGTCTAAAATTCGTGAACCGCTTGAAAAAAAAGGGGGCGTCGTCTCATTGTAAATGATAATCCATATCCGATGCGTTTTGGACTGGAGCGAAGACAAAACGCGAATATACAGGGTTGTTAACATTAAAGTATCCCTATGTAGAGGGCTCTGAAGCGAGTTCTAAGGCTCGTACTGAAGAGAAATTTGGGCAACACGTACAATAACCCCAGAGGCACACATATGGTGAGTATGGGCTTGGCACACTCAGGATCCTGAGCTGGATATCATCATTCTTCTCTTTCTTGGTTCCCTTGGATTCCCTTCTACTTCTGACTCTTGTTCTCTCTCTCAGGGTAATTCAGAAATTTTTTTTTGCTGGTGCAGCATGAGCCTCGGGCTTCCTTGCACTACATAGCTAATAATAATAATAACAATAAAGAATGCGCTCGCCATTTATTAAAAAAAAAATAGTTACAAAATTTGTCACTATATGTGTCCTCCATTTTGGTTCTCCGTAGCCGAGTGGTCAGGAGCGGGAGTGCAGTAGCACATGCTCCTTTAGTAGACCGGGGTTCAAAGCCCTGACTGCTGAATACCGTCGATCTGCCAACCCGCACTGGACCAGCGTGGCAGATTATGGTCCATTTCCCTCAACATGAATTGTTGAGGAAAATCAACCCATGAATTGTTGAGGAATTATCAACCCACTGCAGGATGGAAGCGTCCATCCTGCAGTGGGTTGATAATGGCTGCACTTTACCTTTTACCTTTACCATTTTGGTCAACAACAGTTTCCATTCGAAGAACAGCATTTTCTATAGCGGAACATAACATATCAACTGGAATAGTCAGCACATGACGTCTAATGCTGTCCTTCATATCTTGCCAGAGTTTGACATCCTTCCCGATACACCTGGTTCTTCAAAAAATCCCACAACCAGAAGTCGCATAGGGTGAGGTCCGGTGGCTAAGATGTCTGGAAACAACGGCTGATGACCAGTTCGTCTGTAAAGTGCTGCCTTAGCAATGTTTGGACACAACGGTGGACGTGGGGAGGTGCACCATCTTGCATCAATATAAATAAATAAATAAGATCTTTACTGTAAGGTTCACCAGTACACGCAGGTACCACGACTCTACAATATCCTTGAGGGCATCATGCCAGGGGTTAACAAGCGGCAGAAATAACCTCGCCGGGAGTACAAAGATTAAATTATAGCCAGATTATGTATAAAAAAAAATAATAATAACAATAATAATACAAATTGCGATAACAAAATATAGTTTCCTTGAGTTTGGTTTTCTGTGAGATTCTTGCTCAGCCATAACGATCTGAGATAAGTTGGTAGTTGTGGAAATCACTTGCAGATCTAGGATAAGCGGTCTATTTTTTCTACCATCAATTATTTTAAAGAAGTCCGCATCCAGGGATTGAAGTAGACGCCAAGTTTTTGGCAGATTTGTAGTTGGGGAATCCCTCCTAGACCCTTAAGGGCCCTCCCTTCTTTAAAGTCTGTGGCGTGGAGCTCAGGAAGGGCGTCAGATTCCTGCCAATGGAGATGCTCCAAAACGTCCAAGATATGAATTCTGACTACAAGAAATTCATTGAGGACAAAGCCTACAGAAGTCGTATCATCAGGGAGCAGCTCTCATCTTCAACCGAGTGACTGTCACTATTTTTCCTTGATCGGTTTGTTGATATTGTAAAAAAAAAAAAAAAAAAAAAAACTGTTTTCATGTGTTTACAACTTAATTTTTTGTTGTTAGAGTTTTAGTTGGTTTCAATGTTAAGCCCCTAGCATTTCTGCTATTATGGGCATTGCATCAGGCATACGAGTAAAATTTACTTATTTTCGCTGATTGCAATAAAGATATTTTATGGAGCTTCTGATAAGGGAGGAACCGATCTTTAAAATGTAACCTCGAAGGAAGAGCAAAAATCTTGGGAGTGGGGCGAAGAGCTGGTTGGGGGATCCGCCAGCACACGGTGTCCCAAATGTTTGGCGCTGAGACTCTCCCTATATTAATTTTTCTGGTGAAGACGAGTCTTCTCTCGTGCATTAATGCCGAAAACCTGGTTAAATCCAGCGCTTTGGCCATCGGTGTTATGCGCTGATGTGGCGGGAGATGACACCTCCAGATTGCTCACTTCAGGAGCCAGTATTCAGCGGCTTTTAATGGTTTAATTGTGGTGTTTGCAGCCGAGCTCCACAATTCTACTCCATACAGTGCACCTCCGAAAATCATCGTCGTCATATACATTTTAATCAGGTTTGTGTTCTGAATGTGTAGCAAGTGCTGCTTGGCAACCCACCGTTTCTTGTTAAATTTAGCGTAGAGTTCTTCTATATGATGATGGAATCGTAATTTTCTGTCGAAGATCGCACCCAGATCTCTTTGCTTTTCGATGCAGGGGATCGGGACTCCGTCAATCGCAGGTTTAATTATGGTTTTTTTTTTTATGTGAACCCCAAATACGAGAGGTATTAGAACCTATAGTACTTAGTACCGTGCTTGGAGGTTGAGAAGACCAAAGAAGATATTTGTTGACACTGGACTTGAACTTCTGTAGATTGTAATTTTCAGGAAATACGTATGAAGGAAGGTTGTTCCAGAAAACGGCAGTTGAATGATTAAACGAGGAAGATGAAAAGTTGGTTCTGTGGGTTTGAAGTTGGACAGTAAATGGATGTTGGGTGGCAGCACGTGTTCGGACTGTTTTGAAAGAGAGAGCGGGAATTATAGAAGCCAATTCAGAAGAACAGTGCCCATGGAAGTATCTGTAGAAGAGACATGCAGCAGAAACAGTGCGTCTATGAGAAAGCGAGTGGAGAGACTCTGTTATAGATGAATCATTAATTAACCTAACTGCCCTCTTCTGAATGGAATCAAGAAGCCTGAGAGAGGTTTTGGGGCACCACCCCAGATGTGGGAACATCTGGGGTTGGTGTGGGTTTAAGAGAATACCGTGATGGCATATTTCCCAGGGTTCATTTGCAGGTCAAATTTCGTGAGGTACTGCTGTACTTCTGATAAGGTTTTGTTGATGGTTACTATGGTGTCTTTTTGCTTCATCGGTCGATTTTATTTTTGTTAAGATCTTTAAATCATCTACATATGATATCATGTCTGTTCTGTTGTGTGTTAGTGGGTAGATGATAGCTGTGAAAAGAATTCCAGACAGGATTCCTCCTTGTGGAACGCCTGCTTGTATTTGTCTAGTATATCTTTGCTTTCCTATGGACATTTGGATGGTTGTATTCTGAAGAAGGGATGTCAGAAACTTCAGTACTTTGCCTGTGATGTGATAATAATTTCGAAGAAGTTTAAGCAAGGCTGGGATGTGGACCCTATCGTGCGCAGCTTGTAGATCAAGATATGTGATTGATAATTCTTCTTTCTCCTCAAACGATTCAAGGATGGTATTGGTAGTCATAATAGATTACTAACTGTTGATCTGTTTATGGTATCCTGAAGGCACCCACGTTGTTGCAGCTCGGGTATTGCTAAATTTGCCAACATTTCATAATATCGCTGTCCATTGACGGAACAGGTGTGGGGTCCAGTCGGTGTTACCTGTTCAAAGAAAATATGGCCCGAGCGCCATTTCCTGCAACGTTGCTGTTCTGATAGTACAGCGCCTTCAGTAATAGCGCCTTTGCCTGCAACGTTGTTGGCATTGCTGCTGTAGTGCAGGCAAACATCTACTCTAATTTTTTTTTATGACAACCCCAAACACGATAGGTATCAAAACCTATAGTACTTAGTACCGTGCATGGGTTGAAGGAGAAGTATGGGGGGAGGGGGATGCCGGAAACTAGAGACTAAACATGGGTTTCACCACTTCAAGCCTCCAATAAGCAAAGTGGTGCTATTTCACCGGTTGATGAAAGTCATCTACCACCTATGATTTTGAAGAGACTGCTTTGCTTTTATACAGTGCAGTAGAGCTGAATAGTGGCGCTGTGGCAATAACTTACGATTACGCAAATAACTTATGTTATTTGCATAATCGTAACAAGATAGTTACGCGCCATACAGTGACAACTTTTGTAACTATTTCTTTTTTCAATAAATGGGGAGCGCATTTTTTATTGTACCTGTTATCCAAATTTCTCTTCAGTACGAGCGTTGGAACTCCTCCAGAGCATTCTTACATAGGGATACTTTAATTTTAACAACCCTATACATTGCGCATATCTCTAGCTTCTTAAAAATGACTCCCACGCATTTATCAAAAAATTCAGTGGGTTTTAAAGTATGAAAATAATAAGCTGCTGGTCCCAAGCAAAACTTTGGGTTTACTTTGAGACGCCAGTAACACTTCGAACTATGGAATTTATTAAGGCAGTGAATATTTTTAATGAATCAAAAGGTTGTACTTGGCATCGTTGCTGCTAAACGCTGTCAAATCTTCCCTGGGATATCTTTATAGAAAGGAAAGGCGTCCCTGATAGTTTTCCACAATAAATCTACTGCAGAAACAACTGAACAAAATTTCTTCAGAACAAAAACAATGGAATCTGTTTGATGACGAAGAAAACAAAGGAACTGCGAGTCAAACGTTTCGTTTACTCGGCAATCATTTCAGTCTGGATGATCATTACATCAAAAGATAGTCCGAATATAACAGAAAAGATGTCTTCCAGAATGGCGGCATTCTAGGTGAACTGAAGGCCGGGTGTTCATGCATCTCTTCAGCACGCTGTTTGTGCACTAAGTCGACGGATAAAAAAGTAAACACCCCATATGAAAGATGTCCAAGGATCCGTTGATGCATTGGCGCAACACACGCAACTGCGCGTCCGAAGTGATCAAATACATGTCACACGTGGCACGGATGCTTTTTCCGACGTTAGCAAAAAATGGAGTTTGCTAAACAGCAGGATGACGACATCGATAATTTTTAAACTGCTTTCAATCTACTGTACTTCCTTAAGCACAATTTCAAGCGAATGATTCTTCCTGTATTTCGCAATATTCAGCCGTTCTGCCAAATAACGTTTGCTGATAGGGCACATCACTGTCTGCTGGATAGTAGTAGTGGCATGTGATGCAAGAAAGCAAGTGTATGATTTGGCTGATGCTTATGCAGCATCAGCCAAAAAAAAAAAAAAAAAAATCACACCATTCCCTCCAAATGCCAGTCCAGTTCCTCCTTAAATTTATTCAACCTATCAACTTCCACAACGACAGATGGAAGTTTGTTCCAGCAATTAACCACCCGTTGGCTAAAGGCAAATTTCCGCACATCTATTCTACATCTGTCCTTTCTTAATTTGAATTCATGCCCCCTTAGGTTCGTAATCTAAACAAGTGGAAGGATCCCATCAGAATTCAGCGTGCTGAACCCATTCAAGGCCTTATACACCTCAATCAGATCACCGCGCAGGTGCCTAGTCTTCAACCGCTGCAATTTGCAGAACTTAAGGCTCTCTTGGAAAGAGGATCCCTTCATTCCCCTCACCAATCTTGTTGCCCTTCTCTGTACACGCTCAAGCAAATCTACATCCTTCCTAAAATGAGGCCTACAGACCTGTACGCAGTACTCAAGGCGTGGCCTGACCATTGCTTTATACAGAGGGACAATCACCTCCTTTTCCCTTCTAGAAAAATTCCTATATATCATTGACAAAACCCCATGACCTGCCCTGGCAGCCTGTCTGAATTGCTCAGAAAACTTCATATCTGACTGTACAATTACTCCCAGGTCTTTTTCATTTTCTACTACCTTAAGTGTAGTACCACATAGTTGGTACGTTTCTCTGGGATTACTTCTACCCATATGCAGTACTTTGCATTTGTCAAGGTTAAACTTCAGTTGCCACTTCTTAGCCCATCTGCCCAAATTATCTAGATCCTGTTGCAGTAGCACACTGCCACACTGTCATTAACAACCCTGCCAACCTTTGAATCATCTGCGAACTTCGACACTGAGAATGATATACCTTCATCAATATCATTGATCAATATACAAAACAAAAGTGGACTCAACACCGAACCCTGTGGGACTCCACTAATAACATCAGTCCACGAAGAGCAGCAACCGTTGATTACCACCCTCTGTTTTCTCTCACTCAACCATCCTTTTATCCATTGTAGCAACTTACCCATAATATCATTCCACTCCAATTGGTACAATAGTCTTTCTAATCAGAATTCTTATTCATAATAAGAATTCTTTTTAATAAGAATTCGTGACAAAACGGATACAAGATTCCATCCTAGCGTGTTCCACTTCATTAAATAAGGCTTAATTGATATCACTAGTAGTGGCAAAAGATTCAAGGAAACAAGCTTATAACAGCATCAGTTTTTAAAAAAGATCGCATCACTGTCCATCGTCCACACCAACAGTTCTTCCTTGTATTTATTCAAAATACCGACAGTAAAAATAACAAATGGAAGTGTGTTCCAACAATTATCCACCGACTAGCTGAAGGAAAACTTTCACATATGTAGAGTACAACCATCTTTTCTCAATTTCAATTTATATCTCCTCATGTGCCCAGGCTGAGCAAGAAGAAGAATCTCATCAGCACTGAGCTTGAGCAATCCATTCAAACCCTTAAACACCCTGCAGACACCGCAGTTTACAAAACTGAAGCCTTTTTAGGTAATATTACTCTTGGTGCTCTTTTTTGGACTCGCCAGCACATAATTCTTAAAATGAGGCCTCCAGACTGTACGCAGTACTCAAGGTGTAGCCCGACCAGTGCCTTATACAAAGGGACGATCACCTCTTCATCCTTGCTTGCAAAGTTCCTGTACATCATTTACAAAACCCCATTTTCATTTTCCACTACGCAGTAGTGGAAAATGAAAATTGCATTTATAAACGTTAAACTCCAATTGTCATTTCTCAGCCCATCTGCTTAATTTTTTTAGATCTTGTTGCAGTTAATGACACTTACCATGATTAGTGTCATTAACCACCCTGCTAACCTTTATATCATCTGTAAACTTAGACCATAAGCTTGATATACCTTCATCAATATCATTAGTAACTATACAAAACAACAGTGGACCCTGAATTTCCTGAGAGAATGAATAGCAAAAGGTAAAACCAGACCTTGTAGTTTGCGATTGTGAGCACAGTGTTAGACTGCAGCCACCCTCTTCTAGTTGAAGCCCACCTACTGTGTTAAGTACACGGTCAGCTTCTAACAATGTTTTTATTTTATTATACGGTTCCCCGGTACACGCTGGTACCACCACTTTACAAAATCCTTCAGGGCACAACCAAGGGTTAACAAGCGGCAGAGATGACCTTGACAGAAGTATAAAGATTAAAGTATAGGAAAATTATGAATTAAAAAAATCGTATAGTAGATAATACTAACTTGGAAGCAAAACTAATACAAAAATAAAAAATAAATAAATAACTACAATAAAACAAATTGCAATAACAAAAAAAGATATTTTTCTTGAGTTCGATTTTCTGTGAGATTCTTGCCTAGCCATAACGATCTCAAATCAGCAGACAGTGGTAGAGACAAGGTGCAGATCTAGAATGAGCCGTCTATACTTTTTATCATTATGATATTACGCAAGTCAGCATCCAGGGATTGAACCAGATGGAGCTTTTGATACGGGACGAAGCGATCTTTAAACTGTAGCTTCGAACGAAGAGCAAGAAGCTTGGGAGTGGAGCGGAGTGCTGATTGGGGGATCAGCCAGAACATGGTATCTCAAACGTTGGGCACTGAGATTCTTCCACCGATCATTTTGATGGTGAAGATTAGTCTTCTTTCGTTCATTAAGGCCGAAAATCTGGTTAAATTCGGTGCTTTGATCATCGGTGTTTAGTGCTGTTGTGGTGGGAGATGACACTTCCAGGTAGCCCACTTCAGGAGTCAGTATTCTGCGGTATTTAATGGTTTGATTGTGGTCAAACCAGTAAAGTAGAGTTGTCGGTCCCAACTCTACTCCATACAATACACCTCCGAAAATTATCGACCTGATATACATTTTTATCAGGTTTGTGTTCTGAATATGTAGCAAGTTTTGTTTGGCAACCCACCGTTTCTTGTTGAATTGGGTACAGAGTTCTATATGATGACGGAATCTTAATTTTCTGTTAAAGATCACACCCAGATCTCTCTGATTTTCGACGCAGGGGATCAGGACTCCGTCAATCGCAGGCTGAATTATGGTTGATGTGAGTTTAAGTGAGAATACCACGATGAGAGATTTCTCAGGATTAACTTGCAGGTTAAATTTCTCTGCAACTTTTCATACTTCCCAGCAGTGCAAAATGCCGTCGAAAAATATGCAATCCTGCTCGAGCTGCAAAAAACTTTCCGATTGCTTGATTAAATGTACAGGATCATGCCACCTTCTTTCTTTCTTGTAAATTTGTGTAGTGGCATAAAAGATTTGAAACAGACTGCAACTTAGGAAATCATTAAGGAAATGCACACTGTGAAGAAGTCAAAAACGGGATTCGAAAAAAGGGTTCAAGATATAGTTGACATGCAGGCTGCTCCCTTGACTAATTTCCTTCCCTCTCGAACGCTGAACGAGGTTAATTACGTCAACATACACACACACAATGATTCCATTTTCAGTGAACTGGCTATGAACAGCAACCTTTTGCTTTTGCCCACTGATAGCTGTACTCAAACGGAATCACGAGTTTCAGTCAGCTGGTCCTTTTGCGTTTTTAACTCTGAAAAACTGAAAACCACTGAAGGCATTCTAAGGAAGCTGTACTCAGCAAATAGCTCTCTAAGAGAATATCTCAACCAGCTTGAAGACTGCCAACGAAAGTCCTGGAGCTTACTGCACGATCTCTTGTCTGATGTTCAAGGGCCTTGAACATCAGGGCCTCCAGTCCCGACTCACAGGAACGCCCATCCCACCTCACCTCAATCATCTCTACGCCCAGAAGCGGAAATAGTTCCACCCTCTATAGATCGCCTATAGCGACTCGCTAAAATCGGCGAAGCGGGACTCCAAGATTGCATATACAAATGAAACCCAGCCAGGCCAGATGGCCAGACCGACTCCGATGGAAGCATCTCGACGCCAACTGCATTGCAGAAACAGCAAGACCACCTTGATCGGCACGAGACTGGTTAACACGAGTCTCAGAATACGAAATCGCCAAGTGTCAAAAAGCTGTCTCTAGCAATATTCACTGGAATATTTTCATTAGCAGGCTGGATCCATTGAAAAAAGTTGAACAAATTGAATCACTATTGAAGGAACTAGATATACCTGGCAAGCCTTTTAAAATCAATATCACGCATACTCCTTATGCCTCCTTCAGTATTCAGATTGATGGGCCCAACTGCAACAGCACCTCAATGCGGAATACTGGCCGGAGGCCTATTGTTGATGCTGTCCTTAAATACAGGGTGATTCACAACCAGTGCGACAAACTTGCAGGAGGTGTAGTGGGGGGCACAAAGACGAATCGGAATCGCATAGCATTGCAGGGCCCGAAATGCCTTTGTCATGCGGTAGAGGACGTTGAACGGGAGGTCGCGTGAACAGCGATCCCGCTGGAAGTCAGCATTTGCGAACCGGTTCCCGAGGTAGTAGGATGGACGAGTATTCAAACATTGAACTGGCCGACATGCACCTCGCGTATGGAGCTGCGGACTGTAACGGGCGCGCCGCTCTGCGCTTGTACCAGGAACGTTTCCCGCACAGGCGTGCTCCTCATCATACGATTTTCGCACGTGTGCACAGAAGGTTACGTGAGACTGGTTGTTTCACGAGAGATACCATGAATCGAGAGCGAACGACGAGGACGCCAGACAATGAGGAGAATGTCCTACGTCTTGCAGAAGGCAATCCGAGTACGAGTACTCGAGCGATAGGCCAACGATTGGGTATTTCCTAATCCACTGTATGGAGGATACTGTCAACAAACCAAATGAGTTCATACCATCTGCAACGCGTCCAATCATTGGAGCCTGCGGATTATCCACTCAGGAGGACTTTTGCTACTTGGTTTCTTCAACAGAGACCACCTCATTGGACCGTATCTTCTGCCCCCTCGTCTGGACGATAGGGCATACTTGATCTTCTGGTCAAACTTTCGAACACCTTCTGTAGCATGGTTTTTTGCCAATGTAAAACTTGTCATTAAAATGATTTCTGTTACACTAACGAGTTGCTGTTTCTGTTCTTTTTCTTTGTTGACGCGACCTCCCGCATGACGAAAGCATTTCGGACCCTGCAATGCTATGTGATTCCGATTCGTCTTTGTGCCCCCTACACCTCCTACAAGTTTGTCGCACTGGTAGTGAATCACCCTGTATATAATATCTTTATTGCAGGTGGTGAATGGTTCCATGATTGCCTGATGCAAGAATACCCACAACAGCGACAATGCTAGGGCTTTAACATGAAATAACCAATACAGAAAAAATTACACAAGACGTATAATTACATATTTCACATATAAAATTAATATTAACATGTGAAATGAAAGAACATGAAAAGCGACGAAAAGACGATGGCGGTCACTCGGCTGAAGACGAGAGCTGGTCCCTGATGATGCGTCTTCTGTACAATTTGTCCTCTATCCACTCCTTGTAGTTCACATCCATATCCTGGATGTTGTGGAGCATCTCCATGGGCAGGAATCTATCCCATATCCTGAGCCTCCCCGCCACAGACTGCAGAGAGGGGAGGGCTCATAAGGGTTTCGGGGGGGGGATCCTCCAATCGCACATCTTCCAAAAATATGGCGTACTGACTTCACCCGCTGTCATTTTAATTGACACGAGCAAGCGGAGGGTGAATATCCGCTTGGATACTTTTCTGTAATTTAGAAGTTCGGTGATATCTGAAGTATGGGTGAGTGGTGGCAGTTTATGCTTGAAGAGTACCCACCGAAGAAGCCAGTACTCATCGGATGCAATGGTTTTTAGTATGGATTTCGTTACCAACGCCCAGATTTCTGAACCGTAGGCGATGACTGGCTGCAGAAATCTGTATATGTATTGGAGCGTGTACTCAGGCTCTATGACACGAAGAGGTGTTGTTTGGCAAGCCATTTTGATCTGCAGACTTGTTGTGAATGTCTGCAATATGGTGTTTGAAACTGAGTTTAGGGAATAACGTCGAAGTTAACGCCGAGATCTCTGTGCTTGGTGATGGGGTGATGGGGGTTCCGTGGATTTCCAGGTTTAGTTGCGTTGGGTTTGATTTGAGTGAAAACACCGTTTGTGCAGATTTGTTTGGATTTATCTTAAGAGAAAACTGTGCCAAGTATGTAATCAGATTCTTAAGGCTGTTGATAATGGTTTCAGAAACAGAATCAGGTCCGGCGGTCCCGTTGATCCGATAGAGGAGCTACAAGTCGTCTGCATAACTGATAAATTCCGTTTGCTGACACAGGAATGGGTAGATGGCAGCCGTAAAGAGGACCCTGAAAGAACTCAGCCCTGGGGAACACCTACACAAACTTTTCTTGTGAAAGATTTTTTATTCACAGTCAAGTGAAGGACTCTGGTCGTAAGTAGCGACTTCAAAATTCCAGTATATTGCCTTTTATCTGGTATCCGTCCTCACAAAGTTGCAGGAGGGGCTGGATGTCTATGCTGTCGAATGGAGACTGGATATCCAGATAAACAATTGCCATCTCAGCCCTACTTGTAGAACCCCCAGAATGGTGTTGGTGGTTTGCATTAGGTTGGTAATGATTGACCTGCGTTTCAAGGCATAATGAATGAATGGTGATTCATATGGCAGAACCTGGTTGGTTAGGATGGGAAGAAGGCACTTCTCCATGACTTTGAGGAGACATGAGGCTTTCATTATTGGCCTGAATTGTGAAATTGAGGTCGCTCCTTGTGTTTTGGGGATTGGTTGGACAATATATTGATTCAAGGTTAACATCTTCTGGACGATTCTAAAGACAGGCGCCATACCTGAATTCTGGAAATCTTATTATGTCAAACCAGTCCCTAAAATTGGAAACCCCAAGACTTCTAAAGACTTCCGTCCAGTTGCCATACGATGTAGTTTATTAAACATTTTTGAAAAACTAATACATCCAATAATTATTCAACACTGTTTTTCTCACCGACCACCTTAGCTCCATACAGTCCTACATCACAGGTTCATCACCTCAAATCTCCTCGATACTCTCTTCAGAGCACAAAAGGCCCTGAATGACAGTCTCAATTGGACATTATCTTTTTCGAAATTAAATCTGCTTATGATACTGTGTCAATTCCCACTCTTTTATACATCCTAAAAGAATATTTCAAGGCATCAAACCAAATAGTCAGCATTCTGGAGTCTTTACTATCCCGGAGAGAGTTAATTATAGAAAATGGACCTCACGAAAAAGCTATCTATGCAATGAGGGGGGGATGCCTCAGGGTGGAGTGATATCGACCCCCCTCTTTGCAATTCTACTTGAACCATTCTTTGCTGCACATCCATTTTTCTGCTCCTTCACTGATGATTTAAATTTTTTTATTATTTCAAAAGACCCCAAACAGATTGAAGAAATTAATAATCAAACCTCCAATCAAATTCAACAATTAATAGATTATTTACAGCTACTTTCTGGACTCCAACTAAACAATGCGAAGTCAGCCCACATGACAATTACGAAGAGGAAGTTCAGGAATGACATCCGAGTTGTAGTTAATGGCGAGACGATTCCGGTCAGTATCATCGCATACTGACCTATTATTATTATTATTTATTTATTTATTTTTATTATTATTGTCTTTGGTGATCCCTACACATTTGTCGAAATCCACCTAATATCACTGACTTTATTATACAAACAATCCTGGAAAAGAAAGGGGAAAAAAAAAGTGTTAGGTTTGTGTAATGTGTCACTGTGAGTTTATGTTATATACAGGACACTCAGCCACCAGAGAGCAGTCATCACCTAGGATAACTGCTACCTGATGCCCGTCCTTATGAAAGTGGAGCTGGGCCTAGGTCTACTGTACTGTCTGTGCTGGCCGCACAAAATTCCCGGACCCTCTGGTAGAAGTGCTAGACCAGAGGGTGCTAGAAGTGCATACTGACCTAAGACTAACGTGGGATGAAGGTTTAAATTTCAAAGATCACTTCCTCAAGACAAAGAATCAACCTATGCTGCATTCTGGGCTATCCACCAGGAGCTCGTAGGCTGCCACAACATCAATCTGATTTGTCAATACATTGATCGGTGTCTCGCTCCTATACCTTTATATGCATCTTAAATCTGGTCCTCAGCATCTGCCTCTCTGCGTAACAGATTCTTGGCGATGGAATACTGGATT
Organism: Mastigoproctus giganteus; assembly: GCF_048544385.1. Taxonomy (NCBI): domain Eukaryota; kingdom Metazoa; phylum Arthropoda; class Arachnida; order Uropygi; family Thelyphonidae; genus Mastigoproctus; species Mastigoproctus giganteus. The sequence continues at coordinate 177,096,904 of NC_143586.1, read as the reverse complement.
CTGCGGTGGCCGAACCGTCTGGGAGGGAACCCGTTCACCATCTCCAAATCTATTCTTCTAGTAAATCTAGGCATGACCCCTTGGCAGCTCACTGTTCTCAAAAAAAAAAAAAAAAAAAAAAAAAAATTGATTGTGCACATTCTGTAAGCTTCTAACCCGTCAGATTGATGCCCCATCGATAGAGGATATTATCTCATTTCCCAGAGCAAGCAATAGAAACCACCAGAACGGGCAACGTCCACTTAGGATGAAGCTCATTACCCTGTGCTCCCTAAAAGGAATGTTCCCCTGTAACACGATTCAACATTTCAACACCTTCTCCATAGATCCAAATAAGTTTGGAGAACACAGAACACACAGAAATCAAATTATGGACCAAATCACCAGAACCACTGTAAAATGTGAGCTTTATATTTGTATGAGAAATGTAAAATATTTAATGCAAAAAATATTGTAAAAGCAAAGAAAATTGCAATGAGAGAAGAAATGAAATGTAGGACAACCTCTCTTTGTAATTGCAATATTAATTTAATATCAATTTTATTTTAAAGTTACCGCTATTAAGTGAATAGAATTTTCTAAACAATGTCCTTATTTTAAATATCGAAAATTTGTATAAATTTGTCTCTGTGTACAACCAAACATTTGTACACCCTCCTAGCCCACTGGCTGTTCAGGGGGTGAACTTAAGGTTAATAAACAGATGATAATAACAATAATATGGAAGACTAAAAGCTCAGAACTCAGCAAACCCGAACCCCATTCCACAACAATGCGCAATGGAGACAGCAAAACTTCTCTAGCGGAGTCTCTCAAAGTACACGTGGGAGAGGATGCAATTGGGGGATATCTCGCAGGATAATGACGATGGAACATTATTATTATTAACATCATTTTATTTGCACATCAGTGGGCACCTCCGGAACAGTAGGGGTGTACATCATAAATATTCAAGGCGATTACATTGACTGAATTAAAAGAAAGAAAAACACATTTTATTTACAAACAGGCTTAACGTTACCTCATCTGATTGGACACAATGCAAATCTAGCCGAGTTCTTTGTTTTTTTTTGAAGCAGACAAGATTGTTTAACATCAGAATGAATTCCAACAAGAATATCCGGCAAAGAGGGCCCATCTAACGCGATTATCTGCTGGTCCTATATGATCCGAAGTCTCCAGACGAGACTTCGGATCATTATAGGACCAGCAGATAATGCTCGCAGAGAAATCTCATCCTGGTACAACCCTCTGTGGAGGTAAATATCCCATTCTTCCGGCAAAACATCAGAAGTGTTAAAAACAAACTAGGTGGCCTCCTCCATTTTCTATCCTGCGCAGAGTACGAGTTCGTAATTCTGATCGAAACCTGGCTCAGAGATGAGATGGAGATTGTTACCTTCATCTCGAACCTTGGTTCAGGGCTCTGTCCTGGGCCCACTTTTCTGGAACTCTGTACTCGACGAGCTTCTCAGTACTGACTTAGGCGATGTCCAGATCTTGGCATATGCTGATGATCTCTCCCTGATCCTGGCAGGGGACTCCAGGGCTCAACTTGAAGTATCTGCCAACAGAGCTCTTACCACCCTGCAAGAGTGGGTCCGGAAAAACCATCTGAGCATCTCATCCACAAAAACCCAATCCATTCTCCTGAAGGGCTATCTTGATCCGCGAAGGCCACCTCAAATCAAGATACAGGGCACAACCATCAAGCTTGTTACTCAGCTGAAACTCCTAGGCATTATCATCGACAGCAAACTAACATTTCTCCCACATCTCAACTATCTACAGAAGAAAATAAGAAACTACATTGCACTGGTTGCCAGGGTGAACCGCCGAGATTGGGGGGCTCAAAAAACGCACTCTAGCCTTACTGTATAAAGCCATATTCATACCAGTTATCACCTACGGTTCTGGCATATGGTTCCCCAAAGCCTCCACTGTGGTAGGACGAAGAAAGCTGAACATCATTCAACGGCCAATTCTCCTTACGATAACCAGAGCATGTTGCACCTCCAGCACGCACGCTCTACAGGTCCTCGCCGGTGTACTGCCCCTAGACCTTGAGGTGGCCCATGTGGGGATGCTGTATCAGCTCAGCAGAGGAAAGCCTACCACCTTTATTGATTTTACCACGGATCCTGCTAACACTTATTCCAGTGAAAAAAGCAGACTCCTAACCTACTTACAACAGATCTGGCAAGCTAGATGGTCTGAATCCACCAAAGGGGCCATCACCCGCAAATTTATACCGGACATATGCAAAATATATCCCAAGTCACCATCCTGGTTCTCCCCAGGCCTTCTAACCACATACCTCCTAACAGGGCGTGGTGCCTTTCGCAGCAAACTGAACCTTCTTGGACTTTCCGACAACCCCCTTTGCACTTGTGGTGCCCAGGAAACCTGGGACCACTTGATGCATGACTGCCTACTATATGATGACCTCAGATCTTCTCTCATCACACAAATTCATTTCATCCCGAGAGATCAGGAGCAACATCTCCTGGAAGACCACCATACCTACACAGCCTTTTCGAACTTTGCTCAGGGCCTCTTCGTGAGGCGGAAAACCCTACCACAACCACAGAATCAGACCCAACCAGACAATGAAACGGCCTAATCAGCCATGTGTCAAGACCTCTACTGGCTTCAGCATACTGAAATCCCCGTGAAGACTTTCAACCTGCACAATAATTGTGCCTTTACAATGCAGTCTCAACATCACCACCATCTACCATGACTGCAGCTCCGGCTTCGCCTCCCACCAAGTTAACTCAATACTGAAATGACTTCACCACCTGGATGGGACCTGTCTGTCCCAGGATTGCACTACTTGAATTTGACCTTCTCGGACTGGACTCTGCCAACTATGACTTCATGCAGCATTGCTGCCAATGCCATGTGGCGATCCTGAACCCGTGCTCCCTTGCACGGCCCTGTTTCTCCCCTGTCCTGGCAGGGAGGAGGTGAAGGTTCCCTTGTCTCCTCCCCGCCGCCCCCTCTTTCCTTCTGGTGTGGCATGGGCCTGCCTCACTGATTTTGGGGTTATCTACTCTACCGACTCTATACTTCTGTCTCTCACCCCCTCAAGCCTTTAGTCTCCCCTCCCCCTCTAGCTTTCCAACTAGCGTTCATCCCATGTCAAAATTATCCTAGCCCTACACCCGAAATTCTTAATTCCAACACTGTATAACTTAAAACTCCTTTGGCCTGACCCAAACTCTAGCGCCCCCCCCCTTTTTTTTCGGGTCCTAGCCACTGAAATCCCAGGAAATTAGGTGGCAGGACCTGCCAGAGTACTTATTTAAAAATACTGGTGTACCTGGCTTGCCTCCACGGGGCTAAGTGTGGGCAACGTTGGGCCTCAGTAGGGGTCCAGCGGCTAAATGGCCAGATGAACAACGGTACACGACACTACATCCAACAATATCCATACACTTTTAAATCTCTGGCCTTTACAGTGTTCTGTAACACACGACAATGTAGACTACACGGAGATGGGGGAACCCCTGGTGCCGTTAGACCCTAAACACACTTTACACACGCTGGCTGCTAACAGAATAGGTAGACGAGGTGGCAGTGTAGCAATCTGTCAAAGATGCTCACAACCTCTAATCAAGGCATGCACTTATCCAGGCGTTGTACGGGCTCAGCAGCAGGTCACTGTGCGACAGTTGACGTTGCATTACAATATGGAGACTGCAAGAACGATGTCCCAAATGACGATGCACCGCAAACTCAGAAGTATGGGGTTCCACAGCAGACGACCAAGAGAATTCTCCTCACCGCTGATCGTCGTCTACAGCGAATGCTGTGTTGTCAAGAACACGATAGTACGGCACTGGAGGACTGGAAACATGTATGCTGGCTAGATGAGTCCAAATGTCTGGATGCAACGTGCTGATGAATGCCTTCGTGTGTGCGGCACAAGCATCACGTTTCACAGCCCTCGTTCCCTCCTCCTCTATAAAAATCGACATAAATGAAAGTAAATTTTCGCACAATTTAAAAACTGTCTGACACCATCGTAGTCACCCGTGAGTAGTTTTGTCTTTAAGTAAACCCCACATCGATGTACCGGGATCGCTGCCACCCAGTGGTTCCTTTATCTGCAAATTCTTAATGCATGAAGAATCACTGCTGATAATCAGATAAAGAGTATTACTCCCTCTGGTTGCCTCTCGAACATGTTGATGTAGAAAACAATCGTGCAATAAATCTACAAAAGCCTTGCTAGGGCGCGAGTGACCAACCCACAAGTTCCAGTCGATATCTGGAAGTTAAATCCCCCATTACAAGACATTCTGATTTACCGGCGCACTCTATTTCTCTGCACAACTTTTCGTTGTACTCATCACAGTCTTTATTCAAATTTGAGGGTCCTACTCTCAATTCTGCTTTTCCAGTGCTCGACACCATTTGGTGGCGGAGCGTACTGGCAAGACTAAGGCAGGCACAAGTGCCCATCAACTTATACTCCATAATTACGTCATATCTCTCCGAGAGACGCATCATCGTGGAAGCACCTTATGGTAGAGTGAATCGTGATATCCGCAGGGGCTGTCCCCAGGGTTCTGTTCTGGGGCCACTCCTGTGGAACATGGTTCTGGACGGGTTCTTGGCTTTGCACCTCGGTGATGTGTGTTCCCAGGCCTTTGCTGATGATTTAGTCCTCACCATTGCTGCAGATAGCAGGGCCCATCTAGAGGAAAAGGCCAATCAGGCAATGCTGATATTGCAAAACTGGACCAGAACCCATTGCCTGACGATATCAACAACAAAGACGTCCTCCATCCTGCTAAAAGGCAAGCTTGATATACGTAGACCGCCACAAATAAAGGTGGGACCTACCATAATAAAATTAGTGACCCAGTTGAAATATTTAGGGGTTATACTGGATGATAATCTTACCTTTAAACACCATCTAACTTATATCAGAGCCAAAATTAAAAGATACTCTGGATTGGTGGCTAGGATCGCCAGGCAGGACTGGGGGTTAAACCAACGCACCCTGTCATTGTTTTATAAAACAACCTTTCTACCGATCATCACTTACGCCTCAGCAATATGGTTTCCCAAAACAGCAACTATAGTAAACCGACGCATCCTTGATGCAACGCAAAGAACCATCCTACTGACAGTTACACGTGCTTGTAGAACAACCAGTACCCACGCACTGCAGGTCTTGGCCGGGGATCTCTCCCTTGACTTAGAGATCACGCGCAGGGGAATGAACTACCACATAGAGAAAGGAATACCTTGTACATACCATGGCTATACTGTGGATGTTAATGCACCACGAAAAAATGAAAAGACAAGATTGCAAAAACATTTGATGCAAGTTTGGCAGGAGCGCTGGGCCAACTCAAATAAGGGAAATATCACCAGGAAATTCATTCCGAACATCGACAGGATGTACCCCAGTCCCCCAACTTGGTTTCAACCTGGCTTATACACCACCTATTTATTGACTGGTCACGGGGCCTTTACAGCCAAGCTGACAGCGCTGGGGATTGAAGTGGATCCGAGCTGTGCCTGTGGGAAGCTTGAGTGCTGGGAGCACATTATGTACGATTGCACCCATTATGAGGACCTCAGGTGCAGACTGATCACTGCAATACACTACTTCCCCAAGAACTTGGAATCACATCTATTGGACTCACTAGAGGAAAATAGGGAGCTAAAGGAATATGCCCAAAAACTATTTGGTAGGCATAAAACACTGATAGCCATCTACAGAAGAAGAAGAAGATAAAAAAAATAATAAATAAATAAATAAAAAGAGACACAGAACACGCGTGGAGAGGACTCAAGGAGAACCTCCCTCAGGAACCTGCTCACTACTAATAATCTAAAACCAGCGATCGCAAGAATAACCCCATGGAGATGCGGATCTTCCCATGATGAAGAGAACCACAGCCATTGATAACAGACTAACAACGGACCTGACCAGTGTTCATAGCTGAGGACAAATCTGGATACTAAAGGCTACCGATGACCGAGAAGACCGACGAAGACAGAGAAACTCCAAGTTGCTGCTTTGACGGAGCCATATTGGCTCAAGGCTCTGCACTCTCTTGTGCAGTGGAATTCTTTTACTCCCACACCCGGCAGGGGAGGGAGGTGACGGCTTGCTGTCTCCTCTCTTCCCTGCCACACCATTCCTTCCCTCTGGTGGGGCATGGGCATGCCTCACTGAATAATTGGGGGTCACCTATCCTATCGACCCACTTTCTTCCTATTTCACCCCCCAGCCTTCACTCTCCCCTCCCAGCACTTTCTCTTGCACAGTGTATAGCCCTACACGTCCAAATTTAAAATACACCAAAAAAATTTCGCCCAAAAATTTCAGAAACAGGCCTTCAGCGTTAAACCCCATATTAGCGCTTTAATGCACGTGAATTAAAATCAACCGCGGTCGTTCCAATTTTATTTTAGATCCTAGCCACTAAAATCGCAGGAAAGTAAGCGGCAGGACCTGCCAGAGTACAATTGACTCAATGGTAACACCCGGCTAGCCTCCACGTGGCGAGGTATGGGCAACGTCGGGTCCCATTAGGGGCCTGGCGGCCAATAAGCCGGATAAACAATGGGCACAACATATAACCACTGCACTTGACCCACACACTTCTAAATCTCTGGCTTTGACAGGGTACTCTCACCGATACACAGAACATTCGCGGAGATGGGAGAAATCCCAGGAGCCGATAGACCCTCAGCATACTTCATACCTCCTAGTGCTTGTGTCACACCACACTGACTCAACTGGGTTCACTGCCTTAGATCAGTGTTTCCCAAACTGGGGTCCGTAGACCAGTTCCAGAGGGCCAGCGAAACAGACCCTCTGGAACTGTTCGAATTATTCGTACTATTTATAGCAAATTAATGATAAATGAAGTTATTATTTTTATCATTTTATAATTTATTATTATGCGTGAGTATTAGTTATACCCACATAGAAACATAAACAAGTGTATATTTTGCTCTTTTGGATCTATAGACTCACTTTGAGTACCTATATGGTACAAATTACACTCTTACAGTGGTAATTATATATATATATATATACACTGGTTCACAAACTTTTTTGCTGTTTGAAGGAGTCCGTAGATCAGTATTATGATTGCAAGTGCTTCTGAAACCCCTCCTGTAAACGTTGTGCGGGCCATATTGAAATTCGGCATGTTTTATGACTGAGTGGCATCACGTTTCCGATATCCTCCACAATGTCTGCATTTGATGACTTAAGCAATACTTCAAATTCTCCAAATTTATTTATTACGCTCCTAGCGTTAATGTACAGACACGTGTGTTTTGTGCTCTTAGTAGCCCTAACACTTCCGGTGAGGATCCTTAGTAGAAGCGGTGATTCCCTATTCCTTGTTTTCCAGGGTGCTGCATACCCCCCCAGTGGAAGCGGTGCAACAAACATAAATTTTACGTTTGCTGTTGCTCGGTGTATCCCTCCCCCGAACTAAGTTGTAAGTTTTCTACCGACCTAACACTGCCTCATTAGGTTCAGCAAATATTTGTACACCCTTTTTTTGAAGTGTATCCCATCCCTGTAGGGGCAGTCTCTCCTGTTAATAAGCGCGCACACACACCGCGCTCTCACACACACACACACCATCGGCCTCGCAGTATCTCCAAGGTCAAATTGGTTGATAAGGCTCATGTTACATTACGTGTGAGTAAAATTGCAGCCTTTCAAATTTACTACTACCTCGCGGCTTTTTCTCAACATTGCCCTTTAATTGTGAGTAAATCCTTAGATCTTCTATTCTGAATATTTGTATAATATTTTCTATACAATAATCACGAATCTACTTATCGATATCCAGGCGAGTGAATGATATTGTGGTTGTTGTCAGAGCATGGAAGGTGTCATCTCTTACGCTAAGATGTGCTTGTTCGTCGTCAGAACTTCTTCTATGCAAAGTGCAATTTAGGTATGTTGTTGATTGTTCTTCTTCCTGAAATTTTTCCGTTGTTTACACTCTGACATCGTCCATTTCGGAGAGGGTTAAACGTCCAGCAATGGTGGCAAATCACTTTCTGACTGCATTATCACGAAATGGGCAGAAATTCCTGTTTTTATCATAGGCATTGCTGCTAATCTGCAGACCACCACTGACCACCCATTTTGCCTTTATGGCAACGTTAACTTAAGAATCGGTGTATTCTGAAGACTCGCGGATTGTTACGCGATGTAACACGTGACAATTGGACGCACTGGATGACGAGTGGATGATGAAAGCATTAGAGGAACACCCGGAAGATTATTACCGCACACAGAAAAGGAAGAAACTGCGCACCAAATCTGATTCAGAAATGCATTCAACAGATGAAGTCACGTTGTTCGTACTAAGAACTCTTCCAAAAGTGTTTCTATTTGTGCAGTTTAAACCCTTGTAGTAGGGACGGTTTTTTATAGCTATTTTGGCTAAAATTATTATCATTACCGCGTGCAATTATTACATTATTTTTTTATTTTTATTAATAACAAGAGAGAGAAGAGCTAACCATTGCGAGTGCATGTGAGAGCAGAACAATGAGAAGAGTTGATAAAACAATAATTAATAAGAAATCGAACAGGAAGATAAATCATTGATATAGATTTAAACATTAAAATCATATGTACAAAAGAAGTAGAAAATTAAGTTACCGCTAAAACAAATAATAAATAAATAAATTAATTAATTGAATAAAAAAAAAAAATAAAAATAAACTACAATAATTAAAGGAGAGCTAGTCATTCAGTTCAAGAGAAAAGGCATACTTGTGGATGGAGTTCATCAGTGATTGGGAGTTGTCAAGAGTCATTTGTTGACTGAACTTCATAAAGTAAGTCCGTGGTGGCAAAGTCAACGCGTAAAATTCCTCACTTGTCTAAAAGTGAGGAATCACTTTTAGAAGATCAACTTGAAGTGAGGAATGATTCCTCACTTGAAGTTGATCTTCTAAGGATATCAGATGCTTACTTTGGCTGGAAGGGTGATAACTCTTTTAGCTCACACATGCCTCAAATGAAAGTAATCACAAAGTGATTACTTCATTCGATACAATTAACTTGTATCGGTCTAATGGCACTGTCAATCTAAGATTTTTAAGATTGGCAGTGGAAGACGTATTCAACTGCGTACCTTTGCTGTACGGTACGTGAGGTCCGGGTTCCACGTCCTCAATGACGCGAGGAACTTTTATGAGCTTTTTTTCCTCGGCGTGGGTGAGTTAGTCGGTCTCGGATGAGGATTCCGAGGTTTCTCATTACGCACTTTACAGACATAATGGAACACTTGAGGCAAACAGATGAAGATGTTAGGATAATCCGAGCCGTGACATGGCGTGCCAACAGCCACACCCTACTTCACTTATACCGCTCATCAGATATCGGTTGAATTGTGGCAATAGCGTACATGATTATGCTGGAACTGAATCAATCAGAAGAGTGTTTGCAGCTTTCCAAAGTTTGTTCTTAGAAGTGAGTGAAGGAGCAGTTTGCTCCTCAGATGAAGCGCAAGAACAGCCCGAAAAATGTCACACGAGTAAACCATAACTTGGCGTCCTCTACGATGGTAAAGAGTTCGAAGTGCGATGCCGACGTGTGGTGGGGTGGACAGAAGAACGATGCCAAAGACGCAGTTCCAGTTTAGGCTGCCAGTAATTAGTCCCCGAGCAGTCGTCGCTCAACAGACACTCGCTCCCACCCCAATCGCCTTGGAAGGAGGAGGAGGACGCCTCTGTTCGGTTGAGGCCAACTTATTTCTGCGAGAACTCGCTTAACGTTAAAAGGAGTAGGCGTAAAGCGCAATGTCTTCGCTTCGCGAGCTCTTAAGTAACTCTGAAATCGTAATTAAATCAAAATAGCGTCGCCAATGTCCCGGTAAGGTGCACGCGCGCGAGGACTGCGCGTGAAAAGGGAAACAAAATGGGGTTCGGGAAAAATAGGGGCCGGTTCCGCTTTTGTAAATATGATTTCGAGTCGCCTACGTGGCGCGGGGAAGGCGTAGTAGATGGAGTCCTTTTACGGCTACCTCGGGCCGTCACACGTGACCGACTTTGTTGTGGTCGGGAGTGCGGTGCTATTCGGAACGACGCAGAAAGGACGGAGAATAAAAACTGGAATGAAATTAGCGGTAGCGCGAAAGACGTGCGACCCCCTTCCTTATGACATTTTGTAGGGGGGACTGCGAGAACGCGAGAGAAAGGAGGGAGGGAATGCAGGGGCACACTTTTACATGGTCCGTGTCGGTGACCATATTTTCAATAAATTCGGGGAGGAAGCGAAGGGGAGTGCACGTAATGGTGTTCGGAAGGTAATACGCTGATGCAAAAGTTACTCTTCTGGTGTGAATCATTTGCGGAGGGAGTCTCGATGCAGAAGCAGAAAAGCTCGGATTCTTCCGCTTTCTTCAGTGACTTTCAGCCTTCTTTCTTGCATAATATAAATAACTGATTTATCGCATCTTACAGCGAGCCCTTCGCGGTGCACGGGGCAGATAAGTTGGTTAGTTGTGGCGGGAAGTAAAGCGGCCAGAATTCAGGGCCACAATGAATGCAACTGCGCACGGGAAAAGATTCGAAGACTTCACAAATTGTCACAGCTGCTGTACGCACTTTTGTAACCACCTGTAAGTGCATTACCGGTAATAAAAGATTATTTGTTTACTACAGAGGAATTACCTGTTTATAAAGTTAGATGAGAGCGGGAGCCTCTCTGAAGCGCGCAGCTAACTTCAACTATAATCTTGTCAATAAAAAAACATTTTGTACACAATGTTGTAAATACACGCACTTGTGTAAATATTGTAAATAATTGTAATCGTGCATTTTTGTACACCCTTTTGTACCCGGTCGGCTGTGTATAAGGGGTGAAAGCAAACACTCGCTACTTTAACAAACGGATTGAATAATAATAATAAAATTACCATATATATATATATAAGGAAAAAAAAAACTGTCAGAAACTACTGCGGGTTCTGCCACCCAAGAACTAACTGACGTCCACACCTTGCGTGTGTTCTGTGGTAAATTTGTCTGTATTGCTGGATGAAAAAGTCTTGGAGGAAGGTGAACCTCGCTATTCACGCCTAAGACAGACTAACCCAGCCAGGGAGTGAAAAGGGCCCGTGAAAAGTTCCTCGTTTGACAGGATTCGAACCTCTTTGACACCCGGTTTGGGAAGACGGTGATTATAACACTGTTCTGCCGCGAGGCCAGAATTGCTGTATAGAATACATTTTGTTGAGTAACTCGGTTGAAGGAAGGTCATTTGATCTGCGATTCATTCGGCGATTCATTTTGTACCCAACCGCATCTCTGTTGTTGAAGATCTTGCCGGACTGTCTGCTGCTGCTGCTCTTCGAGTTGCTTTTCATCTGGTCGGAAACGTAACTCCTGTGTACGTGAGAAGTGGTACCAGATGTCGCGAGGATTCCTTACATGAAGGGGTACATTGGGAGGCATCATCTCCATCTGACTGAGTCTCGGAAGTTAAATTTTCTCTCGGAGCAGCTTTTGTTGTTGGCTGTGCTTGGTGATTCACTCGTCAACTTAGCACGACTCCGGACTCGTTGACGATTTGATAAAGAGGCTTCGCTTTCAAGTTGTTGCCGAACTGTTGGATAGTTGGATATCTGGATCACCTCGAACATTCGCATGAGATGAAATTTCATCGGCTGGTTTTAGCCCATTGATTTCTTCTAAAACTGGGGTTATTCTGCCAGCAAAACAGACAGAATTCATACAATTTACACACAAAAAGTTTATGGTTTCTGGCTTAGTTGCTTTGGCACATAAACAACAGTTAGATGATGTGGCAGATTTCGGCTGGAGACGAGTTACCTTGGGTGTGCAAATCGTAAGGCCTGAATCAAGGATTTGTGCTGGTTGGATCATTTTAACAGACAGAAAGTCTGGTGGTAAAAGTGTGTAAGTGTAAGTGTGTGTTGTTGTCATGCGGCACCAGGGAGTTTCCCCCGTCTCCGCGTTGTTTTCATTGTGGTGAATCAGTTCACTGGGAAATGCCAGAGATTTAAAATTGTGTGGGAATTGTTCAGGTGTAGTCTTCTGTACCGTTGTTCATCTGGTCATTTAACCGTTGGACCCCTATTGAGGCGCAACGTTGCCCCACGTACGCCCCGTAGAAGCAGACAAGGAACCCAGTAGCTGTAGATTCATTCTCGCAGGTCCTGCCGCTTAATTTCCTGGTATTTCGGCGGCTAGGACCAAAAAAAAAAAACAAAATTAAATAAAATACAAAAATCTGCACTATCGCGTTTAGGATTGCTAGGCCGAGTTTTTGGCGTAAGGTAATCTGTTGGTATAATAGTTGATGCTTCGGAGCTCCAGCTGCAAGGATTTCTCCTTAGAGAAGTTTCTGCTTTCGCAAATATCATAGTAGTAGTAGTAGTAGTGGCATGTGATGCAAGAAAGCAAGTGTATGAGCTTATGCAGCATCAGAAAAAAAAAAAAAAAAAAAAAAACCACACCATTCCCTCCAAATGCCTGTCCAGTTAATCCTTAAATTTATTCAACCTATCAACTTCAACAACGACAGATGGAAGTTTGTTCCAGCAATTAACCACCCGCTGGCTAAAGGCAAATTTCCGCACATCTATTCTACATCTGTTCTTTCTTAATTTGAATTTATGCCCCCCTTAGGTTCGTAATCTGAACAAGTGGAAGGATCCCATCAGAATTCAGCGTGCTGAACCCATTCAAGGCCTTATACACCTCAATCAGATCACCGCGCAGGTGCCTAGTCTCCAGCCACTGCAATTTGCAGAACTTAAGCCTCTCTTGGTAAGAGAATCCATTCATTCCCCTCACCAATCTTGTTGCCCTTCTCTGTACACGCTCAAGTAAATCTACATCCTTCCTAAAATGAGGCCTCCAGACCTGTACGCAGTACTCAAGGCGTGGCCTGACCATTGCCTTATACAGAGGGACAATCACCTCCTTCTCCCTGCTAGCAAAACTCCTATATATCATTGACAAAACCCCATGACCTGCCCTGGCAGCTTGTCTGCATTGCTTAGAAAACTTCATATCTGACTGCACAATTACTCCCAGGTCTTTTTCATTTTCTACCACCTTAAGTGTAGTACCACACAGTTGGTATGTTTCTCTGGGGTTACTTGTACCCATATGCAGTACTTTGCATTTGTCAGGGTTAAACTTCAGTTGCCACTTCTTAGCTCATCTGCCCAAATTATCTAGATCCTGTTGCAGTAGCACACTGCCATTACTGTCATTAACAACCCTGCCAACCTTTGTATCATCTGCAAACTTCGACATTAAACCTAATATACCTTCATCAATGTCATTGATAAATATACAAAACAACAATGGACCCAACACCGAACCCTGTGGGATTCCATTAATAACATTAGTCCACGAAGAGCAGCACCCATTGATTACCACCCTCTGTCTTCTCCCACTTAACCATCCTTTTATCCATTGTAGCAACTTACCCTTAACACCATTCTGCTCCAATTTGTACAATAGTGTTCTATGCGTAACAGTGTCAAAAGCTTTCCTGAAATCCAAATATATGATATCAAAATTATTTTTTGCATCCAGTTCCTTTGTAACCACATCATAATATCCTATCAAATTTGTCAGACAAGACCTTCCCTTAACAAACCCATGCTGTGTCTGAATTATTGCTGCAGTCTTGTGTAGATGATCCTGCAATGCATCTTTAACCAGTGACTCCATTATTTTACCCGGAACAGAAGTTAAACTAACTGGTCTGTAATTATTCGTGTCACCCTTCAATCCCCCTTTGTGAATTGGGGATACATTTGAACATCTTCAGTCCGTGGGGATCTCCCCTGAGTCCAAGGATGCTCTCATAATTATGGCTAAGGGTTTGCTTAGTTGCTTTGCCGCCTCCTTTAATATAACTGGATAGATCCCATCCACCCCAGGTGCTTTTCTTATGTTTAACTTCAACAATTTCTCCTCCACTTTGCTCTCAGTTATTACAAAATCATTAAGCACCCTGCTACAATTTGATAACCTTCTGCCATTTTCAAACCTTTATAATTCCTCATGTGTGAATGCCGATATAAATCATGGAGATTTATATCGCTAATTTCAGCCGTCTGGCAATGTCGATTTTGGATTAAGGTGGAGAGCGATTACTGTTTTATTCTGTTTCATGCGTCTGATTAACGTGCACCTCTAAATTGATCTTGAAGTCAAACTTAGAGTCAAAAGTTATAGCTTGATAACAGCTGGGAACGTGCCACGATCGAGTGGATTTGTTTGTAATCAAAGAACGTGGCCGCAGACTTTTGTGTGGTGCAAGTTAAGGATGAGTGAAGTCTGTACACTTGAACAAGATATTGATATTTAGCTGACCATAATTGCATCCACCCTATGACATGAACGTAGGGTATACGATTTAATTATGGTGCGGATAATATTAAAGTCCAAACTGTTGCTAATGTCTGCAAATGAAGAAACCAATAAGTACGTTGAAAATGGCTCGTTGGGGTGGACAGTAGTGCAAAGTTAGGACGTCATTATCAGTCCTGAAAAGTACGTCACAGCTGCAATAGCTTGAGTCCTTCAAAAGGAACTCTGGTGGCATTTCGTCGTATGTGGTGAGTGTAGCAGGCTGCAGCGCATTGATGTCATTGTGTTCTAAAGCGAGCAGATAGATGATAGTTCTTAGTTAATCGGATAAGTAGTTCGCGCTTATTAGAGGGTATGATATTAGTTGAGTTAGATTATTGTTGCGGAGGAATAACTTGGTACGCAGTATCCTTTTTGCAATCGTGAGTGTGCTTGAGAGGTGTCGATTATTGCAGTGAGTTTTCTGATTAAACCTGAATTTTTTGTCCGATCATGTAGGCAGGTAGCAGTTTCCTTATATTTTATGGTGTGAGAGCGCTTCCTTGCAAGCGAAGGAGTGGTGCGGATGGCATCAACTAATGGATGGTAGAACCTCCCTCGCACTTCCCAGTTGGGGAAGGTGCGAGGGAGCTTATTATAAATGTATCGGGCATATTATTTCGGTTTACACGATACTTTTATATAACAAAAAAATAATTAATTTTGCACAATTCAACTTTACAGGATTTCTGTTAATTCCTCGTCCCAAATGCATCATCGACAGCTGGTAAAACACGCAACTTGGACCACAACTGGTCCACACAGGTCACGGACATAACTGTATCGTTTTTGTATATAAAGCATATAAACTATCACCAGAAAGAGCAACTTCCAGGAATCAAACTGCAGGAATTTCCCATTAGGGCGATCGGAGAAGCAGTGCTGACATTCGTAACTAGTAGAGCTGGTAGCGAGGCTGTCACTTCTAATCTGCGTACTACTTCTCTTAGAAGTTGTCCTTAAGTCGTTACAACGCTTACAGTGTAATTTAAATTAAGCGTAAAATTCTCTGCGTCTATGTAGAGCTGAGATGTTTGAGTTATGAGTGAAACAATCGGCATTTCGTTTATCGTACCAAGGCTGATTCCATTAACAGCTGATTGGCTCCATGAATATCAAAAGAGATGTTTCTGCAACGAAATATCACTCTCGGCAAGAGATAACACAAGGGATAACACGAGCTCTTTTCTGGGGAATTTTAAGCCTTCGAAGATTCTGAATTGGTTCGGTCTCGATCCTTGGTGAGATTTGATTCCTCGGTAAGTGAACAAATTGAGCAGTTCCCATTGCCCCTCTGCCTGCTAAAATGGCCTCGACAGAGGCCGCGTTCTTTCGAAGTCGATAAAGAAGTTGCCGCAAGAAAACTGTTTAATAAACAAATTACGTCCTTTATTTCGAAGGAATTCCTCCTCGGCAAGGAGGCTATCATTTGGTTTGTCCATCGCAGAATAAAGAGGAACCGATATTAAAAATGTATGCATCAATTACACCTGTCCACGCAGGATTACACCTGAGCAAATGTGCACGCAGCTCGCCGTCTTAAATGAAACGGGGGAACAACGGAGAGGAAAAAAGTTAGGTTCGCAGAACAGCGCGTGAAATTTTAATGACGCTCGCGCAACACCAACCTATCTTAGCTTGACAAGACAATAACGCTTTATCCCTCAAGTGGCCTGGATGATCATAATTTTTCATCCGCCACCCGTCTCGCCCACGATGTTTCCATTACAGTTCGCTTCTCTTTTTTTTATTTTTTTTGCACGCTGCGGGAGAGGGGAGTGGGCAAACTGTCATCCTGAAGGAGAAGTCCCATGTCATACCTATTCAATCTGAGCAGAGGGGTGAAAGAGAGAGAATGTACTTGAGACTTTTAGCCTCTTCAGTTTTTAATTCTTCTGATAAAGAAATTTAAACCCTAATATTAAAATATTTCTATGTTTGTAGCATAAATTAACGTCACTGTAAATACTAAAATATGTTTAATAAGATAATCTCTCTCTCGTGCACACACTTAGGTCTCATCAGATCAGAAATATTCACGTCCAGTACAATCGTACGATTAATGTGTCGGCCGGCGAGGATTAGCTCAAACTTTTCAGACTCTACTATTTGAAGGAGCTGCAACTCAGCGTACTTATTTTGAACCATTACAGGTATTTCTGGCACCCTCGTCACCACTGAGGTCGATTGGAGAATCACGCTAATTCTGAATCTTGATACTACGAACTGCGACACTTCGAAGTGACTTCTCCCATCGGGACGAATCTTAGAGGCGGAATCTTTACTGGTACCTTCGGTTGACACGCAACACATGTCCGCTTTTCTGGTATCATTTTCAGATGACAACAACTACCCCAATGAAGAATTTCGTGGACGCTATGCCCAGGAACAGAGATGGCCTTCGATATTGAAACTGAAGTTTCCACGCATCAGTGATACCAAGAAAGATAAGCGCATCTTTTTGAAAGATGAACATTTTGAAAGCGTCTTTGAAACTTGGAAATCCTTCGAAGAAGTTTGTGAATATTTTTAGACAACTTTAAAATCTTGACTGAGACCTTATTACAAATAAACCAAAACCTCGGTTACAAAACGTCTCTAAAATTCCACTTCTTCCATTTCCATTCGACTTTTATCCCTTGACGAGGTGATCTCTTTTAAATTTTTGATTTTCTTCTCAAAAAAGAAAAAATCAAAACTTAAAATTTTGTTGTTCACTGTTGTACTGTACAATTTCACTATTCCACATTAACATAATTTTAATAAGGTTGCTTTAGGTCGTTGGCTAATTTTTTAAACTTGCAGATTTAACTTAATACAAGATCATCAGAGTCAACTGAGACGTTTTTATAGAAAAAAAAATGTACTTTACATATTTGTGAGTTTTACCTGAAAAATATTGAACGCAGGAGGAATATTTATGCCCCTTCCAATGTTAAACACTTTCGAACAAGTTGAGTGAAATCCATCACAACTTCGGGGACCTTTCGTCATTTATCCCAGCAATATCTATACGAATACATGTCTTGAGATCTTCGATAATTCGTGGTTTAGTTGTATACGCAAGCCTCTTGAGATATTCCCGTAAGAAGAAGAAGAAGAAAAAAAGAGGCGCTGCCGCGAGGCCATGTTAATGGCCCCAAGGCACATCTATAAAGCGAGAAATGAGCCCGCTTTCGCGTAAAAGATTCATACTCGCTCTCGTATGAGAAGTTCTTGTTCCATCACGTTGACACGACGTCTTGTGTGTCAAATTCTTAAACGTATGGCCAGAACTCCCGAATCATGTCACAGTAACATTGTGTACTGGCCGAAACTGTTTGCAACAACTGGTCCTTCCTTTTCCAAAAAAAAAAGTCCTTAATATTTAATCACAAATTTAATATTATTGGTCCTTCCTTTTTTGAAAAAAAAAGAAGGACCAATAATATTAAAACTTGAAACAGCACGCGATGCTCTCACCTTCGGTGAACTTAATGAGGATTATGGGTAATCCGATAATCCTCCAGTAGCGGTAATTCTCTTTCTTCAAAACCTCTTCCCCTGTAATTTTAATTTATCACCGACACCCAGTTCTGGAATTCTTTATAAAGTGGGATTTTCACCTTCATTCATTTTACTAATCCCTCTCAGCGCCTTATCAACCTCAATCAGATCACCCCTCAGGTGCCAAGCTCTGTAGTCCACATAATCAGAGACTTTTGTCATACGTCCCCCCTCTGCCGATCTCTCGCCACTCGAGTTGCCCGTCTCTGGACCCTTTTAATAAGCTCAATATTCTGTATATAAGTCTGCACACTTGAACACAGTATTCCAAATGTGGTCTTACAATTGCCTTATACACTGCGATTATGACCTCCATATAGGGCACCATGGGCCTTCCTGGCTGCCTGTTTACACTGTTCAGAAAACTTCATATCTGTCCCTATCGTAACTCCCACATCTTTCCTTCTCCTCCACACTTTTTAATTCAACCCCCTTAAGTGTATAATTTACTTGGAGGTTGCTATTCCCCAATTGTAAGACCTTGCATTTAGCGGCATTAAAACATAGCTGCCACTCCTCTAACCATCACTGAAGAAGTTCAAGTCATCCTGAAGGAGTGCTGCTTGCACTGATCTACATCATCTGTAAATTTTGACATCACGCCATATATCCCTTTGTCGATGTCATTTATGAAAACGAGAAACAACGGTGGTCCAACAAACGACCGTTGAGGGACCCCACTCCCGATGTTGGCTTCCAGTGGACAATATAAACGAATACGCAAGCGTACTATTTACGTTGTCCAGCGGAACTGGCTAACTTCTGTCCCCCCACCAGAGGCGTTTCGAATAAACATTATGCAGCAAATACAAGCCGTCTCGAGACAAATTACTCGAGCTGATTTACAGTAAGTTAATAAGGCAGCAATACCGAAACAGAGAATACAGCGCTGAAAACTTGCGAATTATCTTTAAGCGGTTTCCTTTTTTTTTGAAAGATGGGTACGTAGAAAGTCATCTTTCGTTCAAAACTGTGTGGTTTCGTTAAAACGAATCTGCAGCGTCATCGCGCAACGGATATTAGAAATCGAAGAAATAACGAGCACTTAAACCTACAGGGAGTGTAATCTGCCCGTAATTTCTTAAAGAATTAAGACCAATATCGCAGGTATTACAAAAGAAATGCAGATATTAGTACGATATCAAGTGTTAAGCTAAAGCGCAGGCGCTGTTTTGTCTTCCCATTAACAGCGATACGAAGAATTGTAATTCCTTCACGTTCACTTAAGAATTCCTTGATTATTAAAGCGAATTTACTTCGGCATCCTTTTAGCACTCGATGTTCTCGTCGGCATAAACAAAGGAGATCCTCGCGCTAAACACCAATGTCACATTAAAGTACTACGACAAATCTGCTTAACATCAAAATATGCCACAAAATGAACTAGCCACGATACGCAGTTCCAAAAAAATGTCAGAAGGCTCTTTATCGAAGTGCTGTGATTAACAGTAACCCCAGATTAACGTACCAACTGCGTAGTCCTACGCCCAGGTTTGTGGAGAATGCAAAAGACCTTGGAAATAATTGTGCAATCCAATATGAAGTTTTCTGAGCAGTGCAGGCAGGCTACCAGCTCAACTCATGACGTCTTGTCAATGATATACAGGAAGTTGCCAGCAGGGTAAGCAGGTGATTATCCCATTGTATAAGGCAATGGTCAGGCCACACACTGAGTACTGCATACAGGTCTGGAGGCCTCCTTTTACAAAGGACGTGCATCTGTTGGAGGAGATTCAGGGAAGACTTTTGTGAGAGGGAAGGGGAACACAAGGGTGCTCTTACCTAGAAAGGCTTCAGTTCTGGAAAATTCAGCGTCTGGAGACTAGGCATCTGCGAGGAGATCTGATTGAGTTGTTTAAGGCCTTGAATGGATTGAACAATCTGTGCTAATGGGATTCTTTCTCTTGCTCAGATTGGCCCCAGGTGCCAAGCGTTTCTGTGACCAAGCGATTTTCAGAGCTCTATAAAGCGATCCAAAGTGTTCTCCTTTAAAGGAATCTTCTCTTTAAGTTTCCCGTTAGTTTCTCTTAAGTTCAGGCGCCTCCGTAGCCAGTTGGGAAGGAGCAGCAATGCATAGCACACGCTTCTTGATTAGACCGGGGTTCGAGCCCGTCACCACCAAATACGAAGGATGGGGAAAGGTCAGGGAATGACTACCGCATATCCCTGGAGCAATATGGCCTTAGTTGCTAATGCTCCTAAAAACCAAATAACTATATAAATGTATTCCCAATTCACAAAGCGGGATCGAATGGTGACAATTAATTACAGACCAGTTAGTTTAACTTCTGTTCCATGGAAAAAAATGGAGTCACTGATTAAAGAAGTAATGCAGAATCATCTAGACAAGACTGCAGTAATAATTCAGACACAACAGGGGTTTGTTAAGGGGAAGTCTTGCCTGACCAACTTGATTGGATACTATGATGCAGTCACAAAAGAACTGGATGCAGGGAATAACTTTGATATTATATACTTGGATCTTAGAAAGGCTTTTGATACTGTTGCACATGGAAGACTGCTACACAAATTGGAGCAGTGTGACATTGGAGGCAAATTGCTGCTATGGATAAAGGGGTGGTTGAGGGGGAGAAGACAGAGGGTGGTAATCAATGGGTGCTGCTGTTCTTGGACTAATGTTATTAGTGGAGTCTCACAGGGTTCGGTGTTGAGTCCACTGTTGTTTTGTATATTTATCAATGATATTGATGAAGGTATATCAGGCTTATTGTTAAAGTTTGTATTTGATACAAAGGTTGGCAGGGTTGTTAATGACAGTAATGGCAGTGTGCTACTGCAACAGGATCTAGATAATTTGGGCAGATGGGCTAAGAAGTGGCAACTGAAGTTTAACCTTCACAAATGCAAAGTACTGCATATGGGTAGAAGTAACCCCAGAGAAATGTACCAACTGTGTGGTACTACACTTAAGGTGGTAGAAAATGAAAAAGACCTCGGAGTAATTGTGCAGTCAGATATGAAGTTTTCTGAGAAAAGCAGAAGGGCTGTCAGGGCAGGTCATGGGGTTTTATCAATGATATATAGGAATTTGTTAGCATGGAAAAGGAGGTGATTGTCCTTCTGTATAAGGCAATGGTTAGGCCACGCCTTGAGTACTGCGTACAGGTCTGGAGGCCTCATTTTAGGAAGGATGTAGATTTGCTTGACGTGTACAGAGAAGGGCAACAAAATTGGTGAGGGGATTGAAGGGATCCTCTTACCAAGAGGATCCCTTCAAGCAGGTGACTAGGCACGTGCGAGGTGATCTGATTAAGGTGTATAAGGCCTTGAATGGGTTGACCACGCTGAATTCTGATGGGATCCTTCCACTTGTTCAGATTACGAACCTAAGGGGGGCATAAATTCAAATTGATGAAAGACATGTAGAACAGATGTGCGGAAATTTGCCTTTAGCCAGCGGGTGGTTAATTGCTGGAACAAACTTCCATCTGTCGTTGTGGAAGTTGATAGGTTAAATAAATTTAAAGAGGAACTGGACAGGCATTTGGAGGGAATGGTGTGATTTTTTTTTTAAATTTATTTATTTATTTTTGGCTGATGCTGCATAAGCTCATACACTTGCATCAAATGCCACTACTACTACAAAATGTAAACAAAAACCTCTTATTAAGTTATTTCAAAAAGCACAGTAGACTTCATCTTACAAGTTGTTAAAAAAAATGTTCTTGTTTATACTCCAGCACGACCACCAGGTCAGCGGAATTCACAATAAATCATCAATACAAATGTTAATCGTATTTAGTAGTCACGGGTTCGAACCCCGGTGCACTCAAAGAGCGCGGGCTACTCGGCTACGTAAGTTAAGTCAGGAAAGAAAAGACACCTTTCCTTTTATTTTTATTAGAGTTACTAACCTAACTAACCTAAAAACCGCTTGGCCACTCGTAACATTACTCCTGCCTCCCCGTGACGGGGCCGGTGACCCGAGTGGGAAAACCATCTCTCAGGGCCAAAAGGAGTACAAAATGGACAAAGAAACCTTTCCTGATCAATTGAGATCAGCTACCGATAAAGACCAACCCGATCATGACTCCTATCAAAATAAAAGACAAAAAACAGATCTATGTCAACAAGATCACCCAGCCTTTCTCCTTATTCATTCTCTATCAGATTTTCTATCAAATCTCCATTTCTAATCCAGTAATGCTTGGAAAATGCTGCAGGATCACCGAAGATGGTAAAGCGATTATAGTCTGGAGATCTGCTGGTAGAAACAAGGAAGCCAAAATACTTAAAAATATTATTGAAACTGATGACCACACTTGGTGGAATTTCCGTGAAAATAACGCCCCATGCCACCCTGAATGCCTCCAAAGGAGTTATAGCAGAGTGGGAGCTCATTAACATCTCAGAAGACGAAATTGTGCAAGAATTGACATATCAAAGAGTAATATATGCAAAAAGAATATTAACCGGAAAGATGGAGAATTAAAGCCAACACGGAACATAACACTGACCTTTAGTATCCCACACTTACGAACAATGGTTAAAGCAGGGTATCTGAATTGTCGTATACGACCATATATACCGAATCCCATCAGGTGTTATAAGTGCCAAAAATATGGACACGCCCATGTAGCATGTCGTGGCACTATGATTTAAGGTGGTTCAACTGTGGTTCAACAGAATATACTCCAGCTGATTGTACTGTAACCTCCTTCAATTGTCCCAGTTGCAAAGGTGACCCATCCGCCATATTCAAAAAATTGTGAAATGTGGAGAAAGAAATACAAAACAGAAAACAAAGTGACGTATCAGGAAGCCAAAAAGCATATTATGCAGTTTATGCCGAAACGCACGCATGTACAAGCAACCCAACACAGTCATTCTATTGCTGCTCAAACTGACATTACAGTTCCTCCAAACATTGCTTTTGCCGACTGGGCCAGGTTCGTGCTTAATTCTAAGCCATAACCTGCCAAACACAGGCAATTGGAACAAGGAATTAATACTTCAATTTCAGTTCCGCCCAACATGCCTGAAACTACGAAAAAAGCAGACAAAACAGTACCAGCAGATCATGCTCAGATCAAGAAACAACTCCTTGTACATACGGATGTTGACAACAAAACTGACCCAGAAGAAACTATATTAGAACTTCGTGCAGAACAATACATGGATACAGAGCGACCAGCTTTTTCCTAAAAAAGACAGACATAAAACAGATCGTTACAAACAAACTGCTCCAAAAAAAAAAAAAAACAGACTGATCAAAACACAACACCTAAAAAAACCAAGTAATGCAGCACATTCTCCATGAAACTGTAGAGGCATACGAGCCAATGCTGATGATTTGTATGACCTGATCAATAAGTACAATCCAGTGAGTGTTTACCTGCAAGAAACTAATTTAACACCACAGGCAACTCTCTCAATTAGAAACTTCACAATGTACAGAAAAGAAAGGAATACTGCAAAATCCGCACATGGACATATATCTATACAGACTGACTTAGAAGCTGTTGTTGTGCATACTGCGCTTGGAACAACAATAAGTGTTGTTTCAATATACTCTCACCAAATAAACTTTTCATGCTAAAAGAACTAGAAGATCTTAGTACAATTGCCAACACCTTTCTGTCTCTTTGGAGATTTCAATGGGCATCACCCATTGTGGGGGTCTTCACGCACGGATAAAAGAAGACATCTGATTGAGACATTACTGAATCAACAGCAGTTAACCTAACTAAATACTGGCCATCACACTTATACCCATCTACCCACAGGATGCACTTCAGCAATTGATCTGCCAATCTGTTCTCCCATACTGTTCCCCAGTATGGAGTAGTCAATCTTATATGATCCGCACAACAGCGATCATTTTCCAATTATATGTAAAATACAAACAAAACAATCCCACTGTCCAGATTACAAAGTAAAATGGAAATTGACAAAAGCAAATTGGACAAAATATTCAGTCTGTGTTTATTTTGATGATCAATTTATTAAAACACAACCAACAGATGAAGTCGCCGAGCACATTAGCACACAAATTTTGGCAGCAGCTTCTGAGGCAATTCCTCAATCCTCTGCAAACCAAAAAAGATATGCAAAACACTGGTGGCCTGTAACAGTGCAAAACGAGAAAAAAATAAAGCTTGGAACCTGTTTCGTAGTTTCCTACAACAGATAACTTCATTTTATATAAAAATCAAAAGGCAAGGGCACGACAAATCAGAAGACAAGCCAAAAAAGAATCCTGGATAAGATTGGCCAGTACCATCAAGAAGGACACCTGCAGTCGGCTAATATGAAAAAAATCAAACAATTAAATAAAATAAGTGCATTCCTTTTTCTGCTCCAATCTTGAATAAAAATGAACGAGAGCTGTATTCTCGAAAGGAAATAGACGATTTCCTTGGAGACACCTTCAGTCAAATATCATCAGCATCTGCATATGACAATCCTTTCCTGAAAATCAAAACCTCTGCAGAAAAATATATAAAATAAATTTCAACGCCACCCAATCCCTTCCTTTAATTATCCATTCATTCTGCATATGTTTAAAACAACGTATATGTTTAAAAGGGAGTAGGCCACAGAGGAGGAGCCCACTAGAGGTGGAAGACGAAGAGAGGGAGTGGAAAAGTGTACTAGTCCAAGGAGTAAAGTCATCGGAGACAGAAGGTCCCATGTGATCGTCATTTGGCTCATGTGGTGCTTATTGATTATTGATCTCTACCCTGGAAGGGGTTTGCAATTAATCCAACCCCAGGAGGAGTCTTCACTTAATCCGACCCCGGATGGAGTTTGCAGTTTATCCTAACAATCCCGCACTAGCAGTTTATTGCCAGCTGTAAATCCTGCCCACACTGCGATTTGCTAGAACTTGGAGATGGTGTTCCTTTGAGCTTCCAGGGAAGCAGTGTCAGTCCAGGTAAAGGAAGGGCCTTTAACGAGATTAGTTTTGGCAGCATGCTATTTGGGGATTCAAGTCATCAGTTGTTGTTCTCTAATAGAGTTTTCTTAGTGGCAAAGACTGTTTCGGCAAATTCTGTTAAAGGTAAGTATTTAAAATAAAATAATTCAAAGATATGTATCATTAAAATGTCTGCAATTCCCCAAACAACTCAATTGGCCCTCCCCCGTCCCAATACTGTACTTTTGCACTCAAAGAGCGAGGTTTGTTGAAATTTCAGATTCCAAGAAAAAATCTCGAGGCAGACCGGTGGATATCAGAAGGATATGACAAAAGCGATGGACTCGCGTAACAACGTGTAAGGCGCTACTTCACGTGCTGCAGCATCGAATGAAGGTTGTTGGTTGTAGCATTTCGGGCACATCAGCAAATGAGGCCATATTGCCCCTTATATAATGTCTGTAAAATGTATGCGCTCTGTGGTAGATTTTCTGTTTGCTGGACGAAACACCCGGATTTCCTGGAAGAAAACACGCTACCCTCGCCTGAGACCGACTAACTCGGCCACGTTGTGATAAAAATCCCTCGCGTCATTCGCAGGATTCGAACTCGGGTCTTTTCCACCCGCTGTGGGAAGGACGATGATCATACCAACTGTGCTACCGGGAGGTCTTCGAATGAGGACTTTGCAAATGCGATGAAGGAAGGTTTGCCTTCCGTCAACGACGCGAGTGATTATTATGGGCTTTTTTACATTGTGGCCGAGTTCATCAGTCTCGCGAGAGGGTGGTTTTCTCTTCTGGTGTCAAATGTTTTTTCGTTCGGGCGAACGGCAAACCGACCGAAGAAGGTACGCGATTTCAAGCACGTCTCTTGACATTTGCTGCTTTGGGGCTTAGCACACACCTCACCTTAATGGTTGTTTCTGTGTGGGGGAGAGGATAGACAATAGGATGTAGTTATTAGATGATAAACAGTAGGATGCATAAGTCCGGAAACCGCGGTTTCATCGTCTGCTCTGAAAATCAACTTTTGTATAAATTTTTCGATATAATTAATTCGAATCAAATCATTTTTTAAAACAAATTATATTTTCCGTTTTTCCCCCAATGGTAGTGAGAATGATGCTGAGCTGGTTACAACCCCCAAAATTCTCAGACTTTGCTTTTTAACAGCGACGAATGATTTTAATAAAGATCGGACGAACAGCGCACGAGAGAGAGAGAGCGGATCCCTCGCCCTCCTCTCGTTTCTAATTCCGCATTTTGCTAACATTGGGCGGTCCTCCGTAATGCGAGAAAGCCGTAAATAGATCTCCGTCCTCACACGACCTTCGTGGAATGTAATGGAAGCGATTAACTACATTCGGGGTCACGAGAAAAATGATCCGAAACTTTTGCGATGCATCTTTTTTTGCGAGCGCCTTAAAATGCGCGCTCTCCTCGCCAGGCCCGTTCCTCTTTTACAACTAGTCCAGTCGCCTGCCACGGTGCGGAGGTCAGTCGCACGCTCACCTTTACACGAGGAATAATGAATGTAATTAATTTCCTTTCACTATTGAGTTCGGTCCACGTGAGGGTCGACAGGAGAGAGCGAAGAGATTTAAGTTCGGAAGGAGGTTAACAAATTATGTTTCCGTGTGCAGTTTGGCGTAAAGACGTTAATTTGTCCGTCACTTGCGTCTGTATTTGTGGCACGTGCTCTGGTAATTGGCCCACAAAACTTGTTACAGACACGCGAGCGCCAAAAGACGGGTGATGCTGTAAAGATACGTGACAGCGACCTCCCGTAGCTTCGCAGCCCCCCCCTTCCCCTTCCCACAAACGATGTAAAAGTAGAAGATATACCGGGAAGAGAAGAGAAGAGAATGGATCGAGAAGATGAGATCATCCAAGAGGACAAGTAAGGAGAGTACGAGGCAGGATCGTATCCGAAGCGATAAGAAAGACGTGGGTTGGGGGAAGGGGGTACTTCAGTGGCAAGAATGAAGAGATAACTGCAGAATAGGGAAAAATCCAGCTCGAAAGAAGATAAGATGAATTTTTTAAATAATTTATTTAATTGTCAGCGGATTAAATTTAAAATGTAAATCTGAATAAAAAGTAAAAGGAAAGATCAGTGATGTAATAATTGGCCGATTTGCTGTTGCGCGATCTAAAAAACACCAGGAATACTCGGGAGGGGGGCCTACACCTTCCGCTTTAAATCGGCCAACTGCACCTCGATTGAAGCGAACTTCCTCCGCTTTGTCGACGGGATTCGAACCCAGACCTCTCCAAACGAGGGTGCAGGTAGAGAAATGAAGCACCGGAATTCAGCAGCCCTCTGCGCTCGTCGCGAAACGCTCCAACAAACGTTACATCCGCCATTTTTCTCACATGATATAACGTATTACTCAGCGTGCCGCTCTGCTCAGAAGATATGGTTCCTCACCAAACACCGCAGTCTCCTATTAATGACAATCTTCACCACGTCTCATTTTACGTAGGCTTTGGCAGTGAGACCTTTAAAGGCGCTCAGACAAACTCAGAAAAGTTGACTGACCCTGCTCTGAGCTCCTTCCAAACATTGCACCGATTGCAACATTCACCACCGCATCCGTTTTTGTCTTTCTTGCGTTTTGCTGCAGTGCAGGCGGTCCAATTATAGGTACTCAGAATCTCGGAGACGATCTGAGTTTCGGGGGCTGCCGGATGGCTCGTTACACGATATCGAAATGGATTATTGCAGCGAGTCTTTTACTTTAAATCCTAGATATCTTTATTTGGTTACAGCGACCACCTTCTGCTGAGGATGAGAAAAGGACGTAAAATGAAGAAGTAAAATGGCATTTATTTTATATCTCATAACAGTAATTTTTCTTCATACAGGGCGTATCGTAACATGTGGGAGCCACTTCAGGGATGCATTTAGGACTTAAAATCAATAAAAAAAAAGTTCTCGTAAACATTGGCCTGATTTCGGCTTGTTTCCGAGTTAGATTCATGTTTGTGTTCCAGCAACCATCTGCTTACATTTGCAGGAAATGCTCAAAATGACGTGCGCCTACATACAAGCCTACAGACGTCTCACTTAGATCTCCTCCCCTGCTCAAAAGTTCCAGGTGTCTGTTGGATTTCAGAAAATCTGACAGATTTGCTAAATGAATCCGTTCCCCAAAGCATTCATTTACTCTATGAGAGGTCTTCTTATTTGGCAAGTTTTCTGCATACAGACGTCTTGTCTCGGCTAAGTTGCGCCTACCTAGCAAGTTCATGCATGAGATGCGTGTCTGCCATCTCTCGATTCGAATAAGCCTTCATTATCACAGCATCAAAACATTAATACGAAATGTTAAATATAGAAAATGTTAATAAGCGCTAGCGCAGTGTTTCAGTTAGTTCTCCTCCTCTGTACGGAGAACTAACTGAAATACTCAAAGAACACTACGGGATCTTCTTTACATAAAAATCGGCAAAGCCCTTTTATGACATATCGAGCATTTTTTGTAAACAGTTGTAAGCTGCCAACTGAGTTTGTGAAAAAAAAAATGGCTGTAACTGAGGGACAAAGCAAAATTAGATCGTGTTTACACGAACCATTTTTCATTGTTTTTAGGACCTTAATCGTTCCCTGAAGTGGGCACCACACGTTATGATAAACCCTGTATATTAGAACCCGAGTGCCCAGAGAGTGACAAAAGCGTCCGAGGGCTAAGAGGAGCCGTGATAAGCAGACCCAATCTAAGCGTTATTCCCATTCCACCACTCCGACCTTCAGAGAAGATCCAACCTAAACGTACAGACGATCATCCAGAAACTAGTGAAGAGACAGAAATCAGAGACATGCCCAAAAACGAGACACCCTTTTATTTCTCATTTTACACCCACTGGAGAGCGCACAACTGGAAGAATGTCTTCATTACAGCAAGCGTGGGAGAGATGGCAGGAACTTCGAAGCCATTGAGATGATTAGGAACATCTCTGTGAAGTCAATGAGTTACTCGGAACAACAATATCCGAAATTCTGTATTCAACCTTTCAGGGTGAACGTCCCATGGACTTTATAACCTTTTGCTCATGGGATCCTCCACACCTTAGAATGTATATCTCACCCTTCTAGCCAATGGCTGTCCCGGGGGTGTCTCTTCAACAAAGAAATAAATTGATAATAATAATAATAATAACTATTCAAAGTTGTGAACCTTGGAGAAATAATCGTCACGCAGCGTACAACTCTGAAATCTTCACGAGGCGTCAACTCGACATTGGATTTGCGGAAGACGAAATCTGCAACGTATTAAAAGAACAGATGCAAAAAGAAGAAAAACAAGGAGAGAGAGAGAGAGACAGAGAGATCATCTCTACAGAAATCCGATTCTCACTCTTGACACGTCTCGGCTTCGAACGATGATAAAAGTGGAACTGCCCAGTGAGACGATACCGTGGACCACCGAGGGTTTCGATTTCTCCCCTCACTAACGAGTTCTGCTTCCGTTAATTTAAACTCCAATTCAGTTCAAGATAGGCCTGACGTAGCCCAGTGGTCAGGAGCGAGAGTACATCGCACGCGTTCCTTGAATGGACCGGGGTTCAAGCCCGTGCTTACTAAATACGATAAATATTTGTATTGACGATTTATTGTGAACTCTACTGACTTGGTTGTCGTGCCGGAGTATAAACAGAAAATTTAAAAGTCCTTACGACCGAATAAATGAAAACAACGTAATACTTTGAGAATTTAGAAAATATAATTTAACACGAGGGAGTTGTACGAAATACAATTTAATCCGATTGAGTCTTCTAACATTAAAGCTTTGCTCCATTCGGTTCGCACATCTTCCAAACTGTTTGTTTGTCACTGCCCAATCACTTAGCATTAGCATTAGTAGAGGCATATGATGCAAGAAAGCAAGCTTATGCAGCATCAGCCAAAAAAAAAAAAAAAAAAAAAAAAAAAAACTTCCACTTCACCCCTCTGTTCGTTCGAAATACCTGTCCAGCTGAGACTTAAATTTATTTAGGCTATCAACTTCCACGACAAGGGATGAAAGTCTGTTCCACCAACCAACCACCCGCTGGCTAAAGGCAAATTTCCGCACGTCTATCCTACATCTGTCTTTCCTCAATTTGAATTTATGCCCTCTCAGGTGATTATTCCGAGCGAGACAAAGAATCCCATCAGTTTGAGCATGCTCAAACCATTCAAGGCTTTATACACCTCTATCAGATCACCTCGCTGGTGCCTAGTCTCCAGACACTGTAATCTGCAAAACTTAAGCCTTTCTTCGTAAGACCAACCCTATGTTCCATTCACTAATCTTGTTGCCCTTCTCTGTACTCGTTCCAGCATCTCTACATCCTTCTTGAAATGAGGCCTCCAGCAATGTATCAGGCCTCAAGGTGTGGCCTGACCATTGCCTTATACAAGGGAATAATCACCTCCTTATCCCTGCTAGAAAAATTCCTATATATCATTGACAAGACACCATGAGCTACTCTTGCAGCCCGTCTGCACTGCTCAGAGCACTTCATATCTGCCTGTACAATTACCCCAGGTCGTTTTCATTCTCTACACTGTCAGTGTAGTACCACAGAGTTGATACGTTGCTCTGGGGTTGCTGTTTCCCATATGTAGTACTTTACATTTGTCAATGTTAAACTTCATTTGCCACCTCTCAGCCCATCTGCTCAACCTTTCCAGATCCTGTTGCAGCAGCATAGCGTCAGTAGTGTCCTTGACAACCCTGCCAACCTTCCTATCGTCTGCAAACTTGGACATTAAGCATGATATACCATCATCAATATCATTTATAAATACAGAAAACAATAATGAACCGAACACTGAACCCTGAGGGACTCTATTAATAACATTAGTCCACGATGAGCAGTGTCCATTGATTACCACTCTCTGTCTTCTCCCCCTCACCACCCCTTTATCCATAGCAGCAATTTGCCTCCAATGTCACACTGCTCCAATTTGTGTAGCAGTCTTCCATGTGCAACAGTATCAAAAGCCTTTCTAAGATCCAAGTATATAATATCAAAGCTATTCCCTGTATCCAGTTCTTTTGTGACTGCATCATAGTATCCAATTAAATTGGTCAGACAAGAGTTCCCCTTAACAAACCCATGCTGTGTCCGAGCTATAACTGAAGTCTTGTCTAGATGATCCTGCAGTGCTTCTTTAACCAGTGCCTCCATTAATATTCCTGGAACAGAAATTAAACTGACAGGTCTATAATTACTTGTGTCGCCCTTTGATCCTCCTTTGTGAATTGGGGTCACATTTGCACATCTCCAGTCTATGGGTACCTCCCCTGAGTCCAAGGAATCTCCCATAATTATGGCTAAGGGTTTGCTTACGTCATTTGCTGCCTCCTTTAATATAACTGGATAGATCTCATCCACCCCACTTGCCTTTCTTGTAATTTTTTTCTTCAACAATTTCTCCTCCACTTTCCTTTCAGTTATTACAAAATCATCTAGCTCACTGCCAGAGTTTAATTCACCTCTGACAATCCCCCGCCTGAATAACTCCTCATGTGTGAATGTCGATGCAAAATACTCATTTAGTTTGTTAGCTACCTGAGCAGGATCATCAACAGTTGAACCATCGATATCAAGTGGAACAATCTGATTCATCCCCTTCCTTCTAGAGTTGACATAAGTAAAGAACTCTTGGTGCCGGAATATAAACAAGAACATTCTGTTTTAAATTCGACCTTTTTTGACGTGAAAACCTCAATAGCGGCACATAATAAAATGGAATGTGATGGAAATCACGTGACATTACCCACACCACTGGTGACGTGAAATTAAAGGGATAGCATACCGGCCACGGTGGCCTAGTAGCAACGTTGCCGGCTTGCTGAATAGCTGGTAGAGGTTCGATTCCAGCTGCTACCCTGATGGGAATTTCATTCGGCGTTCAGTTTGGCGGTCTCAAACCGTGGTTTTGAGGTTTTTTAAATCCGGTTTCAACCGACAAACCGATCTTCGCGATGATCTGTACACCAAAATCTGATAGGGCTAGGGACGCATGTAGACTGAACTCCGCGGACTTTACTTTTGATGGAAGGGGGTTAGTGGGTCACCATCATAAGGTGGGACGCGGGCAGTCTATTTAACAGACTCGTTTGCTCCTTAAAAGAATGCACTAAGGCAGTGGATTACAGCTGCAGCTAAAAATGCAAATTATTACGCTGTTCGGCAAAAATCAATTGCTGGGGTGTGTACCTGCTGCGAATATAAGTTCATATAAAAAAAAAATTAAAGCGTGTGTACTCTGTACGCACGAAGGATGTTTTATGTGAAAAGAGCCTTGGCTTGGAAGAGGTTAGCGAAATTCACTTGTAGAATAGTATGATTGAGACATCATCATAATCATAAGGAAGTATGACTGTGACGTCACAATTATACTTCCCGCTTCTTCCTCTCCGAAACATCACGCGCGAATTAGGTTAATGATATTGTCACCAGATCGTCAATGTGTTTCCGGCAGAAACAAAGATTTCGAAGTTTACAGATGCGTGAATAAAGTTACTTTAAAGAATGAAATAGCTTCGCTCACCCGCAACATCCCTTGCATCTAATTCACGTGGACAAATAGAGGGCTAAATAACTTTACGATGTATCCCAGCCTTTCCCTTTCGTCATTTCGCGGTGTTTCAAATGCCAAAGACATGGAGACACTCAAGTAGCTTGCGAGGTTGCACGCGACATGTACTGACCACGAAGGCAGAAATATAAAACTGAACACGTCAAGAAGCAAGAAAAGTTCAACCGATCGTAAGAAATAAAGCTTCCCGTGGGCAAACAGTAACAAAAAGCTCTTCGGTCAGAACTAAAAAAAAAAAAAAAAAATTCCATTAATCATAGTTCTCCTAAACCTACTTTTTCCACTCTGGCCATGGAACTCGTCTCGACCATTAAAACGGTTAACACCCCTATTAGAGAACTCCCGAATACCATAAGAGAAATCGAGAAGGGAAATCTTCCGGATCTTCGTCTCGAGAGGTAGATGGATACTTCCGGAGAAAGAGAAACGTAAATCCACATCGTTTCGGAAACAACCACAACGGTGTACTTCTGGTTGGTAGACCTCTTTCTAAGCCCAAACAACGAACAATTTCATAGTGGAACTGTTGAGGATTCCGCAGGAATATCTAAGATGTTTGACCTCTGATACATGACCGCACACAAATCGGTCTCGGCCTCCAAAATATATTAGTATTACGAGGCAAAATGACGAAAAGAAGCGGCCTTCCTGTGCACATGCAGAGAAAGGAGAAAAATTTGTATCGCTCATACCTTCCCCGTCTCCATAAAGTGCCTATCCAATTCCACTTTGAACGTTATCAAATTGTCCATCTCTTTGGACCACTGTGGCACGCAATCCATTCCAATGATCTATGCCATGCTGCCTGAAAGTAAACTTCATACGTCCAGCTTCCCGTTATTCGTAATAATTTTTGTATTCTGCCTCTCGTTCTTTTTCCTCCAGTCACATAGCTCCCTGAGGAGATGTTGTTGCCACCAACAAATTCCTCCAACTGCATCGATCATGCGCTATACGAGCAGCATCATCGCAAAGTGTCATGCCCAGAAGGATGATCCCATCCTTCCACCTAGTTGCGGGTCTTCCTATGCCCCTCTTCCCCTCGGTTTTTCCTTCCATTATATTCTTCAACAGAATATAATGGAAGGAAAAATGACCAAACAACTTGAGTTTTCTTTTGTTGATGCTATGAAGAAGAATTCTCTGAAAAGATCTGAAAAATTCTCTTCGATTCAAAAAATAAAAGACAAAAGTTAAATTAGGACCTTAAGTTTAGATTCTGTGCTAAGAAAATTACTGGAGTCAACAATGAAAGAAATAATGCAAAATCATCTTGACAAAAAAGCCGGTTTTGCACAAATCACAGCATGGATTTTTTAAGGAAATAAATCTTGTCTGATCATTCTGATCAAATCTTATCCCCATCAAACCGAAACCTATAAACAAAAAAAACAAAGATGCCTCAGTCCAATTGTTGGAATGGGGGAGGAGGGCCCTTTACGAAAAGTTTTCACAAATACTTTTGACATTACAAGAGTAAACGGGGAGGAGGGTTGCGGCGTACATATTATATGAGTTCATCGGGGCTAAAAATTCGAAAAGTGGATCATTGCTAGAGGGTTTTTAGTATTTACATTCCATAGGGACCTTTTTGTTGTAAGCGGCACAAACGGTTAAAATTATTCTGCCAACATTTTAGCTGAACATTTTCAAGCGCGAGAATTGATTCCTATCCTTCAGTAGTAATTTGGCACGATGAGGGGCAATAAAGCGCCAATGCGTTGAGAAGTGACCTAATATTTGTAAACCCGTGTTCAGTTACAAACCGCATTTAACATCTATTTCTTTCGCAGTTGTTCTTATTTAGCATAAGAACAACTGCGGAAGAAATAGACCGATAAGAATCAAAATGTATCGGGCAACAGAGTCCCTGCATGGCTGTTTCCTCCAAGAGAATGAAAATAGTACGATTAAACCACTTATTTTCGTAATAGCTTAATTGATTTCCAACTTAGGCCATGAGGCTTTCAGACCATTCCCAGCACCCCTATGAAGAATTTATTGCATTAAAGGCTTATAGCGCTGGACGCTACTGAGTAGCTGAGTTGGCCCCTGGAGACGAGAGTGTAATTTGATTGAAAGAATGGCCGAGGCACTTAAGCAGGCACCATCCGGACCACAGTGACACTCCCTGCAGTCTCAACTACTCGAAAGTTGAGAGTAGGCGTTCCTCGGGGATTTTCTTAGAAGAAAAGGCTCTTTTCGAAATTGTAAGGGTCACTCGATGTAAGATGCCCGTCGTCTATTGTTTTCTTCTGGCCAGCACGTAAGGATTCTTTCAACTCCTTAGAAAGCATTTAGGTTTACCGAAGCCCGATGTGGCAACGCCAACAGGGCGTGTCCTACGGGAAAGAAAGAAAGAAACAAGCAATTTGAAAGAGACTTAAATTAAAGAGAACCGGGATTAAGCTGTAAAGAACTCCTTCCATATTCTACAGTAACTTAAGTTATGACTGAAGGCGCTTAAAAAATCTCACTTATTAAAATGCTGAGCATTTATAAATATACGACGGTATGGCTTTAACGAAATAAGAGTTTTCTTTCTACATCCTCATTGCAACTGGTGACTACTGAATCATCGGTTTTACCGTTAAAGAAATCTATTTCACGCGCTGCTCCATCTTTGATTACCCCGAGGTGAATTCGAAGATTTAAAGAAGAAGAAAGATTTCTGTTCTCTCAATTTCACTTTTCCATATTGACGAGGAAGCGTCGCAGTTGCTTCGTATTTTGTAGGACGGCTGCGCGAGTGATATTTTTTCTAACGTAACCCACATCAGCAGTTTATAATATCCGCGTTAAAACGAGGTGAAAAAAAAACCTCTTCGATTGAACGAAACACATTTCTTGTTTACTCAGGGGAGCGTTTCAAGTTAAAATTATTACTAGCGAAGGAGATTTTACAAAATAATGAAGAGCCTTTATTGCCATAATTTTTTTTTAATTTTCGTACGTTTATGTTAAAATATTATATTACTACAGTAGGTGTATATGAAATTCTCACACAGCCGGGTGGGACCTTTCGCACAACTTCAACCATCTGGAGAGGATCTGTTTAATGCATGTGTACCTGTGTTAAGCTCCAAAATATTGAATATAAATTGTTTATTTTACAGTCTGCCTGTTTACTGGAATGATAAATCCTACTTTCCGGGAGATAAAACCTTACAATCCTTACTTGAGTCCGACTAACTCGGTCATCTGTGCAAAAAGGGAGGAAAAGTTGCGGAAAAGGGAGCAACTAAAGTTTAAAACTGAGATTATTTGGATCTAAATGGGAGATTATCAGGAATCATTGTTACATAGCCCCTCTCCATTTCAATAGAAATCGAGGATCCATCAACAGAATGAATTAACATCTTCAAGGATCAAGTGTTCAAAAAGATGTCACGTACTACAGAACAGGGCAAACTAAACCTACGCCCAATGTTCAATGTAGAAATTTCCATTTGATCGCATTCTTAAAGCACAACACTGGAGATGGAATCACCACGCAGATAACACTGGCCATCTAAGGTTGGCAAAGAAAATAAGACATCAAAATCTCGTGCCGGCAGCATCTGCCAATGAGAGGATGGAGGAGTTCCCACGTAATATGGCTCCCAACAATAGAGGAGTTTTATACAAGACATCCCAAGCTATCTAGAAGACAACTATTTCCTGGGTAGACCAGGGGTCCAAAAGTTCTTCCCATATTTCAAAGGCCGTAGAATACCAGCTGATATTACTTTTTTTATCATGCATGTGCTGAAGACTGAGAAAATACTCGAAGATTCTTGTTGACATTAAAATTTGAATTTCTGCAGGTTTTGATTTTCAGGAAATACATGTTCCGAAAAGCCTAATAGAAGAAAGGTTGTTCGAGAGAATTGGAAGGGATAAATGAGGAAAAATTGGTTCTACGAGTTTGGAGTTGAAGAGTGAATGGATGCTGACTGGTTGCGCAACTTGTTAGGACTGGTTTGGAAGCATTACAGATGCTCGTTCAGGAGAACATTGTCCATGGAAGTATGTATAGAAAAGTCATACATACAGCAGAGACAGAACATCAGTGAGACGGAGAGTGGAGAGACTGTAAGAGACGGGTCATAACTGACTTCCCTCTTTTGAATGGAGTCTAGAGGCCTCAGAGAGAGAGAGAGAGAGAGAGAGAGAGAGAGAGAGAGAGAGAGAGAGAGAGAGAGAGAGAGAGGTTCTAGATGCACCTCCCCCATCTGCTCGTTGTTGAAGTTAACCATCGGAGTAGTAGACTCCTTTTTGCGAGATATGACAAAACCGAATTTTAGAAGGACTAAAATTAACTGGATAGAATTTTCAGTCGGTGCAAGAGGGTCATTAATATACAAGAGAAAAAGAACGTGAAAAAAAACTGGCCCTTCGGAAACACTTGCATTAGTGGAGATTAATGCAGCAGATAGAGCGCCGTCTACCATTACTTGCAGTAATGCAATGGAACGATAACCAGAAGAGAGAGAGATTTTCCCCCCATCTTGAGGAAGCGCTGTGTGAACAAATTTTTAAGCAAAACGAAAAACACCGGTGGAAAAATGTCAAAGGGCGACAGAACAGGAACATAGGTTTTGAGAAGAAGAGGAGAAATGCCATCAGGAAGACCACGGGAGGCATTGACTAGGCTGTATTCGTTATGGTGAAAAGTGATTTCGCAAGAGTTAAGATTTGATACGAGGTTCAGAAGAAAATGAACATCCCCGTAAATCGGCTTTATTTTTAACTGAAGATGCAGTCTAACCATTAATTTGTATCAAAGGTGGGAGTGATCGTGGACAGAACTTTGCCCAATAATCATTGCATCAGAACAGAATGCTCAAATATTAATTTTTTTATTTTACATGCATATTATGTATATTTTACATATGTCAAGAGTTAACATAATTAATCTTTTTGAATATTGTAATCAGGTAAAATAATATTAAAATCAAACCAAAACTTTACTGTTTTACTCATTGGAAATCAAACCGGGACGGTATTCTTAAAATAACTTCCATTCCTTTTGTGATAACGCAATTAAGAGAGCAATGCTCATAACATCGTGACCAATATCTGATATTGCAAAGTCTTTTCTGGAATTATTTTCCACCAAGAAATTGCACCGAGTGGAATTATTTTCCACTAGAAATACAAACTGGTGGCAGTCTTCTGGAAAACAAGTTTATTTTTATAAAACCAATTATAGTATAATCAACAAATCATTATTGTGGGCAGGATTCCGTGTTTTTTTTTAATGAACTTAGTATATAGGGTGGTTGTTCATGTCTGGTGTTACTCTCTTGGTCCAGGAACTCTCGAAAAACTAGAGGTGTTCAGGAATGCGACTTTCTGGAGTTCCTTGTAGGTGTTCGCTGGGAGACCTATCGTTGCTAGGCTGTTATGTAGGGTCTTTGGTACCAAAACCGGTGGTTGACTTGATTTGATTTTGATTTTATTGGCGCAAGGTGGTTGACACGATGATCGGGATGGTCGTTACTTGTTGCATATGCCACATCTCTTAGAGGATCTCGTGGAGGCGGAGTAGCTATTATACATTCTAACCATATACTCTGTGAAACTGCATCAAATTTCACAAATATTGAATCAGTATACTGCCTTCTTCATCTTGGCAAGTTAAAGGTTTTAATAGTATTGCTTTATTTTCCACCTCCTTTAACTAATATAGACCTCCAGTACTTAGAAAGCTCGCTGGAATCAATCTTCCCACTAATTCAATCTGCCGACATAGCAATGGTTTTGGGTGACTTTAACTGTCAAATGGCCAATTTAGAATCTTCTTCTCCATCACTGCAGACTAGGGCTCTCTTTAATATGCTTCACAGCTATGGTCTGGAACAAATTTGCAACTTTCCAACCAGAGAAAATGCCTACCTCGACCTAATATTTTCCTCTACTCATATAGATGTTCACACCGACAACCCCATATTTCACTCGGATCATTCACCAATTACTTTTGACATCACAGTGACTTCTCATAACTTCAAATGCAGCTCCCGTACTCCTCGATTCAATTTCAGAAAGGCTGACTGGCCTCTGCTCAACCTAGCTCTAAGAAACGTAGACAAGCAGCTCGCTGACGCTATGGATGACATCGATGTGCTCACCAACAACCTGATTAACTGTGTCCATTCAGTTATATCTGACATTGTTCCTCAATCCCATCTTACCGCACGCTCTACCTACCCGCACTGGTATAATAGTGAACTAATACGTAAAATTAAATCCAAAGAATTCTACAGAAACAAATATAAGCAAACAGGTGACAGTCAATACTATGAAATATTCAGCCAACTCCGCAAAGAAGTGAAAACTCTCATATTAAACTCCTACAACATGTATACAGAGTCAGTTCAGGATAGTCTGCTTACTCACAGAGATATCAAACCATTCTGGAATTTCATGAAGCATAAGAACATAACCAGTAGAAAGTTACAACTCCGAAACGCAGATGGAATTCTCTTATCTGACGAATTCAGTATTGCTCAAGAGTTTGCCAAACACTTTTCTAGAATTCAAACAAATGATACATTGAGACCTGCCTCATTTCCTGACTTCACACCTGTTAAAGATGATATCCTCATTAATCTCTTTATCACTGATGAAGATTTAAACTCGGCATTAAAAAGCATGAAAAATGACTATACTAGAGGCCCAGATAACATTCCAGGCCTATTTTGGAAAAGGACTGTCACTACATTGAAACCCCTCATACTGCGGATCTTCAACCTGTCTCTCAGGCTGGGGAAGTATCCTAATCACTTTAAGCAGGTCAATATAGTTCCTATTTTCAAAAAAGGTGATAAAAATGACGTATGCGATTACAGACCCATAACCTTGCAAAACAGCCTGGCTAAACTCTTCGACACAGCAGTGCACAAACATCTCTTCGAATTCTTCAAGCCTTTTATCGATCAGAATCAACATGGTTTCTGCAGTGGCAAGTCAGTAGTCACAAATTTACTTCCTTTCTGGCAATACACCTCTGAAGCTCTTGATAACCACCTACAAGTTGATGCAGTCTACACAGACATATCTAAGGCATTTGATAAAGTCCCGCACGAACAACTTCTGGAAAAACTTAAGCTGTATGGCATCCGTGACCCTTTGCTCTCATAGCTACGCAGCTATATTACGCATCGTTCCTTGAGCGTTATCATCGATCAAGTGAACTCAGACTGTTTTATACCACTAAGCGGAGTACCACAAGGCTCTCCCTTAGGTCCTCTTCTCTTCATTGTTTTCGTAAATGATCTTCCTTCTTTCATCTACACCTCCAATGTTCAAGTTGCTCTCTATGCAGATGATCTTAAGATCTACTCAGCAGTGAAGGAGACTACCGATTCTCAACAACTTCAATGTGCTCTCAATAAATTCTCTCTGTGGCTATCTCTGAATGGCTTGTCTGCTAACCCCTCGAAGTGCAAAGTTATCTCTTTCTCATCTTGCAGATCTCCACAACTAATGAATACGGAGTATAGTATTAACTCTGTGATCATCGAAAGGTGTGACCAAGTTAACGACTTAGGGATTCTCTTTTCCAGCAGTGCTAAATTCGATGCCCATGTCCTTAAAATCACCAGCAAAGCATTCAAAACACTGGGATTCATCAAACGGAACACATACAAGTTCAAAAACTACAGATATGCGGTTATCCTTTATAAAACTATTGTACTGCCAATCCTTGAATTCAGTTCACCCATCTGGAATCCTCACACAAAGACTTTAACTAACAAAATTGAAGCAGTCCAAAAAAACTTTGTCCGTTACCTTACGTACCGCAATCCTCTATTCTATCACTCAGTGTATTATGAATCGCTGTGTGATTACTTTCATCTAAGGCCTCTGTGCACTAGAAGAGTTACTGCTGACATCGCCCTCCTAGCCAAAATAATCACTGGAATTTATGAAGCATCTGATATCCTGAGTAAAATAAACTTCAATGCTCCTTGTAGACAAGTCAGGAACCTTACACCGTTTCGCCTTGACTCTGCCAACACGGACTTAATGAAGTTCAGTCCACTGAACAGAATCAGCAAATCAGCAAATGACTCTCGCATTGACTTCTTTGACAACTCCCAATCACTGATGAACTCCATCCACAAGTTGCCTCTTCACTTAAACTGCAAAGTGACTAGCTCACATCTAATTATTGTAGTTTATTATTATTTGTTATATTATTTTTCTATTCTCTAACGGATTAATTATTACTTGTTTTACCTGTAACTTAACTTAATACAATCCTCTTTTGTACATATGCTTTATTGTTTGAATTTGTATCAATGTTTATCGTCCTGTAGGATTTCACATTATTGTTATTATGTTTATCGATCTGATCTCAGATACACTGTTAATGGT
This sequence comes from Mastigoproctus giganteus, assembly GCF_048544385.1. NCBI lineage: Eukaryota > Metazoa > Arthropoda > Arachnida > Uropygi > Thelyphonidae > Mastigoproctus > Mastigoproctus giganteus. The sequence continues at coordinate 177,056,106 of NC_143586.1, read as the reverse complement.
TACCTGTTGTGTTTCTTTTTATTAATAAAATAAAAATAAAATAAAATAAATAAAATCTCCAGTCTCAGGTTTGTGTACTTCCTGAAAATTATTATTATTATTATTATTATTACGACGGCTCAAGTTATGCGAAGAAGCCATATTTCTGATTCTGACAAAAAAAAAGAGAGAAAAAAAAATTCATTTAAATCTTCCCCGTCGTCAAAAATTGCCTATGCAATTCTGCTTTGAACTTTAGTAGCACTCCCATTCGTAATCTGGTTACCCTTTTCTGAGCCGTTTCTAGAATTTCTGCGTTTTACTTCAAGCGTGGCCTCAACACCTGAACACAATCTTCACGGTGGATCAGTCCAGTTCAAAGTAATGTATTCGAGATTGCCCTGAGTGCCTTCATAACATCCCCAGTTCACAGTCTTTAGCCGAAGCTCGCGAACTACCATGAGATTCAACACATAGGTTGTGAACTGGGGATGCTGTGAACAGGATATCTCCCTACTTCCGAAGGTATTTATATTATAGACACCACATCATGTACCTTCCAAGCTTCCTGTTCGCACTGCGTTGTAATCTCCAGCTGTATTTTTTCATCCTATGCTTTTAATTTTATCCCCTGTATTGTAACTCTTGGATTTCCGTTCCCTAGGTGCAAAACACAACATTCAGAAGCACTGAACAGTTACCGTTTTCAGACAAATTTTGCAGTCAGCCTAAATTCATTTGAAGCAAAATGATATGCTTCTTTGACGATTTCAAGACAGTAAACCATACTATCTTGAAATCATCAAAGCTGGTATCAGTAAAGTTTGACAACTTCCCGTGCAATCCGTCGGCAGTATCATTAAGGAAGATAATACAGAGAAGTTCCCCCCCCCCCCAACACTGATTGGTGAGGGCCTCTGCTTACGGTACTGTTTCACCCTTGAGTTATGAATTTATGACTGACTGTTTTCTATCTCCTGTCTTTTACTGTTCCCCTGATACAGCGAAGGACCTTGCCAGTAATCTCAATTCGCCTCAGTTTATTTAATTCCCTTTCATGAGGACCTTATCAAAAGTTTACCGAAGTCAAAGTGAATAATGACGAAAGGTTGTTTCTTGTATGCAACTGTTCTAGATTGGTCAGGCAAGAATTACTCTTCACGAACCCATGCTGTAATCGATGAAGGTCGTGCTCCTGTATCGTGTCCTTTCAGGGATTCTCTGAAAGATGTGAATCTTTCACCTCCTTTGAGGAATGGGGAAGAGCTTCTCCATCCAAGAGTTCTCCCTGGAGTGTAGTCTAATGATGATCTCAATAGCATCCCCAACTGGATGATGCACTAACACGCAGTCTTTTGTTTGGTATAACAGGGTGTATACCGTCTAGTCCGGTAGCTTTACCTTCGCTTAGCATCAGTAGTTTCAGTTTCAATATTTTTCTCCATATACTCTTCTCCGAAATGGATATATCATTTAATTTACAGCATTCTAACCCCTTGCCACAGATCCCTTTGGTTGGTTGGTTGGTTGGTTGTTGTGGGGTTTTAGGCGACTTAGACCATATTGCGCGTATATAACATGTCTGTAAATTGTGTGTGTTCTGTGGTCGATTTGCTGTTTGCTGGACAAAAAATTCTTTTCAATGAGAAGAAACCATATTACCTCGTCTGAAACGACTAACTCAGCCACGTTGTGAAGAAGGCCCATAAAACTTCCTCGCGTGTTTCAAGGGTTTCGAATTCAGGTCTTTTCCACCCGCTGTGGGGAGGATGGTGATTATAGCAACTGTGCTACCGACGAGGGTCTCATCCCTCGTGGTTCGAATAGTCTCTCTACTCTAAAATTCGTTGTCAATTGCCCATTCAACTCGTCTGTCCCTTCTGCTGGCTTTCTGTGGCGGTTGCAGTGCAATCAATAAGGGACATGTCTGATTCACTCTCTTCCTTTTTGAATTCATTTACAAAAAGTACCTCCTTTGTCTTTAATTTTAGCTCTCTTTGCTAGTGCTCAAATTGCTGTCTTATTCCGATTTTGCCTGTCTTACCGCATGCGTATTTTTTTACAAATACGCTTATATAAATCGATATTTCTGTTATTCTTTAACTGTCCCACACATTTTTTTTCTACAATTTAAAGCTTAACCACTCTGGTCATCCACTTGGATCTTTCTTTCGAGAAACTTCTCCACTGGAACAAACGCATTGGTAGCTTCAGGATAAATCTCTCGAATATTTCCTGCAATGAACTTGCATCTAGCAGGTTATAGTTCTCTCCAGTTAATAGGGCCTAAAAAATTGCGCGATTTTAACAGTTTTCACATTTTAACCCAAAAACTCCGAATTTTCATCCAGCAAATAGAAAATCCACTACAGGACATACACAATTTACAGCCAATATATACAGGGTGTTTCAAAAGTGATGGGCAATCATTTTAAAGGTGAACTGTACAGACAATATGCAAAAAAAGCCTAGTAAACATGGGTCCTTAAGTGAATCGTTTTCAAGATATTGCACATTTCTACACTGGTGTTCAAAATTTAAGGACCAGTCAGGTTTTCACCTGCAGCTTCTCATAGGAGTGGCCTGGATATGGGAAAAGCATACCAAAGGAACCTCGTGAGGTACAGAAATGATGAAGGAAACAAAACGGCATAAAGGGACTTTATTAAAAAATGGCAACATACCACTGGCTGCCATGATACAGATACATCACTGCCAAAGATGGATTTAGATCGACAGAACGAGCAGGCCAATCCATACGTACAATGTCCTCACTTTCCAAAAGCATATCAACAGCTGCAGTGCGATGGGGTGTGGCGTTATCATCCATAAACACGAACTCGGGGACAATGCCACCTCGGAACAGACGCACATGGTGAAGGATTACCTCAGCACAGTAGCGTGCACCGGTTACAGTACCGCCTTCCACTATCTGGAGTTGTGTACGTCCATCCAAGATAGTGTAAAAGTGTATTTAGTGTCAAACGGCACCAGGGGTTTCCCCCATCTCCGCGTTGCTTTCATTGTAGGTGTACAAGTTCACTGTAAAGGCCAGAGATTTAAAAGTGTATGGATATTGTATGAGTGTAGTGTCGTGTATCGTTGTTCTTCTGGCCATTTAGCCGCTAGACCCCTTCTGGAGCCCAACGTTGCCCACACTTAGCCCCGTGGAGGAAGACCAGGTACACCAGTATTGAGAAATTATTTACTCTTGTAGGCCCTGCCACCTAGTTTCCTGAGATTTTAGTGGCTAGGGTCTATGGGGAAAAAATAATAAAAAATAGGGGATGATGGACGCTAGAATCTAATTAAGCCGAAATGGGTTCACGTATGCGGTAAGAATTTGGACACTTTTAAAACTTTTTCATTGTGTGGGGCATCGCTGGCGATTAGGCAGAGTAGGGAGGGAGACTGAAGACTAGGGGTAAAGACAGAAGTATGGGGACAATAGAGAAGGCTACCTCAAGGCAAAACAGTGGGGTATGCCCGTGCCCCACCAGGAGAAGAAATAGGGGTGGCGGGGAGAGGAGGGGACAGGAGCACTGTCGCCTCCCCCCGCCAGGAAGGGAATGAAAGTGTGTTGGGCTAGAGCCTAGCACAGGTCGCCAATTCTGTTCATTTCGGTTGTGATGTTTGGATTTTCAGTCCACTTGGTTGGCTTATGTTTCGTTTTCTCAAAGGTTATTTCAGTCAGTTTCAGGATCAAGTCTGGTTATCTTAGTTCTAGATATGAACCCGAGTCGAACCCTGTGTCCCAGGGTGCAATCGGTGGGTTGAAGTTTGCACTCCGTCCATCATCATTTAGGGATATCATCCGTTCACTCTTATCTTAGTGGGTATGTTTTCTCATCAATTTGGGTTTCCTCCTGTTCCTTTCAGTTCTGGTCAGGTAAAGTCAATGTCCTGGTTTGTCGGTCGTTGTGGAAGGCAAGTTCAATTCTTCAGCTGTAAGCATTTTGCGAATATCGGCTGAATGGTGCGTGCTCATTTTCTGTGTCCAGGATGTCTAATCCTGGTAATTAGGAGGCATCGTAGATCCTCGCAGTATTCGAATCTATGCGTCAAATGATGCCAGGTCTCTACCTCTCCACACAAGCAGAGAGGGCTATCGACCAGCCCAAAGGCTGTCAATTTGGCATTAAAAGGGCCATGTTCAGAAAGGTTATCAGAAAGGTTTTGTTCAGTCCTGGGAGAAACCAGGGAGGAGACTGGGGGTACACCCTGTAAATGTCTGGGATGAATTTTCTTGTGACCTCTCTCTTGGTGGAGTGGGCCCATCTACTCTGCCATGCAAGATAACGCGATAACATCCATCCAAGATAACGCCACCCCAGACGAGAACACCTCGACCGCCATATCAATCCCTTTCAGTGATGTTTGCCGGGTGATACCGTGTGCCAACCCTCGCCAGATTAGCTGACGTCCAGAATCGCTGCTGAGACTGAATCTACTCTCATCAGTAAAGATTTTGTGGTTGTAACCTTTAGAAATAGTGTTGGTCCTTATGTTTTGTACACCAGTGTAGTTGGGATCCACCACTGACTTGTTTGTTTAGGTTAGGTTATGCTCATTCTCTCCGTTTCCCTTCTCTCAATGCTCTGAGACTTAGCAGGCATACTAAGCAGGCATAGTACTCGTCAAAGGATAGTCAACATGGAAAGAGGTTACAGAAATGAAGAGTATGGCGACATCCACTTATTGTATGGTAAAGCCAATGACAGTGCACTCGAGGCTGCACGTTTGTACCAAGAAGCATTTCCCTGCCAAAGGCAGCCCAGCAGGTGCACATTCATCGGGGTACATCAACGAGTTAGAGAACATGGGCGCTTCGCACATGGAGTACGAGCGGGTAGGCTCAGAAGCATAACACCTGATGTTGAGGAAAGGGTGTTAGAAAGAACATCGTAACATGTAACATCCGTAAAATCCTGTGGTGTTGAAACCACAAATTAAAAATGTATTATCTTATGTTTAATAAAAGCACCCTTTTAGGAAAGGATTCACAGCTCTTTGCTAAACTAGTGCTCCCATAGTCAGTGGCGGATCTTAACAGAAAACGTGATTATCTCGAAAACAGTTAAGTTGGGGCCCGATGTTCACTTTTTTGCTTATTTTAGTTTGTACTTTTCACCTTTAAATTAGTGACCATCATTTTTGAAAGACCCTGTACACGGAGCAATATGGCCTTCATTGGTAATGCTCCGAAAATCGTGCAACAACAACAACAACTTCGTCACCGAGGCCTATTTAACACAACATTAAGATTTATTTCTTGATACGTATTTTAAAAAATAAAATTGACTGTATAACGTTGCTTATTTATTTGCGTACGGTTTTTTTTTTTTTAAATTCACACAGCTTTAAATTTGGTTGAGAAAGTCGATCATTTTGAAAATGTAATACTGCGCTCAACTTCTAGAAAGCACTTCAGTAGCGTGCCTGCTCTTTGTCCCAATGGCTGCCACATCTTTGCGTGGATTTTTAAAGATAAATGTGATCGCTGATACTACTGCCCAATTGGGAAATAAAGTGATTTTAATAATAACAACAACACACTCCAGTGTTTCCAGTAGCGAACGATAGACCGCACGTATGGTCCTACATTTCCCTTGCACCGCAGTGACCAGTTGAGCTACTGGTGTGGGACGCGTGGTCTGGTCTTCACCCCCACGTTCCAGTTCATTCCATACATGTTCTCTGAGATTTAAATTTGAACTCTGGCTGGCCATTCTAACTTCTGAGAGAGATCTCATTTCGAAATATTACTGACATTTTAGCCTCTCACTTTGCACAGCAAATCCCTCTTGGACTCAGTAACCAGCTTCTCCACGAATTGAAAATACTCATTAGAGATTGGACCATTCCAGCGGTGCAGGAAGATGTCCATTTGGGATTAAATTCTTCCGTCCTGCGGTATATATGCAAAGGGGCTCGCCCAGCTCGTTCATTTCTGGAGGAAGTTTGCTTCCACCCACGCATACGATCTCGAATCGAATCGCTAATATCCACCCTTTTGACGCAGAACCATCAGGCTGATCTTAAGGGGCGCTTTTAAAAGAGGAGGGGAAGCAGTTCATTCATTTACATCGTTTTCTCGTACGGTGTTCGAGAAATATTTTTGAAGAAATGCACGAATAGAGTGGTTTCCTTTGCGAGAAGATTTCCTCCATTCTTCATTCCATTCGCCACCTTCCCCTCGTCTCGTGTGTAAATGCGTTTCCTATCCGTTTACCGCAGATTGTACTTTTCCAAATTTCTTCTTTATTTTGCGACGCGCCCTTCCTTATTGATTCTTATCTCACCTTCCCCGTCACTGCCTCTGCCTCCCATTACTTCACTTTCTCTTTTTCCCTTTAACCTGTTTTGTTACTCCCGTAATCAGGCCCTTCTCCGGCACTAGAAGGCGACAAATTTCTCCCTCCTCCCTCGCGCTCTCGTTATCCGGCTAATCACAGGCGGCAAATAGCGGGCAGACCGAACTTTTATTCCCTCCGAACCCCATCGTTCTGTCGGCGTCCATAAATTATCGGGGATGGTGCCAATCGTCGCATCACCCGAACTGCTTGATACTGTGCAATAGAAGCGAACGGACCGATCTCGATACGTCGTAATGCCTCCAATAAGTGGCGTAACGCAGGACGGAACCCCCTGTACTTGTCACCTTTATGGGGCTGTTTTATTGTCGCCGCAAGAGTGCCTGTCCTCGCCCACCGCTCGGTCTAGAGTGCAAAGCCATAAAGTTCTCGCGAGCGAATATTCCAACAATCTTCTTCGCTCTCTCATTTCTTTCTCTCCGAAGCCGACTTGGCAGTGGAACTACCCCGCGTTCCGAAAGTCATTGAGGCTGCGATGCCGGACACTGAGTTATGGACGATCCCCCAGTAACGAAGGCTGCTGTTGCCTGGCAACGATAAATATTCACTCTTCTTTGTGCGGTTAGCTCCATCGGTTCCGTATGTCTACACACGAAGAAGAGTTACACCGCAACGACCCTCTCGTATATTTCCTGGAAGAGTGGCTAGTGTATAACCGTGGCGCTCTTCGGTGAGGTCATAAGACATCGTCAAGGAGCGTGACCTCGAAACCCTCTCTCGGAGCTTAATAAAAAACGCGTGGAATCAGAAGAACTCTCGATAAATATAAAAATTCCCCTTCAGATGGAAAAGTCAGTATGTAACACGTGCTACGACACGCTGCTTCTAAAATTACCCTTGACAGTGGTTTAAGGGAAAGTTAGGAGTAAAATTGCTAATCTTCGACAGGGTTTAACAAATTTAAAGGAACACCGGAAACAAAAGGGGAAGAATCACTTTTAAAAATACCGTAATTCATTTATAATTAAATTGCGCGGCCATTAAAAGCATTTCAATAATTAAATCTTTGGTTACAGTGTTCGGTAGTCGATTTTAAAATTGTCACAGGTGGCGCCAGCGGATTATTTGTAAAGATGGCGACTTCCTTTTTTAAATGACGAAGGAGGTTTCAAATTCCAAAAGAAACCTTCGGAAGAGAAAGAAAGCGGCAACGTAGCACTGAAAGAAAGTTTGAAAATGTATGCAGATGCAGAAGATATTTATTAAATGTACAAGAGGTAGGCGAGATAAACAATATTGCCAGCAAAGAGGAAGTTATTTCGGAAGATTTAAAAGTCTCGTACACAAAATGGCCCTTTTATATTGGATATTAGCTGTGTTACAGAGTGCATACGAATTCTGTCTTTCATTTTATTGTATATTCTTTAGTCTTGTTCTTGAACAATTACAGTCAACCTCAGTGAACAGCTTCCATGAGAGCACTAAAGGTCACAAATTGCAATTTGATTGCAATATTTCTCTCTCTCTCTCTCTCTCTCTCTCTCTCTCTCTCTCTCTCTCTCTGTGAACATTTTTCATTTCATTCATTTATTAATTACGCACAATATGTAGTCTCAAGATTATGTACATCAAAGTATAATATGATTAGATGCTCTGTACATATCATTAAACACTCGTGTGTGTGTGTGTGTGTGTGTGTGTTCTTTAATTGGAGTAACTCCCAGGCATAAGCGGAACTCCACCTTGAAAACTTGTGAATGTGTAGTCTTTACAAAGCAGGCCTGGAAAAGTATGTTGAATTACCTGGATCTGGTTTTACTGTAGCTCAATTCGCGCATGAAATCCCACACCCACTGGAGGTAGTGCAATACAAGTGAGTGCCTTCAATCCCGCTCCCAGGGTTGCCAGCAGGAAAAAAAAAAAAAAAAAAAAAAAACTAAATCAATAGTCTGGATGGCACAACTACAAACTTCAAAAATCACAATTCAACTGAATATATCCTTATTTGCTGTTCCACATGAACTGGAACCTCAAAATCCAATACAGATACTGCCCAGCAAATGTACAAATGTCCGCCATGGAAAAATAGAACCATTGAAGCACCAGATTCGAATCAATGAATCCAGTCGCTAGCCAGAGTAAGAATCCAACAGTTGAAGACAATGTTCTCCAAAATCACAGAACCGACACAAAGAATCGGGTTCAACACGAAGACAATCCAGTCACCAGATTTGCGCCACAAAGAAAGGTTCTAAGAACAGTTCTTCTTGCAAAAATAGCATTTGATTGATATTTATTAGTTAAAGCGGTCCCAGCCAACCAATGGCAACCCCGATTACAAAAACAGCAGCTGAAAACTCCTGAAATGAATGAAAGCAGTCACGATTTTCAATAAGTAAATGTACTGTATCACACGATAAGCTAGAAATATGTGCCATCAAAATCTGCCTTTGGTCTTCATACTCCCGACATAAAACAATTACATGCATCCAAGTCTCCTGTTCGCCACATGTACAAAACGGATCTGTCTCCAATCCTCTTTCATATAATTTGGCCCTAAGTGAGCCATGTTCTGTTAACAAAAAGGAAGTATATACAGGGTGTCTCAAAAATACACGGCATAACTTCAGGAATGAGTTCCTCATATGTAGACAATAAAAATATTTTATATCAACATAGTTCTGGAAATGCTTGGTTCCCGAGTTTTGAAGGTCTGTCTATGACACTTAACTGTTCACATCACCTTATAGTAATTGTTCAAAATGTCCACTTCTGCCTGAATACAGGCCTCACATCGACGTCTCATGGACTCGCGAAGACGATGCCAAATTCATGGCACGTTTCGTATTGTCTCACAACCTGCCACAATTCGACTGGGGAGAGTTTCCACATCAGCTACGGAGTCAAATACCTTCTTGTGGGGCCATTTAAAGTACAATGACTTTAAATGGCCTCACAAGAAAAAATCTAGTGGGTTTAAATCAGTGAGCGTGGAGGCCAGGCAGTTAGTCCACCTCTACCTATCCACCGACCAGGAAACCTTCGATTCAGGTAATTGCGGTGGCTGAAATGTGCGGGAGCGCCATCGTGCATGAAGTGTGCTTGTTGACGAATGATCAGTGGCGTGTCGTCCAAGAAATCAGGCATGTTGTTTTCCAGAAAGTTTCTGTACGCCTGCCCTGTGAGTTTTTTTGGAAGTACATGGGGCCCAAATAACTTATCACCAAAAACACTCGCCCAGATGTTGAGGCTGAAACTTATCATCAAATATATCATAACTTATCACCAAAAACACTCGCCCAGATGTTGAGTGTTTCGAGAACACCAACTGTATCCTTATCATCTGCAACGGTACAGGCCTTGTCACCAGCAGATTACCCTGCGCGATGATAAGGATACAGTTGGTGTTCTCGAAACACTCTCCAAATAGTCGAACGTTGAACAGCCAGTTGCATTGCTATTCTGCGTGTGCTGATTCCAGGAGTGACATGCTCAACATCTAAAATCTACATCAAGAGTCGTAGATCTTGGTCGTCCTCTGTCGGGAGCACGAGGTTTAAAAGTCCCGTGTTCACAAAGGCGGCGATGGATACCTTCAAACGTTTTCCTGTCTGGACATCTTCGTTCTGGGAACCTTTCGTGGTACAAACGACGAGCCTTCAGAGCATTGTCGTCCGCCAAACCGTACATAAAGTGCTTATCCGTTTGCTCCTGATTTCAGTACATGGGCGGAATGGAAACCACCAGATTCTGTCAATACCTTGTAATGAATGAAATCACCTGCGGGAGATAAGACATTTCGGTTAATAACTCGGAAACCAAGCATTTCCGGAACTATGTTGATATAAAATATTTTTATTGTCTACATATGAGGAACTCATTCCTCAAGTTATGCCGTGTAATTTTGAGACACCCTGTATAGAAGGCGCAAACCAAGATTCCACAAATTTTGACAATGCATAGTTCACCTGCGGAATATATTTCCTCGTGACAGCTCCAACATCACCACTTTCCCATCTGGTCTGCCATAAATCCATTAATTTATTCCATATTCATTGTTTTTCTTCTTTAATATTATTCTCTAAATCGATTGTGATGTCCAAAAACGACATACCCTTTTTCAATTTGTGCGATAAACCTCTGTAGACGATAAATAAATCCAATGGCATGGTACTAGCAATTACTTGTAGGGCGTTTGTAGACGCGCTCTCTGTGATCAGAAGATTCAGAGCTTAGGGACATTTTCAATATTCCAAATGTCTCCAGACATCCCTGAGATGTGCAAAAATGGACCATACCCCATTTCATTCATTTTTTTTTTCATTTATATACACACTCAAATATTATGTACAATCTCAAGAAACATATACAATAATTTATATACAATTTTATGTACATTCTCATATATAATTATCCTAGCATATATATATTTTTGTTTACAGCAATATTAGTTGTTACTTTACCAATAATTATTTTTGTTTCATACAATTGTAAAGACTGTCCAGTAGTCTAACTGTTCAGGAATTATATAGTCTGATTTAATTTCTTCCCTAGTAGAATCTGAGCTTGTAGTTTATAGGGCGATAGAAGTTCCTCGAGGCGATTTCCATGTAGAGAGTTCACATAGTATTCCTGAGTTTTACGCCGGTTTTCCTCTCAAAGAAAGGCTCAGAGAACAGTTGTTCTTGCAAAAACAGCAGCTTCTACTATTCTAGTAGAAGAAGGAAAACCCATAATCTTATAGGCTGCCCCTCCCACTTGTGAGGAATAAAATGGCTCCTGGATACAAACAATGTCTATACAATGCTCCAAGGCAATCACCCTTATTTCATCAGCAACTGCCCGACAGCGCTGACCATTTATTTGCAAAATTTTAAATCACTATGTCCTTGCAAAGCTCCAGAGGTAAAATCAGAGAAGGAGTTATTATCCATGATTGATGGGCATGTTTGCTAATTCCACGGCTCTCATGTACTCAGGACACTTTATGTCCCTTACGGAGTGATTACAATCTGTTTCTTCTCTTACAATTAATACATTGTGGAGGGTCCTCCTTGTGAGGGCACTCAGCGAAAACATGACCCCCATTAGCACAGTGACCACAAGAAACAGTCTTGTGTGAACATGACTGTGCACCATGTCCAAAACCCAGACATCTAAAACACTTGTTCACCACCGTGAATTTCCGAAACCTATGGGAACCGAATCTAAGGAAAATTCTTTCATTATGAAACAAGCACTTATATAATCGAGGGCTGAAAACAATGACCCAATCAGTTGCATTAGTTCCAGATCCAGAATTAAATCTGAATGTTACTTCATCTTTTACCTCATCCTGGGTAAATTCATAATCTTTAAAATTTTTATAGTATAAATCTTCCAGGATTTCGTCCTTTGTAAACTCTTTGGGCACCCCGTATACAAGCACTGTTGGATCTGACATTTTAGGCCTCTCGATCGATAGACCAACCTCCTTTAAAGCTGAAACGTTCCCTATCCTAGTTGCATCTTCTGCCACCGCAATCCTGACTTCTTGGCTCGAAGCCAAAGCAGAATTCTCTGTTGGTCTAAGTATAACAATGTTTTAGGGTCCGAAATACCACGATGATTAACCGAGGACACAGGCACAACCTTATCTGCAGCTGCAACACCCATTGCGCGGCTCACAGTAGCCTCTCTAACAATAGTATTACCATTAGAATTCTCATAGACCAAAAATTCTGCCTAACTGTATCAGCAAATAATCTGTGAGGAGCTGACCGTTTCTCCATTAGCTGATCAAAATTATTTGCTCGAATTTCTAGTTCCGCTTATTTAGCTTTTAATCGCTCATTGTCAATCAATAAAGTTGTTGTGACTGCCTCCAAATCTGCCCACAAACTGTGGATGCGATTTGAGGCCAAATTTGTTACTTTGCTTAAATCAGCTGACATAAACTCTCCCAAAGCCTTTCGGATTTTGGCTACCGTTGCATACACAGCAGAAGCCTCAAGGGACCCTCCATGGTCAAAACCCTCGGTAAATGACGAATTCTGAACCACATCACTTTCACTAGAACTATTTTGATTCTCCGTATTAATCGTAGAAGTAATAAGATTGACATCCGTTCCTATCGATGGGGTAGACTCTTTCACCCACACATGAGGATTTTTATCCTTATCCTTGCTTTATCTTTGTCCAACCGAGGAACAAGCACTCTTGGCGTTTTAGGGCTTTTCGGGGTTTTTTTACCTCTAGACAGTTTTACATTGTCTGGAGATTTCTTTCTCCTCACCGAATCCACTAACTCTGATCCGGATGACGAATTCTCTGCGTCAGAATGTCTAGTTTAAAGTTTTTCCCAAATTCGTATCCATGTTTAAGAGTGTATGTTTTAGTGAAGAAAAGCAAAAGCCATAAATAAATAATCTTATAGCTGGATAGATTTCTCTTCTTCAAAATATCCAGAAAGATAATCACCCTACTTCAGTATTTTGAATTATATTATATTTAACATTATATTCAGTACTATGTATTAGTGAGATGGCACTAGTTAATGTTTTCCATCTCCGTGGATATATTTAAACAAAAATTCTCAGGTAGCCATTTTCTCCCATGAAAATGTCTATGGGCCAATGCTAAGTCTATGGGAAATTTCACAACGGTATATATCCCAGTGTTAACTGTATGTATTCCTATGTATAGTATTCAAATAATGAAAGAGAACACTTCACTCAATGATATCAGCACAACTCCACGATCCCGACCCCCAAAATTTAATCCAACTCACCAACACTTCATCTTTAAGAAGCACATAATTTTATAGCAGGTTGTGACTTAAAATACTTTAAATAATCTTAAGAACAGGAGCACATTTCCACGATTAATCCAACCAACAATCCCTCTAGCGGGATTTTTTTTCCAAATGCCACAAGACAATGAATTCTCCGTCCTTGAATATCCGCTCAACTCCGCCGACCTCAACCCAGTTGATCCTGTGTGGGACTTACTAGAAAACGACGACTGACTGACCTGACCTGACCAGACAATGTGCTGGAATTACTGTGGCACATTGTGCAACGCTTAGGTAGCACTACCACAGGAATCCCCACGACACTTTGTGGGGTCCATGCCACAAGACATATACGGGTTCTCATTTATGTGACCTTACGAGGTAGTAGTTAGATGTTAATGCAAATCGAACCCAGTGTAAACCAGTAAATAACAAAGAGCAAGTTTCAACTGTCCTAACCTGTAAATCAAAATACTCCATCTCCAGCTGCACCACATTCATCCTTCAGTTTCTTTCATCATTTTAAGCTTCATCAATAAATGTGCGACTCCACTTTATCTGCCTACACCAAAGCCCGCAACAATTGCAAAACAGTTATTAAGAAATCCACATTCGATTCTGAACAGGCTACGGGTACAAAACGTGCTTCCTGTTCAAGCGGTAGTTTAGTATTCTGGTCTCTTGCCAAACTATTGGCCACTGTTAAAACCTAATGGTTCTACCATGTCCTCAGCTAAAGATAAAGAGGACTTACTTTTCTTCTAACCCTTGTATCGACTGTGGTCTTGGTAAACAAATTCCTTCCTTACCAAATACACTCCACTCAATTCTTCCAACAGAAGAATTCTGAACAGCCTTGGAGCCAATGAAGCTTCAGATTCTGAGGCCATTTCTCTATTTGTTCTCAAAAACTATTCTGTGTTAGTTTTTCGCACTTTTTTATTCCACTGGTACATGATATATATACGGATGAGGTGAGGCGAAAGTATGAGTAGGGGATGTAAGTGAAGTCATTCTCTAAGTTGACACAGTATACATAGTGTTAGGGCCACCAATGGTTTTCACAACTGCCCCATCGGTACCCCTGAGTGCCATCGGAACTCTGTAAAAGTCAGAAATGTGTGCGTAGTATGTTGTTTATGTAGAGCATTGTTTTTAGGTGTAAGGTGTATTTAGTGTCAGACGGCACCAGGGGTTTCCCCCATCTGCGTGTTGCTTTCATTGTGGGTGTACCAGTTCACTGGGAAATGCCAGAGATTTAAAAGTGTGTGGGCTTTGTATCTGTATGATGTCGTGTACCGTTGTTCATCTGGTCGTTTAGCCGCTGGACCCCTGCTGAGGCCCAACGTTGCCCCACCTTCGCCCGTGGAGGCAGACCAGGAACCCAGTAGTTTTAGTTTCACTCTGGCAGGTCCTCCCACCTAATTTCCTGAGATTTCAGAGGCTAGGACCTATAAAAAAAAAAAAAAAACGCGCGCGCTCTTTTATATGCACGTACGTACAGACAAATACATATATCCATCGTCGTCGGTTTGATGATCGTTAGGTGAGGGGGATAATGCTTGCATAATAAAGGCCGAAAGAATGGGCGAACGGGAATTTTGACATAATTAAGTTTTTAGCATTAGCATTAGTAGAGGCATTTGATGCAAGAAAGCAAGCTTATGCAGCATCAGCCAAAAAAAAAAAAAAACCACATCCACTTCACCCCTCTGTTCATTCAAAATACCTGTCCAGCTGAGCCTTAAACTTATTTAGGCTATCAACCTCCACCACAAGGGATGGAAGTCTGTTCCACCAACCAACCACCCGCTGGCTAAAGGCAAATTTCCGCACGTCTATCCTACATCTGTCTTTCCTCAATTTGAATTTATGCCCTCTCAGGTGATTATTCTGAGCAAGAGGAAGAATCCCATCAGCATTAAGCATGCTCAAACCATTCAATGCTTTATACACCTCTATCAGATCACCTCGCCGGTGCCTAGTCTCCAGACACTGTAATTTGCAAAACTTAAGCCTTTCTTCGTAAGAGCACCCCTTTGTTCCATTCACTAATCTTGTTGCCCTTCTCTGTACTCGTTCCAGCAGCTCTACATCCTTCTTGAAATGAGGCCTCCAGACCTGTATACAGTACTCTAGGTGTGGCCTGACCATTGCCTTATACAAGGGAATAATCACCTCCTTATCCCTGCTGGAAAAATTCCTGTATATCATTGACAATACTCCATGAGCTACTCTTGCAGCCCATCTGCACTGCTCAGAGAACTTCATATCTGCCTGCACAACCACCCCCAAGTCCCTTTCATTCTCTACCACTGTCAATGTAGTACCACAGAGTTGATACGTTGCTCTGGGGTTGCTGTTTCCCATGTGTAGTACTTTACATTTGTCAATGTTAAACTTCATTTGCCACCTCTCAGCCCATCTGTGGGACATTCGCTAGCATAAAGATAGAGTGGGTGGGAGACTGAAGGCTGGGGGGTATAGGTATAGGTATGTTGAGGGTCTGACGGCTCCGGGGATATCTCCCATCTCCGCGTATGTTCTTTGTATCGAGTGACAGTACCCTGTCTATGCCAGAGGTTTAAAAATAATGTATGGGTCATGTGGTATGTAGTTTGTTGTGCCCATTGTTCATCCGGCCTGTTGGCCGCCGGGCCCCCAGTGGGACCCGGCGTTACCATACCTAGCGACGGGGACGCCGGCCGGGTGTACCAAGAGACTAATTATACTCTGGCAGGTCCTGCCACTTACTTTCCTGGGATTTCGGTGACGAGGACCTAAAATAAAGGTTGGAGTTATCGCTAAGTTGGAGTTATCGGTTTAAGTAAAATTGCATTTAGAAAGCGGTGCGTGGGTTTTACGCTGAAAGAAATATTTCTAGAGAGCCTAAAAGGTCGGGCAAAATTTGATGTGATTTAAATTTGGACATGTGGGGCAGTCGCTGTACAAGAGAAAGTGTTGGGAGGGGAGGGTGAAGACTGGGGGGATGAAATAGGAAGAAGAGGGGTCGGATAGAGAGGTGACCCCCCATTTTCAGTGGGGCATGCCCATGCCCCACCAGAGTGAAAATATGGGGAGAAGAGGAGAAGAGCAAATACCCCCTCCCCGAGGAAAAAAAAAAAAAAAAAACGGCACAAGGGAGTGCAGTTTTGGGTCGATAGTAGGCCATTCAAATCATCCTAAAGTCTTGTCTTTCTGTGGTATGGTGAGTTTTTTGCTTGTGTTTTTTTTTACTTGTTTGACCTCCTGCATTCTTTCTAGTTGGGTTGCCTTTGGTATATTTCTATCATTGTTTTCCTTCTATAAAATAGATCCTGGGCATATTGACTGAGTGCCTTTTAGTCCTCTTGAGTGTCTAGCAGTCTGGGTTCTTGGTTGTCTGGGATATATTGGATTGACGTTATTAGCTGTAGTCGCAGGTCGTCATACAAATCGCACTCAAACATTAAGTGTCTCCAGGACTCCGGGTTGCCACAGGGACAGTCCGCGTTATTTATGATACCAAGTTGGTAAAGTTTAGCTTTAAACGGGCCGTGTCCTGTAAGGAGGAAGGTGGTATTTCGACCAGGGTAAAACCACGCTGGCGCCTTAGGGTACAGCTTGGTGACAGTGGGGAGGAATCTTCTGGTCACTGCACCTTTTTCTGTGTTGCTCCATTTCCTCTGCCAAGTCTGGATGAGGTGGTCGGTGATTCTTCTCTTCTCATAGTTGCGGTCATTAGTGATGTCAGTGGCGAGGTCATACATCGTAGCCGATGTGTTTCTGGCAAGATGGTAGAGCAGACCACAGCGGGTAGCTTCGAGATCCAGGGGTAGAACTCCTACCAGGACTTGGAGGGCTGCTAGTCGTTCTAGTTGCTCTCGACATGGTAAGGAGGATGGTCCTCTGAATGGTTTCGAGGATCCGTTTATTCACTTCTAGCGCCGCCCTCGCATACCAGACAGGGGAGCCATATGTGATGGCAGGGATGAAGAGAGCTTTGTAGTACAAAGACAGGGTAGTACGTCTGAGTCCCCAGTCCCTGCGAGTGACTCTAGCGAGGAGGGCCGCGTATCTTCTTATCTTTTGTTTAATATATTCTAGGTGTGGCTTGAAATTTAATTTTCTGTCCAAGATTATTCCTAGGTATTTAATCTGTTCGCACAGCTTAACTGTTTTGTTCTCAATCTTAATTTGTGGTGGTCTCCTTAAGTCTAGCATACCTTTTAGCAGCACCGAATTTGTCTTGTCGGGTGCTAGTTTGAGCAAGTGTAGCTTCGTCTAATCTAGCAGCTTTTGCAGGGCATCATTTGCTTGGATTTCTAAGGAGGATCTGCTGTCAGCCTCGATGGTCAAGATCAAGTCATCTGCATAGGCCTGGGCCTCCACACCACCCAGATCCATGGCGAGGAATTCGTCCAGGACAAAGTTCCACAGGAGCGGCCCCAGGACAGAACCCTGGGGGCAGCCCCTGCGGACTGGGCGACTGAGGCATTTATATGGTGTGGTAACTTGCACTGCTCTATCAGCCAGGTAATCCTTCATGCAATAATAAAGATTCAATGGAAGGTTGGCAGCTCTGAGTCTCGCCAAGACGCTCGGCCACCAAAGGGTGTCGAACGCCCGAGCGAAATCCACTTGAGTTTGCCTGTATCATCAGAATGAGGTCGTCCGCAAATGCCTGAGATTGTACTTCATTGAGATCGATGTTAAGAAAGGTGTCCAAGACAATATTCCATAGTAGTGGGCCAAAGACCGAACCTTGAGGGCAGCCCCGATGGACATGCCTGGAGAGTGTGCCATAGGGGGCGGTGACTTTGATGGTTCTGTTGCTTAGGTAACTTTTGATGGTGTTATAGAGGTTTTCTGGCATGTTGGCTTCGCGCAACCTCGCCAGGACGCTTGGCCACCAAAGTGAGTCGAACGCCCCAGTGAAGTCCACGGCTATCACTAGGAAGTACTTTGTATTACATCTGTTTACCTTGGTCAGGAGGTGAGTTAAGGCATCCACGGCGGAGGTTCCCCGTCTGAAGCCGAATTGGTTTGCTGAGGCCAGGCCTGCCTCATCATAGTAATGTTGGATCCTTGTGTAAAGTAGTCGTTCAAATAGCTTACTGATAACTGTCAAAAGTGCAATGGGCCGGTAGGAGTCCGGAAGGTGTGGTGGCTTTGTTGGATTCTTTAGGATGAGTTTAACGTTTGCCATCTTCCAGGAATTCGGGAAGGTACCTTCTCTGAGACAGAGGTTATATAGGTTTAGTAGTAAGTTCGGAGCGTACTCTACCGTTTTTTTTGATAATTTCGGGTTCCAGAAGGTCTGGTCCAGGGCATCTATTTCCCTTTATTAGGTCTGCTGCATTGCTGATCTCTTCCATGGTGAAAGGGTGCTCTTTTGTTGCCGTTTGATGAGTCTCGTTGGCCTGGCAAACTCGGCTCTGTTCTGTTGTCATTGTTTGTATCTCTGGATGAAAGGCAGCGTCAAGGATATTGTTGATGGTGTGTTCCCAAGTGATAGTCAAGTTTCCTTCAGGTGTTTTAGTGGCTTCAACTACTTCCCCTCTGGGAAGTTTGTTGGTGACAATCTTGTATACAAGTCCCCAAGGGTCCTTGTTTCCGGTGGTGGAGACCAGGCGCTCCCAGGATTGGTTTTTGCTTTCTCTAATTTGTGCTGTATAGGCGTTTCTCGCCTCTTTGTAGCTCTGTCGTAGCGTTTCAATTTCCGCCATCGGCCAGGAGCGCCTGGCTCGCTGGAAGGCCTTTCTTCTTTCCTGTGCCTCCTTTCTGAGTCGCTGGAGGAGAGCATTGTTTTGTGGTTCTTCTGGCTCTTGGCCGCAGGTTCCCTAGTCAGACCCCACGTCTAGCTAAAGTAGTGGGCCGCAAAGTAGATGGCCCGCTAGAAGGAGCAGAAGAAAGGGGGGGGGGAAGTCGTATGAACGGGTGTTTCCACGTGATCGCATGGGGCCCAAAGACTGTGGACTCCCACACTGCAGAAGCAGTCAGCATTTATTCTACCTTAATAAAGAGATAAGATCCCACACCATTATGTGTCCGCATTGTAATTTTACCTCAAATGAGGATAGCATTTAGATGTCACTTTACCTGATAGGTAGCCTAATAGCAGTGAAATCCACACTGCATAAATCATACCCCAAAGGGACCGAGTTGCTCCACCAGGCGAAAAGGGGATAACTCCAGGGAGGGGAGAAAGAGCGATACAACAGCGAGAGTGCTCAGTGTGGCTGAGCACTCTGAGAACACTAGTTGGCGGTATAGACAACTGGAACCTACCTAGCCATGTGACTGGGTTAGCAAGTAATCCTGCCCTGGATGTTATAGGGTTAGCAAGTCAAGGCAGATGGAATTTCCAAGTCGAGGTTGGTAATAAGGCTAAGTAGAGATTTGATTTCTCACTTGGGAAAGTCCCTCTCCGGTTTGTATTCCTAGCTTGATTTGGTTGTAGTCCTGCGCCCGCCTGGCAAAGAGGTTTGTGTGTACCCCGTCAGTAGCCCATAGTATTATTCGTCAGAAATAAGCAGGTGCTCCTGTCCTTGAAGTATGAGTTGGAGTCGGATGAATAGAAGATGGTCATAAATTGACGAAAATCCTTAATTGGGCTGTTGTATAGAAGAGAGAGAGAGAGAGAGAGAGAGAGAGAGAGAGAGAGAGAGAGAGAGAGAGAGAGAGAGAGAGAGAGAGAGAGAGTAAAAATCTTTATTGCAACTAGATGAATATAAAGGTAATTAAAGTTGCAACTTTCCCGTCACGCCAGGAGCTCACATCGCAATTAAATAATTAATTATATACACAACAATATAAAAGTAAAAATTAAAAAATGAAACACGCTGTTATGATTCCTCACACGATGCAAGTATTAACTGTATTTACAATTCTACATCACTTCAGCTTATATTTATATACGTAACAGAATGCATTCCTTCACCTCATCAATCATCACAACATTGATTGCAACAGGTTACTCAATTCTGAAGCCTACAGGAGTCAGATATCCGATAACACGAAGAGAAATAAAAACAGCAACCTGCCTCCAACCCAGTAACTGCAACTGAAAGCCAAATGTCCTGTTGTGAAAATTCTTTTTTAATTCATATTAGCATAATAATTGAATACATATGAAAATGTATTCAATTATTTTATGTCACTCCCTTTGTATTATTATCTGCCCCTAGCCAAGTGCTGTGACGGTCTTGCTGTACTTGCAATAAATGAATATTTATTTATTTATTATAATATACACGAATGACATTCATACTTTCACTGTAGGTACTCATCGATGCCCTCTTGTTTACAGAAGCATGCGTATGTGTACTTAGCCCCCACAAGTAGCGAACGAATTTCTCCGAACCACAGGAGATCTTGGTGTGGAGACAGCGCAAGCTTATTTTTATTGGTTTCTGGAATTCCGGCGAGCTGTTAAGACCTCTTTCCTATAGGTCCCGTTGGTGCAAAACTTATTCAAGTCGGCATCGAGGTGCTGTACTTCCGTTAGCATTTGATTTGGGAGGAAGTGGTCTGAAATATGAAGTCTTCGAGCAGAGCATCGGGGTTAACAGAAGTTCTGGCTTTGGGTATCCGCCAGTAACACGAATCTCAAATGTACGGTGTTGAGATTTGGTCAGAAACCTTAATTGTGGCTACCAGTCGCTGTACTTCAAAATATTAGGTACATAGTGTTTGGGGTGAGGCGCCACCGGTGATTTCCCACAACTGCGCACTTCATCAATTTTCTGGCTACTTGGCCGCGGGGTCCCTGGTGGGACCCCGCGTTGCCCGTACACACCACTGAGGCAGGTTGTAAAGATTGCTTCTCTGGCTGGTCTCCGCCAGGAATCATATCAGGTAGTCGCTGCATCCCCAGTGAAGTAGTTAAGGTTGTAGTTCTGCCCTGCGGTGGGAGGCACGCTTTTCGGCTAGCCCGTTTAAGGAACCAGAATTCTGCAGAGGGCATTGGCTTCTGCGTTGTTGTAGTTTATGTAGTTGCTGATGCCCACACTTCAGCGGCACAGAGGAGTGGAGTATAAATTACTATCGTAATAAATTTCCTAATTATTTGAGGATCCTTGACATAAATTAATTGCTGTTTAGCTGCCCATCGAAGAGAGGCTGCTCTGGAATTGAGCTTTTCTACATGACCATAAAACCTGTTATGGGTCGAATACTATTCCCAAATCTAAGTTGGTGACAACGGCAGATATTACGGCCGCCGTAGCTGTGTGGTCAGGCGCACGGGCGTATAATTACACATGCCGTGAGTGACCGGGATTCAAGCCCGTGACTACTAAATACGGTGCTGTTTCTTGTATTATTTCTGTCTTGTGAACTCCTCTGACCGTTGCGTCGTCCCGGAGTATAAACAGAAAAAATATGTTTATTTATTTTTTACAATTTCATAGTGTTGGAAAAAAAATTATGAAAATACTTTGTATTTACAAGTAAGCTGACATAACATAACACTGAATTTTTAAACTGTGAAGGTGGTACAGTCAATAGTTCTATTTTGTACACTTCTTTCAGAGTGTCCTGTCTGTAGCGCTTCGAGCTGCACAAAGCTGAGGCATCGATTCCCAGGGAGTTATATGGTCCGACCGTATTAGCCGGAAACACTGATCCTACGTATTCCAGATTTTGTAGTGTAGATCGTGAACAAGGTGCTGCACTGCACCGGGTTCGTTGGATGGGCCGAGAGTTTGTCGTCACTTCCCAGATATCGAATCCATTCGGCCACAAAGGAGTTGAGCCAATGATGACAGTCTCCTTGATGACAGTTTCCCCATGGTTTCAGGCCGAGTTTTGCATAGAGCACGCTCCGAGAGATGGTAAAAGGGTGGCCTATCGCCCTGTTTAACCATCTCAGGAGCCAATACTCTGTCCCAAGGAATCTCTTGAGGTGAGCAGGGGAGGCCCCAGACCAAAGCACAGATGCATAGAGCGGTACGGGGACAAATTTCTTTGGACGTAATCCAAAAGGAACCTCGAGGCCTAAGACCGACATGCTCCTGTCGGATTGCCAAGAGAGCAGCAAGCGTTTTCTGCCTGGTCATATTGAGGTTTATCACTGCTATTAGCCGGTGTGTAGAGATGTCTTGTTGTAATTCATGGTCGGGACATAGCAGATGCTCTCAATGTTCTATTTCTCCACATATACTGTATGTATGTATGTATGTATTTAACTGTCGAAGGGTGGCACCCGGACATACATCCATCTCCACCAATTTATCATATAACATATTCTCATAATGGCCTGTTAGTGTAAGTGTGTGTACACGTGTGTGTAATGTGTTATAAGTGAAACAGGCTACTCTGTCACCAGGTGATAGTCCATTGGGCAATTACCACCTGGTGCCCATCCCTGGCACGAGGAGCTATGCCTGGATCTATTAGCTCTGGCTGTGCATATTGCACCTAAATCCCGCACCCACCAGTAAGGGTGCAAGACTGGTGGGTGCCAGCAGTCCCGCTCCTGGGGTGCCCACACCCAAAAGCCAGCAAAAAAAAAAAAAAAAAAAATGCACCAACTAGGAGAATACATCTTACTAGTGAGCGCAACAATCCCGCCTCATGGTCATTCCACAAGGCCAGCCAAAAAAAAAAAAAAAAAAAATTTTTTTTTTTTTTTTTTCCTTTCTCTCCCCGCCTCCAAGACAGAATGCCTATCCATCCAGAGGAGGGAAAAAAAAAAAAAAAAAAAAAGGTCTTTAGTCAGTATTAGTAACAACATGTATACTCCTCCTTTTATTAAATGTCAACCTGCAAAACCGTTGAAATTCTACAAAATTCCTTTCATTAGACAGCCAAATTAATTCAGAACCCCTAATAAAATTAGGTACCAAATTAAATAAGTCTAATCTAAATTCATCACACAAATTGCATTCATATAAGATATGATCCCATGTTTCCAACCTTCCACAAACACAGTAAGGATCTTCCACTAAACTAAACTGATGCAACTTACTTTTTAAGGAACCATGCCCCGTAATAAATATGAGCATTCCATACTTGGATAAAACCAGCGATGCAATTTGTTATTAAAATTAAATTCAACACTAGGTATAAATAAATAAGTTACTCTACCAGTACTACTGGAATCCCAACGGTCCTGCCATAATTTAATTAATTTCACCAAAATTTCTTTCTTCTGTTTGCAGACTGCAGAAGAAACTTCATTAGTAATCCCCAGAAATGTAATTTGTATTCCTTTTCTTATAAAATAACAAAAAGCTCTATACACAACTGTTAAATCCAAAGGCAATACCCCCGCAATCACCTGTACAGCATTAGTCGAAACAGTCTTACAAACACGCAAAATAGTTAACAACATTATTCTTTGTATTGATAATAGTTTTTGTTTAAATTTTACATCGACAGTACGAACGTACCAAATTGATGCAGCATACGACACAATCGGAATAAAAATAGCTTTATAATATAGATACAAAATGCGTTTACCTAATCCCCAATCTTTTCTGGTAACCCTAACTATAGAAGCAGTGTAATTTTTTATTTTCCTACTTAAATAATTCAAATGTTGGAAAAATAATAACTTGTCATCCAAGATAACCCCTAAATATTTTACCTGGGAAACAAGAGGAATTTGTTTACTGGGATTCCCCGACAAACAGTAGTGAAATCTTTTTTTTACAACAATCGAACATGAACTACTTACATCATCCATTTTTAAATCATCTCCACATATACTGTGGGAATTATTGACGATTCCCAAACATGATTTATAGAGCCGTGTCCAGTTATGTGTACAGTAGAGGCTTGTATATCCAAAGTCGCCAAGGCGACAACTTTAGGTATACAAGTTTGACGTCCGAGATGAATTTCTCTGTTATTAGGCCCTTGTCATTTACTTCCCATCTTCTCTGCCAGGTTTGAAGTAGCGCAGCAGCTAGTTTCGCCTGTTCTTTCTTACAGTCATTGAGGGTGTCGATGGTATGTTCCGAGATGGTGGCTGGGATTCCCCGACAAACAGTAGTGAAATCTTTTTTTTACAACAATCGAACATGAACTACTTACATCATCCATTTTTAAATCATCAGCATTCTCGCTGCATCCTTGCTTGTTGCGGGCGATTCTGTGGTATCCTCTGTCTTTAGTTACCCTCCAATCAGCATATTTAGAATGCAAACAGTTTTGCAATCAATTCCAGTCATATGTTTGAAAATTTGTAGTAAGTTTTTATACATTGTAAATTCTTTGTTTAATTGGTTGAATGAAATCGTTATTCAAAACTCATCTTCCCAACTCCTGGTTCCTGTTTTAAAAACGGTCATTATTACGAATTAACAACTGATTAGATTCAATTTTTCTGAAAACAGCGCAGAAAGCAGTAAAATTCTGATTTTGTTTTCAATGTTTTTGCGTCAACCAATGAACGACAGCTTCATTGGCTGTCTTTGTAGAAGATAAAATAAAACGTGTGAGAGTGCCCTAACCAATAGGATTCTTCCAGCATGGCGGTGGGTACTTTATTAAACTTGATCTAAAAATTGATTCACTCCAAATTTCACCCCTTCTTTTATAGATTGAAGATCTTTTGTCTGATTCAGCACTCCTGCTTCATAAAAGTTTTCTGCTTAAAAGGATTTTAATTTTGGGAACAGGTACGCATTGAGAATATTACTGATTTGGGACCATCACAGCGTGCGGCCTAATCCTCTTTATTACTTTAAGCCTGTTTTTTAAAATAATTCTCTTTTTTGTGTACTTATTTTTCATTTCCGTTGGTATCGCTATTGTACTAGGTAATTATACGAAGAATTTACAGAGCCTGTTACTCAAGTTGCAACATGGTCGGTTTATCCCTTAATACGAGCCAAACCAATTTATATTAATTTTGTCCTTTCAAGACATCCAAACTTGAGGCTTTAATATAAGGATTTCCGTCCGGGCAGTGCAATGAATTTTTTTGGCGCCTGGCTGGATTCGAAACGTTAATTCCAAACATTCATCCAGGGTCTTCGTCAAAAAAAAAAAAATAAAAATAAATCTAGGTAATGAAGACCCCGCATACGCATCCAGTCTACGCCGTAGGGGATTTTATTATTTAAGTATTCAACTGTGCGGTCACCTTTTTAGAGTTTGAAAATGTAATAAACATTCTTTGCGTCTATTATATCTGGAATTTAAGTGTAAACTCCAGGGACTATTTGCTGTGTCTTCCCTGATCATGCATGCATTCCCTGATCGATTTGCCCGTATAGGGCAAATTGTTTTTCTTTGCATCCTTTGCCAAAAATTTCTCATAATCTGCCTTCGATAACCTAACCTACTTTGTGACTTGATTACAGACTATCTTATATCTACCAGAGTCTTCTGTGTAAGCTGATAATTTATATGCATCCCATGCATTTTTCTTCTCTGGTATGAGTCTCATTAGGTCATTTGACATCCATTTAGACCTAAATCTTGAACACTATTTCTTAGTTGGTATGAAAAACCTAGTAGCTTCCAAAATTACTTCCTTGAATTTATACGCCCTTATACGTATGGCTTGAGGAGTAAGGATGCCATTTACTCAATTCAATTCAGGTACCTCTCCTCACTCCGAGAATGCTCATGGGTTTGCTTCTTACCTCTTTTGCTACCACCGTTAATATAATAGGATACATCTCCTCCATCCCAGGATGGATGAGAGCTATCCATCCTGCAATGAATGAGCTTTATTTACTTTGACAATTTCTCTCTCGATTTCTTCTCGGTTATCACAAAATCACCAACATTTGGCGTCCACATCCATAAAATATTCTTGAAGCGTGAATTTACACGCAAAATATTTATTTAGTTTGTCAGTAACCTGAACAGGATCGTAAAAAATTATGCTATGCCCAATTTGATCCATCTCATTCTTCTAATTTTAATATAACAAATTAGCGCTCTTTCTTGGTGAAATAAAATCGTTTCCTTATTTTCAGCATTATATTAATACTCAATTCTTTCAGTAAAGAAAGCACTTTACTAGATCAGAAGGAAAAGTAACCTTCTTTCTTTCTTCTATTAATTTTTTGTTTTATTACTAACCCATTACCGCTTGATCATAAAGGTGGCACTGCTCATGCCTCCAGGTGGCGGGGCCGGTAACCTGAGGGGAAAAGCTCTCCATTCAAGAGCGAAATGGAGCAAAGAGTTCCTAAAACCCAGAAATCCACTGGGTGCATATATGAGACCCTTATAGGGCTAAAATAGTCGGAGACTGATTTTGTTGCAGCTAAACGTCAAAAGACTGACGTAGCCAGAATCAGAACTCCATCTTTTCTTATTATTCACTCGGCCCAAGAATAACCTATTGGCAAACTCTCGCCATTTCTAGTGCAGAATTGCCTAGAGAGCATAATAGGTACCCCCAAGACAGTTTGTCGCTAAAGATCAGGAGACTTACTGGTTGAAGTTGCCACTGCTCAACAATCTGAACAACTACTGAAACTAAAAGCGTTTTTGGTAGAATTTCTGTTATAGTTTCACCACATGTCACATCACTAAATGGGACCTCATGAACGTGTCACGTGAAGAGCTAAAACAAGAACTACAAGATCAAGGAGTAATCAATGTCAGAAGGATAATGACAAAAAATAGACGGCATACTAGTTCCTACTCGGAACATAATACTCACCTTCGAGAACCCTAAACCACCAACAGCGATCAAAGCAGGTTATCTTAACTGTCGTGGTAGAGCATACATTCCAAACCTCTAACGCTGCTACAAGTGCCAGAAGTTTGGGCACTCAGAGAAAGTCTGTAGAGGGGCAGCTGCCTGTGCCCCATGTAAATCCGCTGTGCACTCAAACACTGAATGCACAGCTACAACACCTAGTTTTCCAAACTGCAGAGCGACACATCCAGCATTTTCTAAAGAGTGTTGCCTTTGGAAACGTGAAAAACACATACAGCGATACAAAATTGAACCCAATGTCACCTATCAAGAGGCCAAAAAATCTTTACAGCCCTGAATACTAATAAACAAACCCATGCTCAAGCAACAAAAAGACATATATCAATTGCAACCTAAACGGTGGTAACCATTCCACCAAGCAAATCGCTACCTCAGTGGGCAAGATAAGTATTGGCCACCTTACCAGTAAACGAAACGACAAGCAAACAAAGCAAAGCCATACATACTCCAGTTAATGTACAACCAGATGCCTCCCCACGGCAAAACACTGAAGTAACTACTAGTTCTGATGCAAACCAAACAGATGGCATGGACTTAGAAGATAGCCCACAGCAAAATGAGCACGTACTAGAACTTTTCACTGATGAGGATATGGACACTGGAAAACCATACTTTCCAAAGAAGGGGAAAGGGAAACTTGAGCGAAACAAACCATCAGCCCCTCGAAAACAAATCGAGGGTTCTATTAAACCCAAATAATGTTTACATTTCTGCAGGGGAACTGTAGAGGATATCGCAGTATTATTTAAATGACATCCAAGATCTCCTCACACAACATGATCCCAGCGCTTTCTGCCTTCAGGAAACCAACCTAACCCCACATATAACTATTTCCCTCCGGAACTATATAATTCATCGGAAAGATCGTATTGTACACAAACCTAACAATCTGGCGCATGGAGGTGTGGCATTGATAATCAACGCTCGAATACCTCCAAACCACCCCCATTGAAAAAAAAAAAAAAACCTTGAGGCAGTTGCAGTGCGAGTCAACGTTAATTTTGACTTGTCTATCGTCTCGCTATACTTACCTCCTAATCAAAAAATAAGCTACACCGACCTAGAAGAACTAGTGGTACAACTTCCTCACCCTTACTTCATCCTAGGGTACCTAAATAGTCATCATCCTTTATGGGGAAATCAAAACGTGGACAAATTATAGAAAAGTTACTTGACCAGCACAATTTGATTAATCTCAATAATGGCGCACACACATTTACCTACAGGATTTACTTCAGAAATTGATATCTCTCTATGCTCAGCATCCACATATATCCTCTATTTGGATCGACTATTCATAGCAATCCATTAGGTAGTGACCATTGCCCAGTGAATGACGGATTAATACAAACATTCCCCATTTTTCTAACAGACCTGACAAATGAAATTTAAAGCAAAATGGGATATATATACAAATAATTACTAATACTGAAAGAAAAGCAGGTCCAGCAAACATGCATTAACTTGGCCACAGATTATATATCTAACCAAATACTACAAGCAGCAGACCAAGCGATTCCAAAGCAATCCAACAAACTATCAGCACACTCAAAATTTTGGTGGAATAATGAATGCAGCACGGTTAAAAAAGAAAAGAACAGAGCATGGAACTTTTTTTTTTTTTTTTTGTGTAGTTGTTGGCGCATCGGCTTCTGTGGCTATAGTGCATCTCCCAAGGTTTTTGCAGTACTTGGATCCAAGCCCGAGGCGGGATTCGAACCCGCGACCTTTGGGTTACCAGGCGGGCACTTTACCCACCCGGGTAGCCCGGTCGGCACATCTTCAGGAAGTTTCCAACAACCGCAAATCTCGTCCGCTTTAAACAGGCTCGGGCAAAAGCAAAACGTATTAGGCAGACTAGCAAAAGGGAAGCATGGAGACATTTCGTCTCCACAATTACAAGAACTACAAAAACGCAAACGATATGGACCGAAATACGACGTATGTACTCCAAACATTCACGCATCAACCTTCCCATACTAACTGTAAACGGTTGTGATGTTACAACACCAGTGGTGTTTGCAAATGCATTGGGCGAATCGTTCATGAAAATCTCAGCCACGACATCTTACAGACCTCATTTTCAAGGACACAAGGCACAAGCTGAGAAGCATTTCATCAACTTCGAATCGGCATCTAGTCACATACAATCTCCCTTTTACAATGACAGAATTGCACCATGCCTTAGCCACCACCAAGCTCAGTGCAGCAGGACCAGATGGAATACACTACATCATGATAGCACAACTTACTGAACCAGTCCTTGTTAAAAGACATTGTTACTTTTTTATACTAGAATTTTCAAAGAGAATACCTTCCCGAACAAATGGCATCACGCTTATGCTTTGGCATTTCCAAAACCAGGAAAAAATTCTACAAATCCACAACATTACCGACCTATTGCACTCACCAACTGTATGAGCAAGGTCCTAAAAAAAACTATCAATGCCCGACTAACCCGGTTTCTAGTCCAAAACAACCTTCTTAACCCGGTACAGTACAATGCGATTTCCGTGAAGGCAGATCCACTCTTGATTTACTGACCAGGGCAGAAATAAACATCCGCGATGCTTTTGTACGAAAAGAACGCCGTGTCATGGTTCTTTCTGACATAGAAAAAGCGTTTGGAGGTACGGCATAATGCGAAACCTATACGATCTAGCACTACGCGGACACCTGCCAGAAACTTCCTACACCATCGCTCATTTTAAGTTAGAGTCAACAACCAGTTATCTTTAAATTTTATTCAGGAAAAAGGAGTTCCACAAAGTTCAGTACTGAATACCACTCTATTTAACATAATAATGAACTTCATAAACGGCCGCCGTAACCGACTGGTCAGGCGCTTTGGTGCACGTGCTTTGAGTGATCGGGGTACAAGCCCGTGACTGCTAAATATGGTGCTGTTTCTTGTATTCTGTCTATCTTGTGAACTCCTCTGACCGTTTGGTCGTCCCGGAGTATAAACGGAATATTTATTTATTTATTTATAATACAGGGTCTACCACAAACAGTGTCCACTACCCGTATGCCGATGACTTCAGTCTCTCCTGCCATTCGCCAAATATGAAAATAGCAGAAAGACAGTGGCGAAGTGCCATCAACAAAGTTGTAAAATGGTCACAAAACAATGGCTTTCGCCTCTCGCTCCAAAAGACTGTTGCGAAACACTTTTGTAGAAAGCGTAACCTACATCCATACCCAGAACTTCACTTAGAAAATCAAATCAACCCAGTGGTTCGCAGTGTCCACTTTTTTTGGTGTGGTTCTAGACCAAAAACTATAACCTTCCTCGAACATATAAAACGGCTCCGGATTACTCTGCCTTAAGAAGCTAAACATCTTAAGAGTACTGTCTGGCACAACATGGGGAGCCGACCGTTACACGTTACTGCATTTGTATCATGCATTAATACGGTCACGTCTAGACTACGGCTCTGTGGTCTACAAAAAAAAAAAAAAAAATTATATTTAGGCCACCCGAATAATGAAATTCATCCTTTCTTTGTTTGTTATTTGATTTTTAGGAGCATTAGCAACTAAGGCCATATTGCTCCGGGGATATACGGTGGTCATTCCCTGACCTTTCCGCATCCTCCGTATTTGGTGGTCACGTGCTCGACCCCCCCCCCCAGTCTAATCAAGAAGCGTGTGCTACGTACTGCCGCCCACGGAGGTGCCGAAATTCATCTGCCATGCTGTGTCTTATGTCTGTTAATTGCGTGTGTTCTATGGTCTATTTGTCTGTTTGCTGGACGAAAAACCCCAGTTTCTAGGGGGAAAACCTTGCTGTCTACGCCTGAGACCGACTAATTGAGCCACGGAGTGAAATTTAGGAAGATATCGTTTCACAATGTAATCATTTCATTTTCCAGCAATATTTTCTGCAAGTGAAAAATCGCAGCGATTTTTTCTGCAATTTGTTTCGTATTTAAGTCGACATTAAAAGGATAAGAAATATATTGAACAATGTCTTCGATTGTTTTAAAATCACCGAATCTGGTTTCAAAATCATCCACAAATTTCTCAATTTCGGAAACATATTTCTGTCTATTAAATTCAAAAACAGGATATTTTTGCAAATGATCTTGCATATTTGCAAAATGATCGAATTTTTTTGATTTGAGATCCTTGGTCATTGTCAAAAATTGATATTTATATGCAGAAATACTACTAATCATGTCACCCATATTTTTATTTTCTCCTTGTAATTCCAAATTGATATCGCTTAATTTACTTTTAAAATCTGCCAAAAAAGCCAGATCACACAACCACTCATTATCTTGTAACTGCTGCTGATCATCTCCCCTTTGATCAACAAATTTTTAAATTTCATTTAGCAAATTTCGAAATCTCTGTAGAAACTTACTCCGACTCAGCGACCTCACATCTGTGGGTAATATCAGATCTGGTTCATTTTCATCGAGTTGCATTTTGAAAAGTCTCCTTTGAAGAGATTGCCCTCTGATGGAATTCACTATTTTGACAGCTATGTCCATAACACTTTAATATTTTCCTGGCTAACAGTTATTGGTGGATGATACAGTGGTAACTCAAAAAATCTGTGAATTCATCATCCTTTTGGCACACTGATGAATCCGTTAAGATGCCCCATCATTACTTTAGCTCCATCTGTTGTTACTGATACGAGCTTAAATAGTGGTAATTTCATTTTTTCAATAAAATTTTAATGAGTTAAAGATATCAAGACCTCTAGTTCTTTCTTTTAACGAAACCACACCCAGCAGTTCTTCTCTAGTGGCAGAACCATCGAAACCATACGAACAGAAACGAGCAATTGAGCTGTGTCACTGACGTTTGTACATTCATCCAATTGTAAAGAAAAGAACACACAATTAGCAATATCAGCACGCAATTGTTCGCTCACATTTTTACTCATTTTTTCGATATGCTGCACCAAAGTATTTCAAGATAATTGCAGATCTTGAAGAGCACTTCTAATTTCAGTTTTGTTCTTAAAATTTTCAAAAAGAGAATCTGTTATTTCTAAAAATGAGTCTTTGATGAATTGACCATCAGAAAATGGTCAATTTAAAATCAGATGACCCACTTTAAATGATGCTACAGTTACTGCTTTAGATTGTAAATTAGGTGTCACGAAGAAATTTTGTTGCGCGAATAATCTGGATTTAAGTTCTTTTATTTATTTT
Organism: Mastigoproctus giganteus; assembly: GCF_048544385.1. Taxonomy (NCBI): domain Eukaryota; kingdom Metazoa; phylum Arthropoda; class Arachnida; order Uropygi; family Thelyphonidae; genus Mastigoproctus; species Mastigoproctus giganteus. Next base: position 177,024,195 of record NC_143586.1, on the reverse strand, counting down.
TTCTTAGGTCACGATTAGGTGGAAAACCCGATTGGTGTTTAGCATGGAGTGCGTTGAAGTGCCTTTCTAAATTTCCTTTTTTGGGTATAGCCACGGAAGCATCGCAAATCAAACATTTTTCTTTTATCATTACAAAAAAAACTATTCTAGTTCCCACTCTTGGTGAAAATGATACGTTTTACTCTTTTTATTAGTATTCATTTTAAATCAAAGGGTATTAAAGTAACATATAAGTACTGTCCAGTTATTTATATTAAGTAAGCTAAATAAGAAGTCGACATGCTCTCCACAACGAGCGTGAATTTTCACTAAACAAGCCTAGCAGTTGTGCGGCGATAAGGGTAGTCACGTGGTTCAACGGACAAAGAAAATATTAAAATTCGTCGTGATGGAACAAAATTAAAGCTGCAATCAACTTGTTGGCCACCCCTACTGTGGATCATTTTAACATACCAGTCTGATTTCGAGTTAATTATAAAGAAGCGAAGTGTTGAGCACTGGCAACACATCTGGAAAAATCAAGTTGGTAACAAAGTGCTCCATATGAAGAAAGATCTCGGACCTTGGAAGTGGCGTATACGTGAGAACAGACACGAAGAAGTAGTACTAGCTCGACTACGAATAGATCACACGCACCTGACTCATCTTCTTGCAGGCACTGATCGACCACGGTGCACAGGGTGCAACACTCAGCTCACCGTCCAGCATGTACTTATTGATTGTCCCAAATACAATACTGATCGACAAGCTAACGTTTACCTCATTTTCATTACCTCATCAGGACAAACACCTCTTTCAGCACTTCTGTCCACCTGGCAGACACGCCACATGTAACCGAAATTTTTGGTTTCCTCAAACAGATAAAACTGTACAACACAGTATAAACTTGAATAACATCTATGCAGATATATAGCTATGTTTTTAACATCACCATAGTTAGGTGCATTATGGCTTTGCTACAATTGCACCGTAAAGCCTACAAACAAACTCATTATTTTTTGGTGTTTTTTTTTTTTTTTTTTGCATTCATTGTATTCCTCCAACCTATCGGATCTTTCTCAACGTCCTGCGCAATTGTTTTATCATGAAACGCTAAATACGAAAGGTATAACCTGCATTTCAGTGCATCAGTTTGAAGGTTGAGAAAACTTTTGACATTACACTTGAACTTCTGCAGACTAATTTTCGGAATATACTTGTGAGAGAGGGTTTTCCAAAGGACAGAAGTAGAGGGGAAAAAGTGTGTGTGTGTGTGTGTGTGAAATCTAAGGCACCGAAATGTTTTTTCTTTTCATTTTAGTAAGGAAGAAGAAGACTGAAGGTGAGAGGTCGGGAGAATACAGTGGGTGCTGCAGATTTTCAAAGCCTCATCTGGTTGCGAGGTCCACTGTGAGAGCATCCTTGTGAGAAGGATGCATTACTAGTCAAGAGGTAGCCACTTTCAGGTACTTTACCGTGTCCCGTCAACCTGACAGTCTCTCTTAACTTTCTAAAGTTACCGTGGTGCCCCCCCCCCAGTTATTATCTAATTTATCATACTTACAGTTACTTCCCAAAAAGGAAATAATCTTTAGGGATGATATATATATATATATATAGTAGTAGATATGGCAAATAGTTAACAGTTGAAAGGTAAAATATTCAATTGTAAAGGTGATGCAAACAGTGGAAACTCTACTGCAATACCAGGTTCTCTTACTACAAGAGACGGGAAGTTACGCTCCCGGTATTTTCCGAAGTAATTGCTTTACCACTCTTCCTTCACTTTAACTATACACTATCTTTTTCTACATTTCATACCTCAAGAACTATTAGAGCAATTCGAGGGGGATTGAGGTACTATCACCTTCCTATAACCTTGTTTCCGTTCTCCTTTCTTTAGCATAGCTGACTATCTTTTATCATCAAATAACAAGTTTATAAAGCATTATTGGTTCTCTACTATCACCATTATTTGGTTTTTACATTGTTTTCATGGTCTGGGCTATCGGTCGGGCTAAAGTCATCTAGCTTGTTAACCACCTTAAAATTGTTTCCCCCCCACCTTATCTAAATATCTCATACTATAATCTAGTATATCTTAACGAATTATATATCCTTATGATACCTTATGATTCATCAGGTATAACAAGCAGAGGACAACAGAAACTGATAGCTCGCTAATTGTAGGTAAACACATTGCAAGGGTTAGCCCTCGATAAAGTCCTTTGTAATGTGTATCCACCAATCTATACTGCAATTGGCTTGACATGGGAATTTAGTAATTATCCTTATTTATTTGTTTTATTTTGCCTATAACAATTATATGTTTCCCTACTAGGTTATACCATGGACCAAAGTCAGCTAGGATTGATATCACATCCCTTAGTTACCACCTACTCGTTCATACTATGTTCATATATATATATATATATATATATATATAGATAGATAGATAGATATAATAATCTTAAAGGATGATAACTTTAGTGTCTCAGAAGACCGACATTGTCATCTTATTGGTAGTCAATTGAACCTTGGCATTTGGGGAGTTGGTGAAGATGAATGCCTCCATTGTTTGCCCATCTGTTTTGTTTCTGGATCAGTGATGGACCCACCATTCATCCATCGCCCAAGTTAGGTCAAAAGATCATTATCTCTACAACGCTTCAACAATTGTGCGGAACACTCCTGTAGAACTTTTGAGGAGGTGTCAACAATCTCGAAACCCACCTTAGTTACCACCTTAGACATGGCACAAATTCATACATTATGATACAAACAAACCGACAGTTTGCTTCATTTGCAATAAAAGTATAGTCATGCTTCTGTCTTCAAAGATTAGTATTCGATTAAAGTCGCAATGGCAGGGACAGATAATTAAGTTGAGTCTTCTTTCTTTTCAGTCATCGTATGATGGACAATCCTCCCCATTTGTACAACTTTCATTTCCTTATGGACTTGTTTTGGTTCTTTGCCTTGCAAATTAAAAAAAATTATAAAGTTTTATATAATTTTATAAAGACATTTTATAAATTCTATGAATTTTATAAAGCAAGATCGAATAAAACAAATAAATATATATCTCGTGAAACTTAGCAGTATGTATATACACACTACAAAACCGAACATATGTATATACACACTATTAAGTATACTGGAGGCGTATATATTTTTAGGTGAGGGGAAATATGAATATTATTATTATTATCTCATTGCACTTGCCTCTGCTCTTTCCACTTAATACAGAAAAACATTAACTGCCAACTCCTAAACTAACCAGAAAGCTTCCATCTGATCAATCATTACCAATATGGACTCCGCTAGGGTGGATTCACTGCTGATATACTGGCTTATGTTATCCGTCATTTGGTGAAAATCAAGCAGCTGCTCTTTGTGGCATAAAGGTATCTACGCAAAATTAATTATTCCTGCTCGGGGACCACCTGCCCAAAAAAAAGTTCAAACCGCCGTCATCGTCAGCCCCAAGCTCCTTAACATCCAAAAATGCCTGCAAGCCGCCACCCTTATACCTTGACATGTCCTTGAAACGTGTGACGTCTCGCTTGCTGTAACACTATTGACAAACTGGGTGAACACCATTGCACAAAATTCCTCATCAAAGAAGATAAGGAGTAAGATTCTCATCTTACTCCAAAGCCTGGTGGAATCCAAATTTACACATGGCCTTCCTGTTAAAGCAGCAGCTACACCAGATCTGGAAAAGAACTTAACAGACTTCTGATCGGATAACTTATTCAAGAGCACGAGCGCAATTTAATAGGGAGAATTCGCGAGCAATAACAGCACACCTCAGCGCCCAACTTCAAAAAGGGAAAATCCCATACCGCTTCAGATCCCATAGCTTTTCTAGTCAGCTGGACCCAGCTCAATGCCTAGATCATATTACCAGATTCAATACGCGTGCAGATCAACTAAACTCTCTTTTATGTCCCGACAATGAATTACAACAAAAAATCTTGCATTCCATCACCATCTCTACACGCCAGCTGAGCAGCGATAAACTCCCTTCAGCGACAGCAACCGCGAGGGCCGACAAAATACCACAATTCATGGTAAAGTGCCTCAGTCCGTTCATCCTCCAACGCTCAAGTCCATCTAAAACGGAATTCTAACCACAAGAAATTTTCCTAAAGCCTGGAATAGCTATCTTGTCATACCACATCCAAAAGTTCGAAACCCCACTTTACCCAGGCACTTTCGGCCGATATCTAACTCCTCAACACTCCTGAAAATCCTGGAAAAAGCTATGCTGCCCACCTTAATGAATCAGATTCTTGGAGATAGGCCGCCACAGGTCCACTACGCAATCCGAAATCGATCCACAGTGACGAACCTCCTTGCAACCATATGTAATATATTGCCGCCTTTGAATAGCAAGAGGAATTCGCAATCACGTACCTGGATATTGAAGCTGCCTTTGACGCCATCAACGTGTCAGCGCTCCTTCGCTTACTGGAAGACCACTATCTAATCCAAGGTAATATCCTCTGGTTCATAGCATCACTCCTCTATGATAGGGTACTACAGATCGATCAACAGCCTCCTAAGTTCGGCTGCTGCCTGTGATAGGAAGTACTTCATGGTTATTTCGGTCGATTTTACTGGGGCGTTCGACACCATCTGGTGGCCGAGCATCCTGGCCAGACTGCGGAAGGCAAAAACACCCATCAACCTTTACAAAATAATGAAGTCATATTTATCCCAGAGAAAAATACAAGTAGTGACTCCGTACAAGAAACTGACCAGGCCTGTTTACAGGGGCTGCCCCCATGGCTCGGTACTGGGACCGCTCCTCTGGAGTATGGTATTGGATGAGTTTCTGGCCTTCGACCTGGGGGAAGTCCACTCACAGCCATTTGCAGATGACCTGATACTGACTGTTGCCGCAGAAAACTGACTTCAATTGGAAACCCAGGCAAATCGAGCAATTCAAATTCTACAAGACTGGATGAAGGTCCATTTTCTTAAGATCTCACCGGGAAAAACCTACTCAATGCTACTGAAAGGAATGTTAAATCTGCTTAGTCCACCGCAAATTAAAGTAGAAAATACAACTATCAAACTACTCAGTGAGATGAAATACCTAGGAATCACACTGAACAGGAAGCAATCTTTCGACCCACACTTGAAACATATCCGAGAGAAAATCAGGAGATATTCTGCCCTCGTTGCAAGAATAGCTAAAAGGGATTGGGGACTCAAGAGACACACCTTGGGGCTGTATTACAAAACGATATTTATACCAGCTATAACTTACGCATCATCCGTCTGGTTCCAGAAAGCAACTACTGCAGTTAACAGACGGACACTAGATTCCATCCAGCGGACAATACTCCTCTCTATTACACGGGTCTGCTGCACTGTGAGTACACATGCTCTGCAGGTTCTGGCGGGAGCACTTCCCCTTGACCTTGAGGTGGCCCGTTCTGCCATGGTGCAGCATCTCGCAAAAGGGCTTCCCTGCACCTTCCTGGGCCACTCCATTGACCCTACAGGAAACCTGAAAAGAGAGAAAACAAATGCCAGACGCAGAAGGGGAAATAACGAAGAAATTTCTGCCTAATGCCGGAAGTTATACCCAAAAGCACCATCATGGTTTCACCTGGACTGTACACTACGTATCTTTTAACAGGTCATGGGGCCCTGAATGCTAAACTAAACAGTTTTAAATTAGTAAACGATCCCCGCTGTGTCTGTGGGGAAGTGGAGACATGGTCTCACATAATGTACAACTGTGACAACTATGAGGATCTCCGCTGCCTCCTGATAACAAAGCTGACTTACTTCCCTCGCGACAGGGAATCAAACCTGTTGGACTCGCAAGAGGAGTATAAGGAGTTGACAAAATTCGCCCAGGGACTGTTCACCCGAAGGAGGACACTTATTGCTATCTACAAGGATCACGAACAGGCACCACGACTAAAATAACCATCCTTGGACCCAACGAAACTGGCTCTCACCCAGATACAAGACCTTCCTTTGGGACTGAACTAGCATAATAAAGGACTCGCAGGAGCCGACCCAAGGCAGCGAAGGAACCCGCTCAAGATTAATACCACGGACCTGACAAACCACAGATGGACTCCAAACACCGGACTGCACGGATGGGATTTATCCCACGAATGACCTTATAATTAGTCTGATCCCTGCTGGGATCAGACTGGGACAACCGAACAGATCGCACCTGTGCTACCAAATGCTATTGGGCGATCTGAATACAGTGCTCAAACCCTATTCACTTTTAATTACCAAACCCCTGGCAGGGGGGGGGAGGAGACTTTTTTTTTTTTTCTCTCTCTCCCTTCCCTGCCGTGCTTTTTTTTTTTTTTTTTAGCCACGCTGGCCCTTTTCCCCCACTCCCCGGGCGGGAGGGGGATGCGACTTCTGGGCTTCTCCTCCCCTCGCCGCCCCTCTCTTCCCTCTGGTGGGTCATGGGCCTGCTCCACTGATTTGGGGGTCATCTTCTCTATGGATCCCTTATTTCTGTCTTTTCCCCCCAGCCTTCAGTCTCCCTACCCCCCTCTCTCTCTCTCTCTCTTTTAATTATAATTACTAGTGTCTGAACCATTGTTAAATTGCTTGAGCCCTACACCCAAAAACTTAATAACATCTATTTGCATAAATAGTGCTTCTTTTTGGCTGACCCATATCTATAACGGTTTTTTTTAATTTTTTATTTTATTATTATTTTTATTTATTTATTACTATTATTATTTTATTTATTTATTTATTATTTATTTTTTTATTTATTATTTATTTTTATTTTATTTTATTATTATTATTTTTTTTAAGGTCCTAGCCTTTGAAATCTCAGGAAATTAGGTGGCAGGACCTGCCAGAGTAAATAACTGTATTAGTGGTGTACCTGGTCTGCCTCCACGAGGCAGAGTGTGGACAACGTTGGATCCCATTAGGGACCCAGCGGCTAAATGACCAGAGGAACAACGGTACACGACACTACACATATACAAAATCCATACACTTTAAACCTCCGGCATTGACAGTGTTCTGTTTCACACCCACAGTGTATAGCACGCAGAGATGGGGGAAACCCCTAGTGCCGTTTGACACTAAACACACTCTACAGATCGATGCCTACAAACAATTGCACAAGAAGTCGATCTCTGCTGGTGTTCCGCAAGGAGGAGCCCTATCTGGCTTGTTATTTACAGCTATCATTGTGCGTCTTATCCGTAAAAATGAGAAAATCATCACCTATGCAGATGATATAAAAATTCTAACGTCTATTGCTTCCAACAATCACCTTGAAGCCACAGCAAGCATTAATGATAGATCTCATCAACGTCGCCTCTTACCTCAAACAGTATGGACTCTCGATCAACCCACAAAAACAAAACTAATGGTGTTCTCTCAGACCAACCCCTGCAATAATAGCCCCAACACTCGATGGAATTGTAATATCTGCCACTCCTACACATGCGGATTTGGAAATAGTATTTGACCAAAAACTCCGGTTTTATGCTCATGTAGGCAAGCTCATTTACAGAGCAGCCTCTCTCCGATGGCTAGCTAAACAACAAATAATTTATGTTAAGGAGCCTCATTTAATTAAGAAATTCATCAGAACAGTAATATATTCTCCACCCCTCTATGCTGCTGAAGTGTGGGCATCAGCAACTATACTATAACGAAGAAACCAATCCTCGCTGCAGAATTCTGTCTCCCACCACAAGACAGAACTACAGCTTTAGCTACCTCACTGGGGATGCAGTGATTGCCTGATATCATGGAAACACATGAATCAGATGACATAACAGGGCTGAGAGTAGAGGAACCAGTAGCAGGAAGTGATCACGCAGTTCTACGGTGGATGATGATGAGAGAGGTAGCAGAAGTAAAAGGCAGAGGAATGGGTTTTAATTTCAGAAAAGGAAATTACGATGCCTTAAGGTACTACATGGCCTCTATTAACTGGGTAGATATCGCGCAGAGAATGAATACAATTGAACTGTGGTACGCTTTTAAAACATTAATCACAGATGCCTTGAATGCGTATATACCATTAAAAAAATACTCCACGAGAAGGGTTCCAAGTTGGATGAATACTGAAGTTGCCACATTACTTGAGCAGAAAAAGGTGGCATGGAAAGGTTACAGAGCAATAAAAAGTACTGAAGCCTATAACAGCTACAAGGTGATGTGTAATAGAACCACAGAAAAGGTTCGACAGGCAAAGGCAGTTTATGAGAAATCACTAGCAAACAGAGCAAAGAGGGGGGATAAAGAATTCTTCACATATATAAATGCCAAGAAGAGCAGGACAAACCAGATCGGACCTTTATGTAAGGGAAAGGGGATAGTAATAAATACACCAGCTGCCGTTGCAGATGAACTCAACAGTTATTTTGCATCGATATTTACAAATGAAAAGCCTTTTGTGGCAAAGGGAAATTGTGGGAGCGAAGTTAAAAAATATGTAATTAATGATATTGAAATTTCGCAAGATTATTTAATGAAAAAACTTTCGAGCCTACAGACCAGTAAGGCTCCTGCAGTTGATGGAATATACCCAATAATCTTAAGGGAGGCGGAAAGTGAGTGCATTGAACCATTGAGGCTAATTATGCGAGCATCACTAGACTCTGGGGAGATTCCCTTGGATTGGAAAAGTGCAAATGTATCTCCCATACATAAGGGTGGCTCTAAAAGTGAAGTGGGAAATTATCGACCTGTCAGTCTGACTTCAGTAGTAGGGCAAATCATGGGGGCAATGATCAAGGGTGGAATTCAGGATCATTTGGATCGAATCGAAATTCTCAAGAATACTCAGCATGGTTTTGTAAAGGGAAAATCATGTTTAACAAATCTGGTTCGCTATTTCGAAAGGGTCACTCACGAGCTGGATTTAGGGAATAATTTCAACATTGTTTATTTAGATTTCAGCAAAGCTTTTGACTCAGTCCCACATGAGCGGTTGCTTTATAAGCTGGAACAGGTTGGAATCACTGGGAAAATCCTTAGATGGATAGAAGGATGGCTTCAGGGCAGGAGGCAGAGGGTTGTGATAAATGGCTATTCCTCAGATTGGGTTGATGTAAGAAGTGTGGTTCCCCAAGGATCAGTATTAGGACCACTGTTGTTTTTAATTTTCATAAAGACATCAACGAAGGGATAGAGGGCGTGATGTCTAAATTTGCAGATGATATTAAAATTGGTAGTGTAGTTAATGATCACTGTCAAGCTGAGCTTCTTCAGAAAGACCTAGATAGACTTCAGGAATGGTCAGAAAAATGGCAGCTATGCTTTAATCCAACAAAGTGTAAGGTATTACACCTGGGAAACAGTAATCCCAAAATAACTTATTCGCTTGGTGGAGTTCAACTAAACCCAGTACTGGAGGAAAGGGACTTGGGTGTTACGATACTGTCAGACATGAAATTCTCTGAGCATTGTAAAGAGGTTGCAAGGAAGGCCCATGGTGTCCTATCGAACTTTTGCAAGTAGAGATAGGGACGTGATAATCCCATTATATAAGGCTTATGTTAGACCACACTTGGAATACTGTGTTCAAGTATGGAGACCGCACCTAAAGAAAGACATCGAGCTTCTTGAAAGGGTGCAAAGAAGGGTAACTCGCCTGGTGAGATCGGCAAAAGGGCGTCCTTATGAAGAAAGACTTCGAATATGTGGGTTGCAGAGTTTGGAAACTAGACACCTTAGAGGAGATTTGATTGAGGTGTTTAAGGCTCTGAGAGGCATCAGTAAAATGAATGAGGACGAAATTTTCAAAATCATAATAAATGATGCTAGAACTAGGGGACATAAATTCAAGTTACGAGAGGAGGGAAATGTTTAGATTGGACTGCAGGAAGTTTTATTTTAGCCAGCGAGTTATAAATTACTGGAATAAGTTGCCTTCATGGGTGGTAGAGGCCGACAGTTTGGGGAAATTCAAAGGTCATCTGGACAGTACTTTCGGGTAAGGGAAGCGCATAGGATGATAGGTTTAATTTCCTTTTTATTTATTTTTTATTTTATTTTTTTATTTATTAATTATTATTATTTAGTTATTTATTTTATTTATTTATTTATTTTTTGTTTTTATCCTTGTTTTGTTCGGATTTTTTTTTTTTTTTTTTTTTTTTTGGCTGGTGCAGCATAAGCCATAGGCTTTCTTGCACGATGCGGCCGTTACTAATACTAAATACAACGACTGCTAGCTGCAGTTAAAATGATCACGGGTCAGATCTCAACGCCGTCCATTTGGGGTTCGTGATACTGGCGAATACCCAAGCCAGAACTTCGGTCAATCCCGATGCTCTGCTCGAGGAATCGGAGGCTTCATATCTCCACACCATCTGCCAAGCTTTCCTGTGCTACGACAAAATTCGTTTGATAGAGAAATGCCATTCGTGGATATTAGACATTTTTATTGTAAATTTGATTGTAAATATAACCGTATGATGTAACTTGTAAATATAGTTAATACTGCGTAATGTGAGGATGTGTAATGGCATGTTTACATTTTTAATTTTACAGTGTGCATTATCCATTATCTATTCTGATGCGAGCTCCTGGCCGTGATGGGACAATTGCAACTTAACTTAAATCTATATATGTACATTGTATTCATTTAGTTGCAATAAAGATTTTCTCTCTCTCTCTGTATTTTAAATAAGCTTACATGTTATGAATTTCCAACTGTTTTTTTTTTGCAATTGAGTATCCATTTTTCTCTCTGACCACTCACTGCGGGTGATGGTAGATGGCACTCAATCCTCTAATGCTGTTATTCCCCAAGGTTCAGTTCTTTCTCCCACTCTTTTCATATTGTATGTTAATGACCTTCTTCCATTGACCGGAAATCCTATCCATAGTTTTTCTGATGGTAGCACATCGCATTCCACCTTCCAGTTTGAGAAACCTTGCCCTGCTGGATAAGTTTCAACTTCTCGAATATCCACTGATAATTTTTAAATATTTATTAGATAATTCTCCAGTGGGGAAAAGATAATTTAATTGACTTCAATCCTTCTAAAACAAGTCCTGTTTTATATCTTCCAAAAAAGTATTCTTCTGCTCCTATGCTTAACTTGAATGACACTTCGATTTCTAGACAAGATCAAATATCTCTATTAGGGATTACCATGACTTCTAATCTGTCTTGGCACAACCACATCACGAATATTGCTTTCTCTGCGTCTAAAAACTGGGTTTTCTCTGTCACTGTCGGCTTTACCTTTCTTCCAAACTGCTGTTCACTCTGTACAAATCGCAAATCCGCCCTACCGTGGAATATTGTTCCCACATCTGGGGAGGTGCCCCCGAAACTTCTCTCCTCCTTCTAGATTCCATTCAAAAGAGAGAAGTTAGGTTAATTAATGACTCATCTCTAACAGAGTCTCTCCACTTTGTCGCATAGACGTTCTGTTTCTTCTGCATGCCTCTTCTATAGATACTTCCATGAGCTTCTTCTGAATTGGCTTCTATAATTTCCTCTCTCTCTCTCTCTCTTCGAAAGCAGTCCGAACACGTGCCGCAACCAGTCAACATCCGTTTACTGTCTAACTTCAAATTCACAGAACCAACTTTTCTTCTTCCTCATTTATTTCTTCAAGGTCCATTTTGTGGAACAACCTCCATTCACACATATTTCCCGAAAATTACAATCTGCAGAAATTGAAGTCTAATGTCAACAAGTGCTGCTTTCACCTTCTCATCTTCCAATTCATGCAGGATACTAAGTAACAGGTTCTAATACTTTTCGTGTTTGGGGTTTTCATTAAAAAAAATTATTGACACCCCCCCCCCCGCCCTCTTATTATATCGTTAACTGCGTGAAGGAATGCATCGGTCAATTTACTGTTTACTGGACGAAAAAAACCGAGTTTTTCTGGGAGAAAAAAGTACGAAATTCTTGCTTGAGACAGATCGACTGATTCAAACACATTAAAAAAAAATAATAATAATAAAAAAAAAACTCATACAATTTCTCGTGAGGGAATTCGAAGTCAGGCTTTTCCGTCCGATGTGCGAACAGCGATTATGAATAAACCTTTACTGCAATTCAACAACACGACCCTTCCTGGCCAATAACCATTGCGCTACCCACCATGTCTGGGAAATACGAAAAATTGATTCTGTGGGTTTGGAGTTTGGCAGTGAACGGATGCCGACTCGGTTGCTGAAAGTGTTCGGATCGGTGTGCAACAGATGTTAATTCAATGTCCATGGAAGTATCTTCAAAAAAGGCATGCAGCAGATAGAGTACGTCTCTGAGACAGAATGTGGAGAGGTTTAGCAAGAGACGGGTCATTAATAAAACTGACGGTCCCTTTTCGAACAGAGTGTAGGAGGTTTTTAGGCACAACATCTGATGTGGAAATAGTATTCCCTAGTGGGCGTGTATTCCCTAGAAGGCAGATTAGATTTTTTTACAGAATGAGTGACTGTACAGAAGAGAAACCCCATTTTTTTACTTGAACAGGAAGCAATATTTCTGATGTGCTTATGCTAACAGAGATTCAAAGTCAAGCGCGGGAGCAGCAACAGACGCTCTTTCGCCAGAAATAAAAGACAGCATTGAGTTTTAGAACGGTTAGAGTTAATTAAGATTTCTGAGTCACATTGGAGATTTCCATGGATATAAAAATTTAAGCTACTGGTGATGGATAGTTGATGAGTTTATATGTCTGGTACGTCTAGACGCATCTCTGAACGGTCCACGTTACGTGTCCATCCTTGCAGACCATCTGCGTCCCTCCCTTGATGGTCATCGTGCACCCACAAGGCAATGAATTCTTCCAGCAGGATGGCCGAGCGGTCTAAAGCGCCAGACTCAAGAGTAAATCTTACCTGTATACTGGTTTTGTCTTCTGGTCCACGTATGTGGCGTGGGTTCAGATCCCGCTCCTGCTAAATTATTTTTATGGATGTTTATTGTTATCCGGACAAATATTCATATCCTGGCGAAGTTATTGACAGAAGATATGACACGCTAGTCCTGTCCGGCATCATCTCACACCCACGAAGTCTGAGGTCATCATGCAGTCTCCAAATCAAAGCCACTTCGCTCCAACCTAATCTCCTTGAAAAGTACTAACGGAATGTTCTCGCTTAATACAATGGAAATCCTGAATCAGTTTCAAGTAAAGTGTGAAAAATTATGCTCCAGTAAGACGTACACGACGACTATCTTTCAACAAACAACTGAATCGCATCAGTACTAACTGCAACATGATGTGGATATTCCTCTTTGGAGACACTCCGCACGATGGACTTTTTTTTTTCTTACTAAACTGTCAATATTTATGGAAATTTATTCTCCGAGTTGTAAATTTTTTATCCTCTCTGGCTTGCATGCTGTACAAGGGGCGATTGTAAATAGCAATTAATCGAATAAATAAATAAATAAATAAAAAGTTGAAGCTATTTGTACGATGCAAGGTTTCTGAAAGAGGAAGAGGGAAACTGACTGAGAATGGCCACACGCGCGTATGGTTACGACTGTATGGCTTTCTGGTAGGTCGATGAGCATTAGTAATAGCAAAGGAGGACGGCGTTTTACCAACTGTGCTGACCACAAGGGCTTTTAAAGCATTAATTTACAAATAAGTTGAGATAGAAACACCCAATCGGTGTTTTATCTGCGGACTATAGTCGTTGTAGGGACAGTCACCAGGATAGGACTGGAACCCAACCTCGCCCCACCACAAGAAAATAAAATAATTTTTGCTTCGATCTGTAAATGTTCTGATGTATATACTGCGTTTTTCGGGTGGTTCCTCACAAAATCGCACGTACAGTTACCTCGGAGGCTAATGTATCTCTTTTTCCCGGGTCGAGTTCGAACCCGAAGCTCGTCACTGAGAAAATATTTTCGGTCACAACTGATGTTGGAAATTTCTTTTTGGGGAGGAAAGACGCTTACATTGCTGTTTTCGACTTGGGGAAGGTTTGGAATATGTCCCCGCTTTCCAGGAGATGGCGGCACCAGGATGCCAAGGTTTTAAGAATCGTCCCCCGAATGAGGTGAAGTTCGCAAAAGTTTATCTGTGTTTTCTACCCAAATTATTCGTAAAAGTGAGGTACAACGCTCAGCTGTCTTCACTCCCAATGGGGTTTCAAGAATTTTAAATGCAATTTAAACTTGGATATTTCAGTCCTATTTGCGATCCAAGAGAGAGAGAGAAAGAGCGAGCTAATAAATTTATTTTAGAACTTTTAAAAAGTATTTCATGAAATACGTTGATATTTGTGTTGTTTTAACAAAGAGAGGTTTCCCTTCACTGTAATTAATTTGTAATTAATTCTCATTTCCAGCAGCTGCAGTGGAATTCGTTGTAAATGGGGTGACAGACACTGGAAAGAAGAAAGTACGGCCGAGAAAGTATGTAACTACACCATACGCTTATTTCAATAATATTTACGTTAATAAATTATGTTAGTTTATAATAATATGAAAATTATTCCGCAACTTTTTGAAAATTCTAAGAAATTCGAATTTGATTTTGTTTTTAAAAGCGGTCCGTATTTGAAAATGTGATTTAAACTCGTCGTCGATTGGGACGCCAATATTAAGATGATTGCTGGTCGAGTTAGACTATTCCACGTGGCGCTTCTTGTTCTTGTTCTTGATTCGGTTTTCGGAGCATTAGCAACTAAGGCCATATTGCTCTGGAATATGCGGTGGTCATTCTATGACCTTTCCGCATCCTCCGTATTTGGTGGTGACGGGCTCGAACCCCGGTCTAATCAAGAAGCGTGTGCTACGCACTGCTGCTCCTTCCCACCTGGCTACGGAGACGCCTCCACGTGGCGCCGCTGCATATATTTTTCCACTAATCTTGAACTATCTTAGAGGAATGTTGGACATGGAGGAAAGTTTCAAGCTCTTTGAATGATGAAGGTAAAGGAAATCTGCTTCTCATTCTACTATCCGTATATTCCTGCAGTGGCTTAACAATGTTTAATCTATTGATTATGCATATTTGGGAGATGCTTAGCCGTCAGTTTCTGTTCCTCAAACCAAGATTGGATGTGTCTAGCTGTGTATTGGAGCACTATCATCTTGAAATATGCCATCATTTGTGGAAAACAATGTTTGCACCATGGGATGAACTTGGTCACTCAGAATATCAAGGTAATCAGCGGCAGTAATTCGCCGTCCAGGGTGATGCTTGGACCTAAAGAATACCAAGATATTGCTGCCCAGACCTTCGTTAATCCTTCTTCTCCTCCATGTTTGACGGTCGGCATAAACAGGATGATGCGCTTCCTTTGGCATTCTTCAAACGCAAACTCTCTCCCTGATTGCTGGAAAAGCTTAAATGATGAGAAGTATGAATTCGCCTGAAAATATGACATATTTCTAGCATTTCCATCAATAAAGTGGCTTGACAAAAGTGGCCCCGCCATACATTTTAAGCCTTATGAAGTTCTTGCCGAACTGTGTTATTAGGAACTGGATTGCTAAGACTGACATCAGGTTCTGCAGTTATTTTTGAAGCAGCAGTTTATGATTCTAGAATACAATCCTTTTCAGTGTTTCTTCCAATCAGTTTCGATTTTTCTGCCACAATTCGTCCTATCAGATTGTGTTTTTCCACACTCGGTGAGTGCACACATCACTTTCGATGCAGCAGTTGCTCTGGATACATTAAAAAAAAAAAATTGAAGTTTTAATCAATGATACCACCGCTAAACGCGCACCAACAATTTTACCTTTTTAGGATTGCTATAGGCCGGTCATTTTCTTCATGTATCTTTTTATATCACCTCTCAATACACATCAGCTTTTATCGTCTTTCCTTAGTGCTACCCGCAAGAAACAAAATAAAAAAAAAACCATATTGATAAATAGGTCATATAGCCATTACAAAAACTACTATATTTCCGTTATTTTGACCATCCCCCGTATACATCAGATATAGCCGAATATTTTGAGACATCGCCTATTAAAACTGTCCTTAGGATTGTCTTTCGCAGATGATGTTAAGGTCTGCGTTGCTGTGTCCTTCTGGTTGAGTAGGACACTGCGCCCAATTCAACCGTGCACTCAACCAATTTTCACAATGCGCATAACCTTTGAACACCACCATATGGCAATAACCTACAAGGACCCTAAAAATGAAAATTTTCAACCCTACGAAATAAACAATCAATTCATTACACGCGAATACCATCGTTTGAAGTACTGAGGATTCATTAAAAGATTCGCTTGCACATTCCATAATTCGGTGTTTGCCAGACACCTAATTTTGCCGATTCTTGAATCCGCTGCCCCCACAATGGACTCAGAACAGCTCGAAAGTTGAAAAATATTCGACAAAAGTCAATAAGATTTTGCTACTAAAATTAGATGGGGCTAATTTTTCTACAGGAAATCTTCTACCTTCAAAGATGTATTTGTGAATACAATAAAATTTAAAAAAAAAATGTTTGTAACTTCCAGTTTAGAAACTGGTCCGCTCCTGGTTAGAAAGATTATTTATTGAAAACTGTAACGTTGAGAAAGGTAAGATTAAGCCAATCCGCGGTTGCCTGTAATTAAAGGCGCATCCTGCGCACCGTTAAAGACACTCTGAATAAGGTCGGGTGGTGAAACTACTCGCCTTCACACCCCGCTGCGTGTTCCGAAGGCACGTGGTGTGTGCGTAATCGCAAAATCTATAATACGTGATATCGTTCGAATTCCCATCACACACGTAACTCGAGCGGGATGTTTATTATGCTCGTGCAGTATTAAAAAGCAGTGGTGGCCACAAACTGCCCGTGGTAATATCAGGCACGATGCACTTTAAAAGCACGCGAATATCCATCACTTCTACACGCAGCTCTTCGTGCCGGTTTTAAAGTGATAGAAATCCATTGATCTCTGGCAAACAGCGGTCGAAGATCGGAGTCGTCCAACGACGCCTCAAAATTAGATAGGCCATCCATATACACCCCCCTCCTCCTCCTCCTCCGCGGGAAGAGGACGGGGGATTAAAAAGGTGCCTTGGCTCGTAATGGACCCCCTTTCAATGGAGATGAAATATTTCTATTGACAGCTGCCATTCGGGACAAATTGCACTTGACACGTGCAGAGCAGCACGTGGCGAACGAGGGCGGCTCGCTAAATTTCATCGTTAAAAAAAAAAGAGAAAGAAGAGCATTTCTCCGAAATGGTCGTCTGATTACAAAAGTAACTGCAAACGTCGAGTCTGATTCCAAACAAATCCAAAATATCTTTTCTGTAATCTAATTGCCGGTCAGGGACAATTTTAAGCGACACAAACACAACTTTGGCACTTTCCAATCTTCGACCTGGTATTATGGTTGCATAAAGCCACGCGCTAAAAGAAACCGAACTCGCTAACCCAGCAATAACCACTGCCCAAAAATTGCTTGTCCCGCTAAAATAATAAAACTTCCGTTCCACATGCGGATGCGTTCATTTTCAGCTGGAAACATTTTTCGCGACACAGCCTAATGGAACTGTGAGTTGCCGCTCCATCCTACTGTTGTACTGACTTTAGGGCCGTTACTCATTGAGGAGATCGAAGTGCAGCTTGTCTTCTGAAAGTTAGGCAACGTATCACATTTTATCAAAAACCTAACAAAGTCAAAATACAGTAAATATAAATCACGCCATAACACGTGGAAAATAAGTGGGGTCCATTTTTTCTTATTCCATTGAGATTGAAATAGCAGTTATCTAAATATTTATGGAAATGTCCTTCTGCAAGGGACCATGCAAAGACTCGTCTTCTTCCTGCATTCAAATCATTGAGTTCGTAGAGCATCCACACGACATTTCAGCTTATAAATGGAAATCTCGGTTGCAAGCGGGATGAAGCTTGTTATTTGCTGAAGGGTTTCGGGCTCATCAGCAACTGAGGCCATATCGCGCCATACATCTGTAAATAATTCTGTAGAGTGTTCGATGCTCGGACTACTGGTTGCTGGGTCGGTAAACCTACGTTTTTTTGGAGGAAAAAACCATGCTTCCCTCGCCTGTGACCAACTAACTCAGCCACGTTCTGAAAAAGTTCATAAAAATACCCTGCGTCATTGAGAGGATTCAAACTTGAGGCTTTTCTACCAGTTGTGGTGAGCACGGTGATTATACGACCCACAAAGACGTGGGATGAAGAGATCCATCCCATTTTTGACTCGTAACCACGGAACACTAAATTTGCAAATTGACATAACAGCCTTTGACATGCCCATATTCGGGTGGGCGTGTCCTCTGTTTGAGTACAAGTTTTCAGAAACCTATACATATTAATATATTCACAGTTCATATATATATATATATATATATATATATATATATATTTACATGTGTAAATGTGTATTATAATTAAAAGTCATTGTCTGGCTGTTTAGCAAAGAGGAGGCGAAATTAGGAAGGTAATTAGGACAGAAGTAGCCACTCCTGCCCTCGTATTACACTAATAGCTCAGACTTTGGGAAATGGGTCTATCTTTGCCTAAATTGAATTTTTCAGTCATTTCCTAACACAACAACTTTCCCCTTCTGTCGCACAATCGTATACTTTTCGACACACCAGTGATTTCCTTTGTTTTCTCAGTTGTGGTTCCTACTAAAAGTCCTCCAACAATAACAGCTCTCTGAAAATCGGAAAGATCACCTGAACCGACGACCGAAGGCCCCGAAAAGGGTACAGCGTTTATCCGATACCATGGAACTTCCAATAATACTTGTGGCAACTTACACTACATTTGGGTGTACGAGCGTAGGCGATTTTTTGAGAGTCACCATCATTATAGTCTTCTGCGGATTTAGGGCCGAGCCAAATTTATCTAAGTACATGAATAACTTCAGAAGCTTATGATTAATCTGATCACACAATGCACTATTGGTCATGGAGGTTGGATGGTCGTTAGGATCTTAATATCGTCTTTTTAAGAGCATACGTACATCATCCCTACCCTTGCAGAACAAGATCATCATGACAATAAATAGGAGTCCGGATAAGACTCCACCTTGTGGCACTCCTGCGTAGAGTTGGCGTAGGACAATCTGCTTGTCTGTATTTTTTTTTATGAAAACCACAAACACGAGAGGTATTAGAACCTATAGTACTTAGTACGGTACATGGGTTGGAGGTTAAGAAGACGAAAGAAGATATTTGTTGATATTAGAATTAAACTTCTGTAGATTTTAATTTTCAGGAAATACGTGTGAAGGAAGGTTGTTACAGAAAATGGCAGTTGAATGAATAAAGGAGGAAAATGAAAAGTAGGTTCTATGAGCTAGAAGTTGGTAACTGAAAAAATGTTGACTGGTTGTGGCACGTTTTCGGACTGCTTTAGAAGAGAGAGCGGGAATTATAGAAGCCAATACAGAAGAACCGTGCCACGGAAAGATCTATAGAAAAGGAATGCAGCAGAAACTGAAACTCGATGATACAGAGAGTGGAAAGACTCCGTTATAGATGAGTCATTAATTAACCTAATTCCCTCTTCTGAATGGAATCGAGAAACCTCAAAGAGGTTTTGGGGGTACGCCCCA
Organism: Mastigoproctus giganteus; assembly: GCF_048544385.1. Taxonomy (NCBI): domain Eukaryota; kingdom Metazoa; phylum Arthropoda; class Arachnida; order Uropygi; family Thelyphonidae; genus Mastigoproctus; species Mastigoproctus giganteus. Next base: position 177,004,710 of record NC_143586.1, on the reverse strand, counting down.
GTTGTGGGAACAATTCCATTGTAGGGCAGATTCGAAATTTGTACAGAATGAACAGCTGTTTGAAAGAAAAGTAACGCCGAGAGCGAAAGCGAAAACCAAGTTTTTTTAGATGCACTGGAAGAAATATTTGTAATGTGCTTGTGCCAAGAGAGATTAGAAGTCAGGGTAATCCCCAAAAGAGATATCATTTTGTCTAGAAATCGGAGTTTCACCAAAGGTAAGCATAGGAGCAGAAGAATTCTTTTTGCGAGATATAAGACACGACTGAGTTTTAGAAGGGTTGAAATCAACTAAGTTGTTTTTGCCCCACTGGAGAATTACCTGGAGATCGGCATTAAAGCAATTGGTAGCGGATATTCGAGAAGTTGAAGCTGATTGAGCAAGACACGGTTTCTCGAACTGGAAAGGGGAATGCATTGTGCTAGCCTCAGCAAAACTATGGATAGCATTTCCAGTCAATGGTAGATTGTCATTAATATACAAGAGGGAAAGAGTGGGGGAAAGAACTGAACCTTGGGGGACACCAGCATTAGTGGCGAACTTAGAAGACAGAGAGCCATCTACCATCACCCTCAGTGAGCGATCAGGGAGAAAACTGGATAACCAAATACAAAAAACAGTTGGCAAACCATAAGAAGGAAGCTTGTTTAGACCTTTATGCCAAACACGTTCAAAATCCTTTGAGATGTCAAGAGCAACTGATTGTAATTCACCGAACCTTTCCATTGATTTTGCTCATAAATGGGTAACATAAGCCAGAACATCACCAGTGGATCGACACTGACGGAATCCATACTGGCGATCGTTGATCAGACTGAAGGTTTCTAGGTAGTTTAAGATTTGGCGGTTAATTGATTTCTCCATTATTTTAGAAAGAGTAGAAGTAATTTCAATGGGACGATAATTGGATGGGAGGGATTTGTCACCCTTTTTAGGAACTGGCTGGATATGAGCAAATTTCCAAGAAAAAGGAAAAACACCTTTGGAATAAGAAAGTGAAAAAAGGCAGCAAAGAACAGGCGTAAGTTCAGGAGCACAGGTTTTGAGAACAAGTGGACAAATACCATCAGGACCTGGAGCTTTCTTAGCATCAAGATTCGTCAAAATCCTTCTGACATCCTTTTGACGGAAGACCACAGGGGGACTTGAATGGAGCCCGTTGGGAATGGTGGGGGGGGGGGTTACCTAGATCATTAATACATGAGTTGGAAGAAAAATTGGGATGCTTGCAGGTCAGCTTTATCCTTGGCTGAAGTGACAACAGAACCATCTGGTTTGGACAGAGGTGGGAGCAGAGATGGGCAAACATTGCGGCCAATAGAGCAAGAAGCAAGTTTTCTAGTCTTAGCCTGTTCAAACTCTAGTTTGGATTGATTAATAACTGCTTTACAATTGTTGCGAGCTTTGGTGTAGGCAGAAAATGAAATTGAAGAATTAGAAACAAGCCAATTACGATATGCAACATTCTTCTCTTGGACAGCCTTAGCACATTTATTGGAAAACCAAGGTTTATTTAAAGGACGAGATTTTAAAGTGGAGTGTGGGATAAAGGATTTCATTCCTGCAAGAATAATTTCACTGACACGATCTGAGCAAACGTTGACATCAGAAGTTTCGAAACAGTAATCCGACCAAGGAAAAGAAGAAAAGAAATCTCGCAGGTCATCCCATTTTGCATTCTTGTAATGCCAAACAATACGAGGTTGGGAATACCCATGAGATAAAGACAATAACCAAGTTGTGATCTGAGGTGCCTAAAGGACCTCTCACTTCGACTGTGTACTTAGAAGGGTTGTTTGTGAGAAAAAGATCAAGCGTGTTGGCTGTATGATTAGGATAGTCCGGTATTCTTGTAGGTAAATGAACAACCTGTGCAAGGTCATTAGTAATTGCAAAAACCTCAGCATCTCGACCAGCTGGGTCAGTGTGACTAGAAAACGGAAGCCAGCTGGAGTTGTGAACATTAAAATCACCATGGAAAATTACTTCATGTTACTGTTAGGAAAGTTGGACTGAAGAAAGTCAAGTTGCAAAGAGAGGAAGTCGAAGAGCTCCAAGTGATTAGTGGAGTTGGGAGATAGCAGATAATTTGAAAGAATGAATTAGAGAGATTTTAATCCAGGGAAGATCGAAAAGAGGAGATTTCAAATTACCAAGTCTCTGACAGGGAATATCAGAACTGACATATGCACAAGTACCACCTTTGAGGCGAAAGGAATCATACAGCGGATAATTTGGGCAACTGAGATGAGCAGTAGTTGAATCAACCCATAACTGATTTGGCAGACCGTAAGTAGAAATAGACATCATTGAGATTAGAACTGAGACCACATATATTTGTGAAATGAACTAAGTAAATGGACAGACAAATAAGTAGCGCCTGTAAGAACATCACCAAATTTCCTTTTATTTGGAAAGCGTGTTGGAGCAGATGGAGTAGGGCATGTACATCCAGATTATCGAAGGCTGCTTTTATATCGGCATAAATTATTGCAATTTCCTTTCTGGCTTGGAAAGAATTTAGTATCGCGGCTTGAACTGTGAGGAGGTTAGTAATTGTTGATCTTTTAGTTATTGAATAATGAATCTGATTCGACAACTTTGGCAGTATCTGATTCGACAACTTTGGCAGTAGAGCGTTCTCTAGTACTTTTAAAAGGGTAGATGCAGTAAATATAGGCCTATAGTACTCCACGAGGTAAGGCTTTGTAATTTTCAGCATTGGAATTACAGCATACTTATTCCAGTTCTCTGAGAAAACTCGGTGAGCAAGAATATAGATATAAATTGCTTGGGGCAGTTCAATAAGGTAAGGGCTGAGACACTTTACCATGAGGGGACTCCATGAACTCCAGCTGTCTTATGTGGCCCTGAGGGAGTTAATACTTTGTATTAGTGCTTCTTTAGTGATAAGAACAAACTCCATCTCACTGTCAACTAATTGATCCCACTCAAACTCCCTGACTTGTGACTCGTGATGTATGCTGGTGAATCTGCTGATGTCCAACCACGTTTGTTTGTCAAGTCCCTAATTTGTGTCAGTTTTTTGTCTGCAACGAGGTAGCTCTTCCCTGTCAAGTGCGTCTTTCATGTAGCGGTTGATTGCTCTAGATTTGTCCCTATTAAATATTTCTCTGGCCCTCGAGTATTAATCCTGTTTTGTGTATCATTGGACACTTTCCATTTTCTGTGCAGAGTTTGTTTTGTTTAAACAAAGCAGTTAGGCCAGAATTGGACCAGGCTTTCGATCTTGATGACATCCTTACAAGTTTGGAAAGTGAAAATTCTGCAGCAGAGTTGATCCAATTGGTTAAGAGACTTGTTGTAAGTAAGGCATCACGTGTGAGTAGACTTTAGGTTTGTTTCCATCGGTGACTTCTGATAAATGAAATCACGTGAAAATGTGTTTTCTTAAAAGTAAGTTAGTTATGAAAACGAATAAAATTAGATCCATTTTGAGCTCCAGTTAACCAGTTTATCTAATCCCTTTATTGCTTCTCAAATTCTTAAAGGCAAACGTAGAAAACAGAAAGCCTTTTCAATTGAGAATTGCGTCACTTTATATATGTTTAAGATGAGGTCACTCCCTGCATTCATTTTTCACTAAACAGGCGTTCATGCAACGAAACAGTGTAATTCGGCGCCTTTCAATTAGAATGATCTTCGCACTTTGTAAGACGAGAGGCATTCCACATATCTGCTCATAATTCTACCAATTTGAATTGAGATGTATGATACGATTATGATATTTCGGCATAATTATAGCGAGTTCGAGAGGAAATAGTGGCTGGCAGAAATCGCAATATGTATCAATTATCCCTTCATAATTTATGCCGCCATCATTGAACTAATCGGGTAAGAAACTCAATCCGGCAAGTGTTAAACTCAATTACGTCTACATTGAAGGTCTCCTTTTGCTCTCTGTACAATACCTATTTCTGATTAACTTCGGAGAATGGCAGGGACATTCATTTCCAGTCGTTTTTTGAATTTGACATTCCTTTCGAAACAGAGGCAATTATTCTGCTACTATGGATATCGATACGTCGTGTCTTTCATTTATCAGTTGGCTCCACTGAGCAATTTTACGACATTTTCTGAACGCAACATCTACAAGAGTAACCTTTCAGTCATCATTAAATGTAAACCTCCCGCTTGTATTATGGGAAGTATTTCAGGCAATACATTTGTTAAGTAAATGTAACAAATCGAGCGGTTTTGTTCGTTGCTTCCGTTGCATAGTTCGTTGCATAGTTAGCTATGGTCCTATCTAAAAATAAACGCTTTTGGCCCGTAAAATTCGATTCCTTTGAACATAATTTTATCCGCGTAGTGTTTTGCGACCATTGACTGTGACCAGCGTAAAATACTTTCAGAACTACACTTTTAGCGATAACATTTAGAGCCCGCTTGAAAGAATTTCAGGATTCGGAGTGCCAGTGGAATGGATCGCTGGTCCATTCCACTATTATTGACATTTAAAGCCATTTAATAAACGAGTAGATCAATATTTGTGAAGACGTTCTTTTGTTATTTCTCGGGCTTTTTTATGATTATTAACGCCCGACGTTCGTGAACTCGAGGAAAGGGAAATTTCAATCGAGAAAGATTCGACCAAAAAATGTCTCTGGATGCACGCGCTGATCGAAATAAAGTCCATTTCTTACACACGTTGCTGATAGTGCCATTATTTTCTAGAGGTCATTTGGAATACCTGCGTGATGACCTTTACAGATCGTTCAGGAGATTCGACCAAGACTAATAGATGCCCCGCAAACAGCAGTGGCTTTTCAACGGAAATGCGTTCATCTTACATTATTAAGCGAATAATCTTGCTGCTTCTTCTTTCGAATATTGATATACAGTGGTGGACATAAAAACTGCATCACCTTAAAAAAGTAACATTTGTAGTGAAACGTATACAATATTGTTTGATTATAGTCATTTTGTTTGTCGCAAAGCAAAGGTATTGCGTCAGATTACGCTTCTATTGCATCAGACAGTGATTGCAAGGATTGCATCAGCGGTTTCTATAAATACGGTTTTGGAAGGGTATACACGCTCATTAGTATATCCTGTTTTGCGGAGGTGTAAGCATGGCTCCACATGTTCAGTTGACACCAAGAAAACAAAGTGTAGCTGTTGCTCTGTCCCAGGAAGGGCTTTCTACGCGTGCTATCGCTGATAAAATAGGCTGCCACCAGTCAACAGTATCCCGGGTGCTGAAATTAATGCGTGATGTGAAGAGAAGACCTGAATCAGACCGTAACAGAGTGACTACGCCTTCCCAAGATCAATATTTGAAACTTCGTAATCGCCATGCTAGTACTCCTGATCTAAAACTGAACTTTGAGATGGTCTTTGGTGCTGAAACAAGTGCAGGAACTAGCTAAAGACATCTTTTGGAATGTGGTCTGCATGCCTATCGGCCCAAGAGGAAGCCTTTGTTGACCCAACAAATGAGGAAGAAGCGACTTGCTTGGGCTAAAACGCATGTTTCATCGACAAAAGAGCAATGGGACCCCCATCATCTTTTCTGACGAATCGAAATTCAACCTGCATGGCTCGGATGGGAAGCGATAGGTCAGAAGACGAAAAGCGGAGGCATACCATCTGACTGTATAACATCGGCTGTAACGTTCGCCGCCGATCAGATGGTCTGGGGATGCATAACAAGCAAAGGGGTGGGGCGAATTAAGATTACTATTAATGGGACAGTGAATGCAGAAACCTACATTGTTATCTTGGAGCGGTGCCTGAAACTCGTTATTAGGGATCGCCACACAGACGTCCAAAACTGCATTTTTCAACAGGATTCTCCTTCAGCCGCAGGAGAGCATTGTAAGGGTGTGGAAGCACGAAATTGGCCAGCCGTATATCCAGAAGTTGATTAACTCTATGCCAGATCGTTGCAAGGCTGTAATTGCAGCTCGAGGAGGAAAAAATAAAATATTGAGGGCTTATTTTGCTGATTTACAGTACATAATACTATTACGTCAACTTGTCATTTCAGTTTGTACACGGAAATGCAATAAAATGTGTTTGATTGTCACGATTGCCATTTGCATGATTTCTCATATTTCCATTAATTGCGCATTTTACCCTTGGGAAGATATTTATGGAAATTATGTATATCAGGTGGAGGCTTTTTATTGGATTTCATTCACAAAGATGTATATCCCATCTAATAAATGCATTTTAAACATTTCTGCAACACACAATGCAGCGCAAAACACATTAACGGACACATGTACTAACTTACAACTATGACAAACAACCGGAAGGAAAACTGCCACGACAATGCTTCCCGTGACACGATAAATTTAAAATAAAGTGAAGCCGTCAGTGGTCCTCTCTCTTAGAATCTACTACTCCAAAGACGCCTAGCTGTGAGCACTAGGATGGTCAAGATTGAAGAAATACCACGGTGAAGGATTGCCTCAATCCTTTATATTTTTGTACAGATTTTTCGTGTTTTTGTAACTTACAGCACGTTTGGTAAAATAATATCCTTTAATTCGGGACACTTCGGTATTGCACAACTTTCAAGTACGTAAAACAATAAACACTCTTAACCTTTCGGGTTAAGCATACAAATGCTCCATGTAACCGCCGGACACATGTCCCTGTCTTAACCTCTGAATGTAAATATCATACCCCCCCCCAGCATACTGCTGTCAAGGGGGTGGCTCTTGAGCACAGAAATAAACGAATTTAATAAATAAATTATTTGCAGAAGTGATGCGGTTTTTTTGTCCGTCACTGTAATGCAGATTTTTTGCTGCCAATAATTAAGCCAAGTAAAAAAGAGCACGAAACCCCTACACGATTCCTTTGGTCAGAACGTGTCTTATCAGGGGGTGGGTGTTGGTCGCATTAATGATACCGGCGAATCCGATTTCTCTTCGATGTCCAAGAACGCCTCAAAGTCGTGAGATGCCTTGTGGTAAAAATTTATCGCCTGTCCTTCCATAAATGAAGTCGTTCGCAGCGCGAAAAAGCGGTCTTTCTTCATCGCGGCGTAATACAAAAATTAAACACCCCAGAAAGTAAGCGCAGAACGTACTTAATACAGTGTCCTCTTTTACTTTCCCCCGCGACTCCCCTCTTCTCGGTGCGAAACGTAAAACAAACGAGAGACGACTCATTTCGGCCCCCTTAAAATGGTGAGACGAGCGAAATTAAGACTTCGCCGCGATCGGCAGTGGCTAATTTCTTCTATAGTCACGTGAAAACGGGGGACCTTAATTAAATAGAATAGAATCGCAAAGGCGGAATTAAATTCGGCGCGCGAGTGAGGAATTAATAAAGAAGAGGAAAATTCGCCTTAAGGAGAGTGGCTACAGAGGGATAATTTCTGCTCGAACAATGCGATTGCAGTCTCTCTCTCTCTCTCTCTTCTGTCCAACAACCAACACACCTCCCGATGGCTCATTTATTTATTTGGGCTCTTCCGTTACCCGCTATGTTTAATCCTCCGTATAAAAGTGAGTTCGCATCCTGCGGAGTTCACTTCCTTTAAATATTTCAGTATTTGTCCGTCGAAATCCTTTTTTGTTGTTGTTGTTGTTGGCGCATTGGCTTCTGTGGCCATAATGCACCCCGCGAGGTTTTTTGCACTACTCCGATCCAAGCCCGAGGCGGGATTCGAACCCGCGACCATTGGGTTGCCAGACAGGCACTTTACCCTTACGGCTAGCCCGGTCGGCCCGTCGAAATCGCCAACGAAGTTGTTTTCGAGGCATTACAGCGAACTTTCTGAAGAAACAGATTGGTCGCGTGAAAATTAAATACGTACGATGCGGAACAGTAATTCTACGAGTTCCAAGGCGATACTGATCAAGTAGAATGATGTACAGTTAGCTATGGTCCTTGATACCAAATACCTGGGAATTATTGTGGACAGTAAGTTATCATGTCACCAGCACTTGTTATATTTAAGCAATAAAATCAGGAAATTTTCTGGTGCTATCATTAGAATTTCAAAGTCTGAACTGGGGCCTATCACATAAAACACTGTTTCTTTATTACAAGGCAGTTTTCCTTCCTATAACTAGGTACGCTGCAGGAGCCTGGTTCCATTGAGTTAAAATAGCTACTTCTCGGGTTAAACTCAATTCCATACAACGCATCATGCTTCTCGGAATTCTAAGAGTGTGCAAAACGGTGTCCATTGCCGCGCTGCAGGTATTGGCCGGAGCGCTACCCTTGGGTCTACATTTGTTGTATCGTGGTTTTTGCTACCGTATTAAGAGGGAAATTCCTACAGAACTTTTTGGTATAGAGATAAATATTCGCTCTGACTGTAGAGGCGAAAAGAAAAGATGTATGAATGAAATAATCAATTCGTGGCAGACAAGATGGAATACCATACCTACTGGAAGAGTGACCAACTTGTTTATCCCGAACGTGACTTTTCTGAATGATAAAAAGGTTCGCAATTGGTTTACACCTAGTTTACAGTCGTCATTTTTGTTAACAGGGCACGGGTCAATGAATGAGAAATTATATGCATTGGGACTAAGTAACACGGACCTTTGTTTTTGCGGGGCCAGGGAAGGCTGGCGGCACATACTATATGATTGTCGAATATATGACAATGCCAGGACAGCGATACGTGAAATTCTTGAGAGTATAGCTCCAGGAGGAGAAGCTATATTTTTAAGAGACTGTACTAAGTTTCAGATGCTCCAGGTATTTGCTAAAGAAGTGCTCGAACTAAGGAAAAGTATGATTCCAGTGATACGAGGTTGATCAAATCCATCTAGCTGGAGGCACCGAAGTGTTTTTATGCTGCCGTTCTTACTGGTTGCACAACTGGAAGATCTACTCTTTTCTTGATCTCTCTCTCTTCCCCCCTTTCGGTTTTTGGTATATGTATGTATGTGTATGTATACTAAAAACCAATATTTATTTATTTATTTTTATTTATTTATTTTTGTTTTGTTATCTTAGTTAATTATTTTTATTCTTTTCTTTATCTTCCTTTTGGGTTTTTTCCCCCCTCTGCAGTGGGCCCCAGAGAAGGAAATTCTTTTTTTTTTTTTTTTTTTTTTTTTTTGCCTCATACTCTGAGACCATAGGTGTCCCATCTACTGGAACTGGCCCACCTTCCCGTGGTGTGGACGAGTACCCAGAATCATCTGTCCAGGTGATTGATGCTTCTGGGTAGCCAAGTGGCTAGAACATAACACACACATATCTGGCCCATTTGTAGTGATACTGTTCTTCACAGCGGTACGAGACAGAGTTGAACTGACGTTCCAGGAGCCGCCCCTTACATAAATACATGTCCCTAAAATCTGACAGATCTGCCCAAAGATCTGGTGCAAGATTCGAAGATGTCTTCGAATCTTGCACCAGATTCGAAGCGATATCGTTCTCCCTGTTTCCCTCTGTGGAACGTATCCCACCAGTCCCCAGAAATGTGATACGTTAATATTATCAAGAAGGCTGACCGGCAGCGCTTTCCGACTAAACTATCAACGAGACCCTGATACTCCACTCCCTGACACGTTAACTCCTGATGACTGTGTGAAAAGCATTACAGATACTACCAGAAGCGCCTGCGACCTTTCCACCTCATGCAGAAGGCCCTACAAGTATGCTGTCCCTTGGTAGAACCACCAACTACACGACCTATCACCCGTTCACCGGTTTTGAGATGGAACTGGCAATCAACAAGATTAAATATGGGAAAACACCAGGAGCAGACCTGCTGGAGGTGGAAGTTCTCAAAAAATTCGCTGAGGTCTGCCCGGCTATACTTCTAAGCCTACTGAATAATTGCCTGGCCGAGGGCACCTTCCAAGCGTCATGGAAGATTGCAACCTTAAAAATAATTCTGAAAAACCAGGACAAGTCACCACAGAACCCAGCCTCATATCACCTTACTCTCCGTAATGGCCAAACTACTCGAGCGTGTACTCTAATTTCGACTTTTTTCTGCCTGCTACGAGGAACACCAACTCTCCTGACGTAGCCGGGTGGGCAGGAGCAGCAGTGCGTAGCACATGCTTCTTGATTAGACCGGGGTTCGAGCCCGTGACTACCAAATACGAAGGATGCGGAAAGGTCAGAGAATGACCACCGCATATCCCCGGAGCAATATGGTCTTAGTTGCTAATGCTCCTAAAAAACAAATAACAAACAACAACAACAACTCTCCTCAGATATATGGCTTTGAAACAGGCTGCAGCACCAAAGACGTTATCAGCCTTCAAGTACTCTCTTACTGTATTAAAAAATATACCAAACTATTATATTTAGGCCACCCGAATAATTAAATTCATCTGCCGTGCTGTGTCTTATGTCTGTTAATTGCGTGTGTTCTGTGGTCGATTTGTCTGCTTTGCTGGACGAAAAACCCCAGTTTTCGGGGAGAAAAACTTTGCTATCTACGCCTGAGACGGACTAACTCAGCTACGGAGTGAAAAAAGCCCGCCCATTAAAGTTCCTCGCGTCATCGACTGGATTCGAACCCGGGTTTTTTCCACCCGGTGTGGGGAGGACGGTGACGCTGCCACTGTGCTACGCACGCAGACTCTCTTACTGTATTGGTGGGCTTTTCTGGCGCTTTCAATCACCTGTGGTGGCCCAGCATACTTCAGAGGTTTCGGCAATCAAATGTCCAGATTATCCGCCGGGGCCGTCCGCAGGGCTCTGTGCTTGGCCCGTTCCTCTGGTCTGTTGCCCTGGACGAGTTCGTTCGACTAATACTCAAAACGTCAACCAAGCCACAGGATCTCCCGGGGTACTACCAACCCATAGCGCTCTTAACAGTGCTCATCAAGCTTCTAGAACATCTCCAAACCAGTTCGGCTTCGGCAAGGGATACTCAACGACGGATGCCATAGAAAACATCGTCAGAATTGTTACAACAACGAACAGGAAATATTTTCTCGTCATCGATGTCGATTTTGCCGGTGCGTTTGCCACCCAATAACTAAATAAAGCTAAAAGTGGCCAAGCGTCCTCGGCAGACCAACCTGCCAACCAACCTCTGTAAGTGTATCAGCACCTAGAGATCAGGAGTAGAAACCCCATACAGTTCCGTATCCAGACCAGTCCACAGAGGATGCCTACAGGGCTTCGTCCTGGGCCCACTCCTATGGAATGTGCTCCCTGGATGGCTTCCTGAATCTAGACCTTGGGAACGTAAAGTCCCAAGCGTATGCCGATGATCTTATTCTGATGCTCGCTGGAGACAACAGGGCTTAGCTAGGAACCGCTGCAAACCGAGCGCTCGCCATCCTGCAGGAATGGGCAAATCAAAATGACTTAACAATATCCCCAACCAAAATAAACTAAACTAATAAACTACCTAAAAACCGAGCTGAAACACCTTGGCATCATCTTAGACACGCACTTATCTTTCACTCTCCCATATCAACTATATACGCAATAAAATCAGGAAGTACTCGTCTCTATTCGCAAGGGTCACCCGTAAAGAATGGGTCTTGAGAAAAAAAACCATTGCGCTGTATTTCTACTAATTGTCTTATACGCAGCTGGAATATGGTACCACAAAGCAACTACAGCAACAAACAGACGAAGGCTTGAAGCAACACAGCGCCACATCCTGCTTACCATCTCCAGAGCTTGTAACACGGTAAGCACCCATGCACTCCAATTACTCATGGGTGCCCTTCCCTTGGACGGTCTCCTCAGTCACCTCTCCAAAGGCAAAACCGTCACTTGCCAAGATTTTACAATAAACCTGACAAACGAAATCAAAACAGAGAAAAAGAGGCTAACCACACACTCACAGAAAATCTGGCAAACACGTTGGGAGAACTCCCCAAAGGGCTCAGTAACCTGGATATTCATACCACAGGTTCAGACAATCTACCCAAAATATCCACAATGGATATCAACGGGATTACTACTCACCTATCTGCTCACTGGCCATGGCGCCATCTGCTAAAAATTGACTTACTTGAAACCCAGTAACACACCTCTCTGCCACTGTGGAGAGACAGAAACATGGGAGCATCTGATGTGCCACTGCGAATTATATGAGGATCTACGCTGCCGCTTGATCACAGAAATACAATCTGTGCCACTCAACCAGGAGCACCACTTACTAGAGGAGAAACACAGCTACAAGGCGCTGATTAAGTACGCGCAAGACCTCTTCTGCGGAAGAACCTTCCCAAAGCCCCCAACATTAACAGTGAAAAACAAAAATACTGATGTATTTAAAAGAGTTGTATATTATTCGCTCTTCTTGAACAAGCGAGACCGCGAATTCTATTGGATTCGATCCAGATCTATTGAGAGAGTCTCCTCCAGAAAAGCCAAGTTGCTATGCTGTCATTATTGTTCATTGTAGTGGTGCGGGGTTAGAGCTGGGTGATTTCTTGACCTTTAGTTTTTCAGAATAAAGCATCACCAGCAGCCCTTCAGGCCAATACCGAGCACCGAGATATTGCTGCTAATGGGGCTCGTCAATCTGAATCACAGGAGGCGCTTAGTATTGATTTTGAAAAGCTTATAAGTTATGCTGCGTTTTATTGAACAGTGCCTCTATTTTTTCAGATTTCTCTCTGGATCAAGCCTGCTTATGAAAATGTTAGTGAGCGAGGTGATTTTTATACGTCTGAAGTGATTGTGATGTGAAAATGACAAGCTTGTGCCAAGCCAGAAATTTGGCAGCTTTGGTTGTTATTATTATTATTATTTTTTTATATGACAGCATCCTGAAAGCGCGTTTGGCAGATTTGTGTGTGGTACCATTGCCCTTCCTTTCGAAGGTACAAATATTTCCACTTCCTGGCATAATCGTGACTCGGATGAAGCGAGAATGAGTTCATGTGGGATGATTCACGTTGGTGACGAGACCCTGCAGTAAGCTAAGACACTTCCGTTGCTTGTTTTAAAGTTGGCGCATTTCGTGCACGTCAGAGCAGGCTCTACGGTTCGAGGCACTTTGCTTGAAGTTTTCGTGACATCAGGAAATTTCACTGAAAGCATAAAATTTCACTGATTTTTCCCACTTAGGACCAGATTTTATTGCCAGTTTCCAAACAAGTAAAATCTGAAGCCAAAAGTATGGTCTTTTCCCATTTTGGTAATAGTAGTAGTAGTAGTGGCACTTGATGCAAGAAAGCAAGTGTAGGAGCTTATGCAGCATCAGCCAAAAAAAAAAAAAAAATCACACCATACCCTCCATTGCCTGTCCAGTTCCTCCTTAAATTTATCCAACCCATCAACTTCCACAACGACAGATGGAAGTTTGTTCCAGCAATTAACCACCCGCTGGCTAAAGGCAAATTTCCGCACATCTATTCTACATCTATCCTTTCTTAATTTGAACTTATGTCCCCGTAGGTTCGTATTCTGAACAAGTGGGAGGATCCCATCAGAATTCAGCGTGCTCAACCCATTCAAGGCCTTATAGACCTCAATCAGATCACCGCGCAGGTGCCTAGTCTCCAGCCACTGCAATTTGCAGAACTTAAGCCTCTCTTGGTAAGAGGATCCCTTCATTCCCCTCACCAATCGTGTTGCTCTTCTCTGTACACGCTCAAGCAAATCTACATCCTTCCTAAAATGAGGCCTCCAGACCTGTACGCAGTACTCAAGGCGTGGCCTGACCATTGCCTTATACAGAGGGACAATCACCTCCTTTTCCCTGCTAGCAAAATTCCTATATATCATTGACAAAACCCCATGACCTGCCCTAGCAGCCTGTCTACATTGCTCAGAAAACTTCATATCTGACTGCACAATTACTCCCAGGTCTTTTTCATTTTCTACCACCTTAAGTGTAGTACCACACAGTTGGTACGTTTCTCTGGGGTTACTTCTACCCATATGCAGTACTTTGCATTTGTCAAGGTTAAACTTCAGTTGCCACTTCTTAGCCCATCTGCCCAAATTATCTAGATCCTGTTGCAGTAGCACACTGCCATTACTGTCATTAACAACCCTGCCAACCTTCGTGTCATCTGCAAACTTCGACATTAAGCCTGATATACCTTCATCAATATCATTGATAAATATACAAAACAACAGTGGACCCAACACCGAACCCTGTGGGACTCCACTAATAACATTAGTCCACGAAGAGCAGCACCCATTGATTACCACCCTCTGTCTTCTCCCACTTAACCATCCTTTTATCCATTGTAGCAACTTACCCTTAATACCATTCTGCTCCAATTTGTACAGTAGTCTTCCATGTGCAACAGTGTCAAAAGCTTTCCTGAAATCCAAGTATATGATATCAAAATTATTTTTTGCATCCAGTTCCTTTGTGACCACATCATAATAACCAATCAAATTTGTCAGACAAGACTTTCCCTTAACAAACCCATGCTGTGTCTGAATTATTGCTGCAGTCTTGTCTAGATGATCCTGCAATGCATCTTTAACCAGTGACTCCATTATTTTACCCGGAACAGAAGTTAAACTAACTGGTCTGTAATTATTCGTGTCACCCTTCGAACCTCCTTTGTGAATTGGGGATACATTTGCACATCTCCAGTCCGTGGGAACCTCCCCTGAGTCCAAGGATGCTCTCATAATTATGGCTAAGGGTTTGCTTAGTTGCTTTGCCGCCTCCTTTAATATAACTGGATAGATCCCATCCGCCCCAGGGGCCTTTCTTATGTTTAACTTCAACAATTTCTCCTCCACTTTGCTCTCAGTTATTACAAGATCATTAAGCACCCTGCTACAATTTGATAACCTCCTTCCATTTTCAAACTGTAATAATTCCTCACGTGTTGAATGTAGATGCAAAATACTCATTCAGTTTGTTTGCTACCTGAGCAGGATCATCAACAGTCGAACCATCGATGTCAAGTGGACCAATCATATTCATCCCCTTCCTTTTAGAGTTTATATAAGTAAAGAAATCCTTGCTGTTTTTCTTAGCATCCTTTGCCAAAGATTTCTCGTAATCCGCCTTTGCCTGCCGAACCTCCTTTGTGACCTGATTACAGACTAGCTTATATCTGCTACAGGCTTCTGCGTCGCCTGATAATTTATATGCATCCCATGCATTTTTCTTCTCTGTCACGAGTCTCATTAGTTCATTTGATAACCATTTAGGCCTAAACCTTGAACGATATTTCTTAATCGGTATATAAAGTCTAGTAGTATCCACGATTAATTCCTTGAATGCTTCCCACTTAGAATTTACTGTTTGTAACATCGTCAGTCGATCCCACTGTACAGAATTTAAAAACTGTCTGAGACCACTGTACTCCCCTTTACGGAAGCAAAAACCCTTTCCTTTACCCCTGACGGTAGTTACCTCTTTGAGTAAATCCCACTTCAGCACACTGTGATCACTGCCACCTAGTGGTTCCTTTATCTGCAAATTCTTAATACACGAATGATCACTGCTGATAACCAGATCAAGAGTATTACTTTCTCTGGTTGCCTCTCGAACATGCTGCTGCAGAAAACAATCATCCAATAAATCCACAAAAGTCTGACTAATGTGTGAGTGCCCAACCCACAAGTTCCAGTCAATATCTGGGAAGTTAAAATCCCCCATTATAAGACATTCTGATTTACTGGCCCACTCTATTTCTCTGTACAATTGTTCATTGTACTCATTCGAGTCATTAGGCCTATAACACACTCCTACTCTTAGTAATCACTTTCCCAAGTGGGAAAAACCCACACCTTCTAATTGAAACCTCAGGGTTTGAATTCTGCCTTGCCAAACAAATCAACCCGATCTTAATCTTCGATGGTTAGAAGCAGGAGTGGCAAAAAAAATAATGAAATCGCTATATTGATCATACGCGATAACCGAAAACTATTTACCTGCTGATGTGATCACCGGTGAATCGAGGTGTACGACGAGTTTGTAAGCGTTCTTGCACGGGGCCAAGCATTCTTGGTTGACCAACAAGGTCACACGATTCCTTCAATGTGTTACCCTAACATCAGCGACTAAGGCTGATGTTAGGGTAACACTTTTCTCCACGTACACTGTCAGTAAATTGCGCGTGTTCTCTCGTCGATTTTCTGTTTGCTAGACGGAAAACCATAATTTCCGGGAGAAAAACCCTGCTGCCATCCCCGGAGACCGACTAACTCAGCCACGGAATGAGTTAGTTGGTGACAAGATGGCTCATTGCCCCAGTAATAGGCATTAGAGCCGGTAATCTTAAGACTAGTAAATCTTAACAGATTCAAAACAAATTGAATTATAAGACGAACCACACGATTTGTACAATCTTACGCACGCCATCGCATTATTGTGTACTCATTAACACAAAATGTAATATCGACATTTAAAAGAAACGTGTGTGATATTGATTTCGTGAAAACCGATGGAAAAGGTCAACAAGGATCAAACCTTATCATAGAAACGTAAAAAAGCCATATTGGTTTCGTCCTGCGTGAGGGTATAGTGGCTTTAGAAACACTGGGGGAATTTCTAAAGCCCCGTGATTCGAGGCTAAAATACTTCAATAGAAGATAAAATAGTTATTCGATTCGGGCGGATGGGATAGGATTTTCCCCGCGAGTTATTTCGAATTTTTCAGCTTGCAAAGCACCCTTGCACAAACATAACACACAACGAAGCAATGTGATTTAATTCGTTGATGCGCCTAAAAACTCAACACCCGCTTCAAACTTCTTAACTTTTCATGAGAATTTCACAATCGTTATGGTTTTCTTTTATAATCGTGTGTAGTGTCGTTGTACAGGCGCTATTAATACATGGCTGCCAACATCTTTTAAGCAGCATATTCAGGAGCAATGTGGAAACGGTGAACCATCTCGGAGATCGTTTCTTGGCAGGGATAAGATAAATCGCAATTTACGTGATAAACTCGGCCAAGCTAGCTTCAAACGGTCGGACTATGATATCAATTTCCTCTAGAACTTTTTGCGCGGTTAATAGAGGTAACTTATTAACCAATTTGTATGGTAATTATCTGCTTGGATCCCCACATCGTAAACCGTACTTCTGAATATTCTATAAGGCGAATAAAATGAAAATCGCAGTGGAGGATGATGCAAAACTATGTATTCGCTAAGGAAAGCTTTATTTTCTCATTCGTAGTAAAATTCAACGAGCTGCTCGGGCAAACTTTCAGTAATCGGACCACATGGACATATATTTCTTAATGTCAGTGCAATCACTGCCATAAGAAGTAATTTCTCTTCCCTCCACACCACCTACTAAATTGAAAGTGATCGCAGTTACTCTCTTGCAGTGAGTCCAACCAAACTAACATTCAGCTGGGTGTCAGGCCATTCTGTCATCCCTCGAAAGGAAAAAGCGAATCCACTGTCCCATGTTGAAACCAACCGTTTTTTCAAGTGCTCTATACAGACAGACAGACGGACCGGTTGCAAAAATCTTATAACAAGCAGCATGATCACTGGTCTCAGCTATGCTAAACCGAGGTTACTAACGAACTTCTACAGGTAAAAATGAATCAAAACTATGGAAATCAATATATTTTGATGGCCTGACACAAGATATACCAAAAACTACTTATGTTTGTGAATTATCACCTCCTGTCCATCACGCAGCCTCGACAGTACTGGAGAGGCTCCGATTCATTCATTCCCGCTTGCTCATGGAAGAAATCCTCTTCCTCGATTCCCCTTCCAACTATCAGACCCAACTAACCGTCAAACAAATCCTCGTTGACCTTATTATTATTAGAGCATCTGTAAAAATATTTTAGTTCGCCATTCAAATTGCCGCAACCATTAAATATTCTTGTTGTACCGAGGCACGACTACCTACTCAGAGGAGTTCACAACAAATCATGAATACAATATTTATCCGTAGCAGTAGTAGTAGTGGCATGTGATGCAAGAAAGCAAGTGTATGAGCTTATGCAGCATCAGCCAAAAAAAAAATAAAAATCACACCATTCCCTCCGAATGCCTGTCCAGTTCCTCCTTAAATTTATTCAACCTATCAACTTCCACAACGACAGATGGAAGTTTATTCCAGCAATTAACCACCCGCTGGCTAAAGGAAAATTTCCGCACATCTATTCTACATCTGTCTTTTCTTAATTTGAATTTATGCCCCCTTAGGTTCGTAATCTGAACAAGTGGAAGGATCCCATCAGAATTCAGCGTGCTCAACCCATCAAGGCCTTATACACATCAATCAGATCACTGCGCAGGTGCCTAATCTCCAGCCACTGCAATTTGCAGAACTTAAGCCTCTCTTGGTAAGAGGATCCATTCATTCCCTTCACAAATCTTGTTGCCCTTCTCTGTACACGCTCAAGTAAATCTACATCCTTCCTAAAATGAGGTCTCCAGACCTGTACGCAGTACTCAAGGCGTGGCCTGACCATTGCCTTATACAGAGGGATAATCACCTCCTTTTCCCTGCTAGCAAAATTCCTATATATCATTGACAAAACCCCATGACCTGCCCTGGCAGCCTGTCTGCATTGCTCAGAAAACTTCATATCTGCCTGCACAATTACTCCCAGGTCTTTTTCATTTTTTACCACCTTAAGTGTAAAGTGTAGTACCACACAGTTGGTACATTCCTCTGGGGTTACTTCTACCCTTATGCAGTACTTTGCATTTGTCAAGGTTAAACTTCAGTTGCCACTTCTTAGCCCATCTGCCCAAATTATCTAGATCCTGTTGTAGTAGCACACTGCCATTACTGTCATTAACAACCCTGCCAACCTTTGCATCAAACCCACGTGACTCCGTATTTAGGAGTCACGCGGGTTTGAACCACGGTTCATTCAAATTAGTATGTGATCAGCCACTTTGATACCTTAAGAGGTTCCAAAGCAGAGTGGGAACTACACGTTCTGTGAAAAATAATCTTTCGTGAACTAAACTGAAAAAGCTTCTGAAAATGGCTGGCACGGCTTCTTCAGTTCAGTCAAGCAGCAGAGGCTAGAATAGCAGGAAAGCCTAGGATAACCTTGTGTGCATGCAGAGAACTTTACTGAATTTTCAGTGGGCGTGTGTTCTGTTGTCGATTTGCTTTTTCTCCCGAAAAACCAGAGTTTCCGGGATAAAAAACAATGCTACCCTCGTCCGAGATCGACTAACTCAGCCACATTGCAAAAGACACAAAAATTCCTTGCCATTGACGAGATTTGGACTCGAGTCCCCTCCGCCTGGTGTGGGGAAGACGGTTATTATGCCAGCTATGCTACCGGCATGCACGATGGGCTCAGCCTCTTTCTGTACGTAGTTATGAGCAACTGCACTTCCACCGAGTGCAGCGATCCCTTTACTACTACTCAGTAAAGAGATCGATTACTGCTTAGTGCATCGATGGCAAACCAGTTTGCTCCAGCTACGTACAGAAAGCGGCTATACCCGACGTGCACGATTACTTTTTATAGCTTTCGTACCTTTGAGCCTTTTGCGTGTTACTTATAAAATTATCTTCTTCTTTCTGTAAAGAAAAGTGCGCCGGATTTGCTTCCAGATTTTTGGTGCTGCCCAAGAAGAGAATATGTGTATATGGAGGACACGATGAAGTGGCACGTGACTGCGCTCACGGCTCATTTTCTTGCGACGAATACGCGTGTCTTTTCGCGTGTAAACGAGGCAAAAGATAAAAGCAAATCCGTATAGCGTCGTATCCGCACTATTCGGTGGAAGCGATCACCCCGGTTAATTGAAAGTTTACAGAAATGTTAAACATTCAGAGAATAATGTTAAGCATAAGGATGATTGGGAAGAACATAAAGATACGATTGATGTTGTCGCTTCAGTCTTCATCGGATGCTACAAGAGCTCTTAGGGTATGCAAGTCCAGAACTGTGAGTGGATTGAGGAGATCTCAACAAAAGTTAAATTTCGGACTGTCCATTTGAGTTGTTGGCACATTTTTTTTGTAACTCATTCGTGACACTATTGTCACGTGGACGATGGTACGCTAATCCTTCGTGCTTGGAGGGGGCGGTAGTGAGGACGCATCCATTCGGAACTAATTTGAATACATCGTTTTAAAACCACAATTTTTGTCGTTTTAATGGAAATGGACTCGGAATTCCTCCGTGAAAGGGTTCAATGAACACGTGTGTTCTGACACGGCTTCGATTTTTATTAAATATCTGCGGTGTGCTTTTCTTTGATTGCAAACCTTATATAGAAAATAGACGCGGGTTTTCTTATTGATAATCAATAAGCAGCTACAGAAGGTCTTGGCGAGCAACTTCTGTTTTTCTTCTTCATTCTCTCTCTCGCCGTGATGTAATTTTAGCGCAGACTGATACATTTGGGGAGCTTTAAGCAGTGTTGGTTGCAGGCTCTCGCGATCCCTTTACTGTCAAGGCTGGCACGTACACGTATCGTTTGTTCTTCACGTGATCGAGAGGTCTTCATCAGGGCGCGAAACAAACTAACCCTCATAACCTTGACGTGTGTGTGGTGGAAAGGAGATTAGTGTCAGCGAGGAGAAAATGACGTTTGACGGAGTGCGCTGCTGAACGAACACACACACACACACACACACACAGAGGAGTGCCTTCTAGGATATCGCTTTGAGATTCCGATATTTGTCTAGGAGATCAAAGCCCTGTGCGCACAAAATTGCGCCACAGAAATACGTACATGAAAGAGGTAATTATGACTACGAATAAAGAGGAGTGATTACTGTTTAAACTGCGCACGAAGATTAGAATTGGAATCGCAACAAATAGTGGATAAAGAAGTCATCAAAGCCCTGAATTCGGTTTGAGAGAAGACTCGCAGATACCTCGAAACAGCCCTTCGGCGGATTCTGATTACTCCTTTAAAGGCTCCGCGCCAAAAATATGAAAATTTCCTGCGCTCGCTGGCTTTTCATCATTCCTGACACAAAATTAATTACGCGTGGAATTAGAATCCGTTTCAGAAAAGAAATCATTCCTCAGTTGAAAATTATACGATTACTACTCTGCTGGTAGTGAAAACATTAATTCCCCAACTGATCACTTACTCTTTGCTTTCAGCCAGCGAATATTTTTTCACGTCCTCTGCACGTACGAGGGACAGAAGAAGAAAGAAAACCCCTCCAGAGGGGGTTTCCTTCTCCTTATGTGTAAATCATATTTCCACACGATGAACCTTCCGTATAATAAGCAAAAATAAGTGCAGTGTGGTTTAAAAAACTCGAAAAATTCGTTTATGCAGCAAAAAAATTTTAAAAAATTCCACATTACCAACAAAAGTTTTACCTTTACTTCAGTTGCTTGCAATCAATTTTATAAATAAATCTTTATTGTGAAGTAGAGTTACAGAACAATATCCCATCATGGCGACGAGCGCCAGGGGTTCACAAAAAAAAAGCAGTTAGGGAAAAGATAAGTACCGCGTACAAATACAAAAGGCTACAAAATACAGATTACAAACGAAAAAAAGAAATACAAATACAGCATAAAAAACACAGAGCTAGACACAAATACAAGTTGGCAATATATCAGGGTTCAAGGGCTTTGATAAAGTTGTGTCTGTCCTTCTTCTTACTTGTTATGCTGTCGATGTCGGTGTCCACACGGTTGAGGGCAGCGAGCATCTGCTTGGGAAGAAATCTGTCAGTGAGTACAAGCCTGTTGTGGTGAGCCACGAGTGGTGAGCCAACACATGCCCAGAAGAATGTGAACACAAGAAAAAAAGTGACGACCCCCAGGATATTTGTAACATTTTAGACCACACTATAGAAGCGAGCTGTATTGCATTTCAGACAGAAGATAAAAACGAAGCGAAGCACAACCAATTGGCCAACGACATACAGAGGCAGGGAGACTTACTAGAAGAACTCCTTCTCCCCATTTTAAAAACTCTCCAGGACATCCAAAAGGAAAATCACGAACTAAGAGAGCAAAACATTAAACTAATTGCCAGTCAGAAAGTAATGGATAAGAAACTAGACACCGTCCTAACACAGCTACAACATATTAACAGACGACATAATCAGACAGCTGAAAACTTACGAGCTGGCCCTGCTACCCATCTTAAAGAATCAAATAAAGAGCAAGATACTCGTCTCAGGACTACCCTCCCAGGCGAAATAAAAACAGTATTGCAAGAAGCTGTTCCCCGCAGAGAACAGATACGCTCTGAAATTGTAGAAAGTACTGAAAACTACTCCCCGAACAGAAAAAATCCAGACTGCAGAACGGAAAACAGAGCAGTGACAACAGTCGCTAGCACTGCGTTACCCGCAAGTCAACCCTGCATAGATATGAATCGCTGTTCCAACTTAGAGCCATATGCACCGAAACAACCTACCTACGCACAGATGGTTACTCTCCCATCAAAATCAGCTGACCAAAGTCCTACTAAAAGAGAACCCCACCCACTACCTACCAATCAGCAACATGATGCAACGCGACCAAACGGAGATCCTATGCATAAAATCCCTGTTTCCTCGCCGAGGTTACCCACAGGATATCGTCCTTGTCTTGCCGAAAAGTACAACATCACTTCGGTTCAAACGAGAGGGAAAATATTTGTGTCGCGAATCAACCCCAATATTACTCCTGGTGTCATCAGAGAAATGTGTGTTGAGGGAATTGGTATCGATGTTGAGGTACGTCAAGTACGAACCAGACACCCTGCCTACTCCTCCTTCACCATCTCTTGCCCCATTAATTGTGAAGCCCAACTACTGAACAGAAATATATGGCCCAGTGGCACCCTCGTTAAAAGATACAGAGAACAATCGACAAGGCCCACAACTAGTGCAGTGAACACCCTGGCAAAACAATAGCAATTAACGAACACCTCGCCAGTCTTCAAAGAAGATACAAAAGTCTCCATTTTCCTACAAAATGTTCGCAGCATATCCAATAAACTCCACACCTTGCAGAGCCTTCTAATCAATGCAGAACACTCATTTATCTGTCTGACAGAAACGTGGCTCCAAAATAATAAGCAGCTGAACGCTCTGGCAGACAATTTAGGCTACAAGTGCATCGGTAGAGGGAGAGAAATCAAAAGGGGCGGAGGAGTAATGATGCTATATAAAACCGACTTCCAGATTGGGAAAGAACAAAGCTCTAATTCAGATAACTTCGAAGCTGTTATCGCCACATTCTCTGGTGAGAACAGCAAGGTACAGCTTTGTCTTATCTATATGCCACCAGAACATACGAGGGAGATCAGAAATGAGTTCTTTACCTGGCTGGTATCAAACTTAGACGTAAATATTGAGACAATCATCTTAGGAGATCTGAATATGCCGTTACCGAGGAATAAAGATGCAAAAGCAGAGCTAGACGCCACAGTAGAAGCACTCGGAATGAAACAATTAACAACACCTGCGACAAGAGGATTACAGTGCTTGGATTCAATTTATTACAACGTGCAAGATGTTAACTTAATAGACAACTCCTTACAGTTTTCCTCCGACCACTCTGCGCTTTCAATGGAAGTTGCTCTTCGAAGACAGATTGCCGGTCAGAACTGCGACACACATCAGAGTAATGAATCAAATTTGATATTTTCCACAAAATATATCAAATGCGAGGTCATATTGCAATGCTTAGCGCAATATAACTTTCAAAGTCTACATAAGATGTCCACTGAAGAAGCCATAGATGAGATTTCGAGGTTACTCTTGCAGATCGCCCGTCTAGGAGCAGCAAAAGTATTAAAGATCTCCGACAGAGCGAACTCTTGGTTCACTCCACAAGTAAAAGTTATGTTTAAAAAGAAGCAAAAGCTCTACCGAAAGTGGAAAAGAACTGGGCACCCGACTGATCGGATTATGTACAAACGCGAAAGGGCACAGTTCATTCGACTGAAAAGACAAGCGTACTTTGAGGTTATGAAGGAAAAATTAAAAAAGGGAAAGAGAATAGTTAGCGAGAAAAACAACAAAAAAGAAATGACGGACCAGCTGTTTAGAGAGTGGACAGAAGTCACATTCGGAAAACCTTTGAATGAAAAGCAGAAAAATTGTGAGGAAAACATCCGCGAGATGCAGAAAATGATTGAAAAACTGACGGATCCCACTGGCACTAACCAAACTAGAGCTAGAAACATATTACGTGAAATTAATATCAGCAGGGAAAACTTAAAGGAGGCTATAAACTCGCTCCCCAGTAAAGCAACGATCGGGCCGGACCAGTTCCCGCTATTCATGATAAAAATATGTAGCGCTTACATAATCGAACCGCTCCACCACCTCTTCCAGCGAATACTAAGTGAGGGGTTTATCCCTAAAAAATGGAAGAGATATTACGTAAAACCAGTTCCAAAAATAAGCAATCCTAAAACCAGTAAAGATTTCAGGCCCATCGCAATCGGATGCTCTCTGCAAAAAATATTTGAAAAAGCAATCCTGAGCACCATCAATCAGCACTGCTTGGGGGACAGGCCAGAATACTTACATTCTGTGCTTCCTCGAAGGTCGACTATTACTAATTTAATGGAGACTCTACTCCGAATACAGCTAGCTTTAAACAATAAACAACAGTTGGACATCGTTTTTCTGGATGTTGCAGCAGCCTTCGACAACGTCTCAATCCCAGCTATAACAGTAATCCTCAAGGAGTATTTCCTCATTTCAGGAAGCACTTTAAGCATTCTCACTAACACCCTTCAAGAAAGACAAATTATCGCAATAAACGGGAAACAAACAGCATCTTACTGTATCTCCAGGGGAGTACCTCAAGGGGGCGTATTGTCCGCCACCTTCTTTGCAATAGCACTAGCCCCATTTTTAACTCAAAACTGTGAACAATTTATTACATATGCTGACGATTTGAAATTTTTTGTAATCTCTAAAGAACAAGAAACTGCACCCCATCTATCAGAGGAAGCAAACAAGGTAATCAAGAAGCTGGAAGAATATCTGCACTACATTGGCCTGAAACTTAATGAAAAGAAAACTGCCCAAATGACCTTCACCCACAAAAAGAAGAAAAATGAAATTACGATTTTTGTGAACAATACCAGATTCCAAAATTCCCCCTCACATGTTGACCTTGGCCTTAAGTGGGATGAAGGATTAAACTTCATACCTCACTTCGAACACATTAGGAAAAAGACATACGCAGCACTGTGGAGCACTAGACAAGAACTCACCGGTCTCCGAAGCCCTCATCTCATGATTCAATACATCCTTAAATGCGTTACACCGATTCCGTTGTACGCATCGACTATCTGGTCATCAGCCCCTGAGAGCAACATCAAGGCCTTCTTAGGAGTAGAATACTGGCTCCTGAGATGGCTAAACAAGATTGCCGGGAAACCGTTTACCATCTCAAGAGCGGTCTTGTCTGCCAATCTGGACATCACACCCTGGAAGTATATCATCACAACCAGAAACATCTTAACTCTGGCAAAGCTACTAACGGAGAGAACAGATGCGCCGAAAGTGGGAAACGTGATCACTCGCCCTCGGATGATACGACCGAGAATAAACAGAGAAGAACCAAGTCTCAAGTGCCAACTGACTCGATTGGACTCTCTGGGGAGATTTTTCCCAGCAAATACTGTGAATTATTTTAATAATTTAAATATAGATGCAGAGAAACTATGTACAGACAAAATGTATAGGACAGAAATCTTTGGTAATGTGTATCGGCAAGTATAAATATAATAAGAAGACTAATTTAATAATTTATATAATAATATTTAGCATTTAACAACCATTTGCAATTAATTAAACCAACTTAACAATTAATTCATTAACCATATATTCTGTGTTTTTGCATTTCCAGATTTTGTAAATAAGTTCATGTAAACATGCTTGTAAATACTATAATGTAACCACACCCTCTAGCCACGTGCTGTCTATGGGTGTCTCGAAAGAGAAATAAACAGATAATAATAATAATAAGATATTGTCCAACTCGGTTTGATAGCGATATTTTTTATGTTTGGCTATCGATAACTATTTCTTTCGTTGGTGCGAATAAGAATAAATGTGGCACCTCCCTTGAGTTCGATTTTATGAGGAGAAACATCGGTCGGGGTTAAGGCGGTTTAAAATTGCTTCGGAGATTCTTTGAGAGGAAGAGCAACCTTTGCAATGTAGTCCTTAGAGCTCTTCTGAGAATCCTAAATCGAGTCATTAGACATTGAAGATTAAGTCTAAGTCTTATTAACGATGTACGTTCGCCAATGCCTTACAAATGACATCGTCGACTCTTCGGTCTTCATTTAAAATGAGCGGATCGGTGTGCAGAAGCAGAAGTGGCTTTTGTGGCATGCGCCAACGCAGCCAAATAAAATGCAAATTCCAACCCTCCTGGCTTTTTCTAATTTCCAGTACGTCAACATTAGTTGTTCCCAGGGAGGACCACAAAATTTCGATTATGAAATAAGACTTCTGTTTAATGAATTTCCTAACACAAAGGAGTTTCTAAGCAATCACGTTTTTAAGTTAGCGGGTGTACATAAACTCTGCGGGTCACGTGCGAGTTGTGAATTTAAGGTGAGCGGCGCGCGCTTTGAGGTTCAAGTTTTCGCGCGTTGAAGTAAAAAATCCGCAACAGAATTGGCTCGTGCAAATTTTAATTTCCAAATAACGCGGGGGTCTACTGAAGTCGGAGGATTATTGTCTTTTAAGCGCCGAGCTGAGAAGCGAAGTATAAACAAATGACGAATGAACTGCCGCCCGCGTGAATTGAAAAACACTTTCCGCAGAGAGCATCCGCCTCGCGGAACAGATAAATTAAGAGGAATGCGAATGGCAGCCACACCGGCATTTGTCCCTATTTTGCGTCGTTCTGAACTTCCCTGTTCCGCAGCTTACACCGCCGTTTTCCTAATTACGCTCGAGCACCTTAAGGAACCTGCCCCACTAAATAACGCCTAAGAGCTCGTCATTTGTGGGAGGCTTATTAAATGTAATAACCCGAATGAGGTTGGCGTAATTTATGTAAAGTTTCCTGGGAGGAAAAAGTTTGTCCGCTGAACAGTTTAGTGTCCGTCAGGTAATTAATGGCCGCCTCAACACTTTCAAGCCCCCCAAAGTCGTACTGATAGTCGCTGGGCGTGCACTGCTCGGGAACCATTGGAACGGTGAACGAGGATAATTATGCGACATAACGACCCCCAAGGGTTAGCACGAGCAAATAGGAGGAAGCTGTAACCGCAAATTTATGGAAGCAACGATAATTTTATTAGTTTCCTCGACTGTTCCCCCCGTTGAAAATATTTTGTTCTCTCGTTGCTGCGATGTAATAATCCTAAGTTGTTTATTCCTCAAAGAAATTATCAGAATCCGTGTGATTCACCGTGGTCGATACAAAAGTGATCATTTCATTTCGCTTACAAATCGGACAACACCCCTATAACCCACCCGGCATTCTCATAAAAGACACACGACGCGATTCGGATTGCGAAAGGGTAGGCAAGAACATTTTGACTTCGGGAGAAACCAAAACATTTTACAAAGTTGTTTTAGTCGGAAGATTATTCTTCCAGCTGAAACATCCAACAAAAATGTCCCAATTTTATTGTATTCGTCTGGAAAACCAATGTTATGGCCAGCAGGTTTTAAACTGTACTAAATATAGCAGTGATCTTGGTACTACTTTCTAACAAATACATCTACTTTCTTTTGTCTTACGAAAACCCCCTGAGCACGAAAGGTAATAGAACCATGCACGGGTTGAAGGTTGAGAAGACGAGAGAAGATATCTGTTGACATTGGTCTTGAACTTCGCTAGACTGTAATTTTTAGGAAATACGTATGAAGGAAGGTTGTTCCAGAAAATGGAAGTTGAAGGAATAAATGAGGAAGAAGAAAAATCGGTTCAGTGAGCTAGAAGTCGAACACTGAAAAAGTTGAATGGTTGTGGCACGTGTTCACACTGCTTGAGAATTAGAGAAGCCAATTCAGGCGGGAATTATAGAAGCCAATTCAGAAGAACAGTGCCCATGGAAGTATCTGTAGAAAAGGCATGCAGCACAAACAGTGTCTATGAGACAGATAGTGGAGACTCTGTTAGAGATCAGTCATTAATTAACCTAACTGCCTTCTTCTGAATGGAATCTAGAAGCCTCACAGAGGTTTTTGGGTCACCGCCACAGATGTTGAAACAATATTCCATGGTAGGGACAATTTTAAAGTTGTACAGGCTGTTTGGAAGAAAAGTAACGCCGAGAGCCAAAGTGTTTTTGAGATGCAGTGCAAGCAATATGCTGCGCTTATGCCAAAAGAGATTAGAAGTCGGGGTAATCCCCAATAGAGATATGATTTCTATACGAGATCACATATCTCTATTAGGGTACGTCTTTCTTCACAATTCTTGCAGAACCAAAATCTTTATTGGAATGTAAAGTCGTGGTGGGAAAATCTTGGGAAGATTTTCCCGTGATCATAGCTGAAAATATGCTTTGGCGTTTAGTTTATAATCGCAGAAAGGAGGGTGGAAGACCACAAGTAAGGTAATCAAAAAGAGAAGGATGGAGCAAACACTACGTTCATATCTTAAAGGAAGGAGCTGAAAAAGAGAAAAAATTAAATGGCAGGAAATTTGTTCGGAAAGCAACCTTGGTTGCTTTCCGAAAGATAAGGTTCGAGAAGCTTGTGGCATGCCATTGGTTTCCACTAATATATAAAAAGGAAAATAAAGTTGAATGGGGAAATTCGCTCTTATTGTACCAGGCAAGATCTTTTTGCACTAAGGAACTCACGGAAAAGCGATGGGAACATATGAACTTGTATTTAGGCTTTTTTGAACTTGTAAAAGAGCATACGACAAAGTAAACATGAAAGATCGTAGGAAAGTGAGAAATCTGCGGTGAGTGTTGGAAGAAGCGTCGTAAAAATGGCTTAGGGTGACGTGGAGAAAAGCGGGATTGCACCTTATCACTACTTTTCTCTATTTCGTGAAAGAAGGCAAGTTAACTGGCAAGGTTCGGTTGGGGGAGAAAAATTCAAAAGAAAGTTAAAAACTAAATTCTTTATTTATACTCCTGGATGACCACGTCCCCGTATTTATCAGTCACGCGGTCTAGAACCACGGTCAATTCAAATCCAGCACGAATGCCCTTTTCCTTTCATTATTCAGCTACGGATCATTATTATCCTCAGATGATATTATTTCGTTCTAAGGGCTTGAAGAACTTCTGAATGAAATTTATAAACGCTGTAGACAATCTGGCACTAAAATTAGTTAAACAATGAAAATCTTAAAGTTCAGAGAGAGAGAAAGGAAAATTAATAACATAGTCCAGAAAACAGCAACCTTTTTCGTTATATGAAACATTTTAGAAATAAGTTCTCAAGATCGACCCGTTAATTTCTTTTAAAAACGTAGCTTAAATATTTGTGTTTGTTCGTTGCGTAATTATTATCAACTTTTTTTATTATAAAAAGCGCATTAGCTACATACGTACATAAAAATTAGAAAAAATTAAATGGTGCGAGAAATATGCCTTTCGATGGGCTATTTTCCAGTTGCTGATAGATACACAGGGGAATATGAAGCCAATTAAACCAATTGAAGGGAAGCAAAGCAAGAATCAGAAGCAGTTTAAGCCTATTTCAACATCTAGATTGCTGATCGCCGGCTACAAAGAAAATTTTCTTCCCCATTGAAGTGGCGAAATTTTTTTGGTGCGTGTGCATTGGGCATTGAGTCCAGTTTCCTTTTGAAACAAACTTTGTATCTTCGGAGAACATCATCAGTTCATTGGTAAACTGATGATGATGATGATGATGATTCTTACACTCCCAACGACCCGCTTTTGTTGAGGATGTTTTTTGTTTTGTTTCTGTTTAGTCACTGCCATTCCATACTCGTCAGATGTTAAAATAACAACACCTCGTTGGATTGATTTTTATTCCTACGTTTCTTCGATGTTTGCTTGGAGATGAAATAATCATATTTTCCACAGCCATAGCTCAATTAAGATGTACCAGGTCGAAGGAGTGATACTGAAAACTCTCCCTTGAAACTGAATTCGATGTAGGAACTGTTAATAAGATTACTTTAGTGAAGAGCTATTTCTAATATGTCCTTCTACATCTTGTGGTTCCTTATACTGTAAGGTGTGTTAGTCGTAACACCAGGTGATTCAGAAATAAATCCGCATTCTTCGACAAATGTGCCTGAGAATCACGAACAACATAGTGGCGTCCAGCCTTTCATTTTGCTGTCCACAATTACCTATCTAACCGTGGACAATAAAATGCTTACGTCCCCAGAATTATCCACTGTTGTTAAACAAACAGGATGATTTTTTTATTCATTATGCTATTTCTTTCCTTTGCAGATTCGCAAGCTTAAAAAATGTTTCGTACCGAAAACATCATTACCGTGTAGAAAGAAAACAACGGTGAATACTCTTCAGAGTTCTACAAACCATCCTGTTTATAACCGTTACCCCGGTGTAATAGAGTCACCAATGTCACATGATTTAAACCCACGCGATGTTAGTTCTGGCGTTATCTCAAATATTTCAGAAGAATCCACAAACTATACCTACGCTGAAGAAGAAATTTCTTCTACATCAGAGGAAACGTTGGGGCATGTGCTTCGCCTTCATACTCCGACTGCCACATATTATTAATAAACACGGTGTATACATTGAAAGTGTTGTGACATGAATTTCCCAACTCTACTGAGTATATTTCACATGTTATTTTATGCTCTTCACACGAACAAATGGTATCGTACTGTACACGGGCTGTTGTTGTTGTTGTTATTTTTTTTTAGGAGCATTAGCAACTAAGGCCATATTGCTCCGGTGCAGTGGTCATTCCCTGACCTTTCCGCATCCTCCGTATTTGGTGGTGACGGGCTCGAACCCCGGTCTAATCAAGAAGCGTGTGCTACGCACTGCTGCTCCTTCCCACCTGGCTACGGAGTCGCCTGTACACGGGCGTCATTCAGAATTATTGTTAAATTTTCTGCTAAAGTATCAATCCATCCTCAACTTAGGGATAAGTTCACGATGAACTTTTCTTATAATGGCTAAAGACAGTGAAACTCGGCAGATCATCATTGCTGTCACATACAACAGGAATTTCTGGAAATTGCGCGTCACTTCCATGCAAATTTGAATTGGGTGGGTGTGGGCAATCTCTAATACATATCCATATATTTAACCACTTTCTCATCAGGTAATGGCAAAAGGCTAAAATGCTTAAGTTGGACATAATATCTCCATTTTATTCTAGGCGCAGAGACATACTGGAAGTAGGAGGATCGACAAGCATTAGAAAAAAGAAGTCTTACTCTGGCGAGAGCTAAAGATTTAAAATGAATTAAGAAAGCATATGATAAGTTTCGTACGCTTTTCTAATTCATAAGTTTCATATGGTAAGTCTCCTGGACTCATCAGGACATATTTCAAATGAATTGCGAAACTGATAAGTCCAGGAGGGCTGGTTTGTGCGCAACAGATGAGGATAAGATATAACTCGAGATGTTATTTCAAACAAAGAAAAATCCCTATTGGTCTATTTTAATGAACTTTGTTCGCAAAAGTAAGAATTTTCACTCGTCCTTTTTCGAAAAAATTAAGAAGGCCTCAAAAATCTTAAATTAAAGTTGATAATTCTAAATTGCTGCCTCTGGATATGTAACAATCCACGCTGGGCTAGAAATACAAGTTTGCATCGGATATTCGCTCTTTATCAACCACTCGAAATCACAGAGAGAGAGAGAGAGAGAGAGAGAGAGAGAGAGAGAGAGAGAGAGAGAGAGAGAGAGAGAACGAACCCAATTCGAATGGACATATAAAATCTTCCAAACCACAAAGCGTAAGGTAATGGGGAAAGACGAATGCGTGCATGTATTACGTAATGATTATATACAAACAAAATATCACGCGTTAGAAAGTATAAAAAGAAATATAAATTTAGAAGACAGTATACAAAATATACGTACAGTATATAGAAAAATAGCGTGGCATTAGACAGGCAAACATTGTGGAATAAAATAAGCATACAAAACAGAAACGTTGTACTGCAAATGATTTTATTTAAAGGCAAAGTGAATTATGAGAGCTTAAATAGCAAATTTTATCTCCTTTGTTTTTTCCATGTTTATTTAATTTTATATATTTCAGACACCAGTTTTAGTTTTATTATTCAGTTATACTTTAGCATAACATAAACTACACTGCTCGACAAAATTAACGGAACAAAATATTTCTCACGAATATTTCATGTAATAGGCATCCTGGCACGCAAATTCTGAGTATCCAATAGAAATCGATCTACCGCCTTACAAGGCCGAACATTATTATTATTATTATTAAAATCCGTTTATTAAAATTATGCAAATTATTCATGCCTATAAAAACATGGGTTGCGCTTCATTCCCGATTTTTTTTTTTTTTTTTTTTTTTTGGCTTTTACAGTGGAAAAAAGCCACGTCTCCAGTCCTCAGGATGGCAAGTCATTTTCGTTTAGATGATTCTTTGAGATTGTGGGCAGTTGGACGACATGAAGCCGGGCAGTCACAGGCGGAGGTGGAACGTTGGCTCTTAATGTGTCGTGCAGTATCGAATCGGAACTATTCAAGCAGTTTGAGGAGACAGGAACATTACAAGAACAGCTGGCCAAGGTCGCCCGAGGGCTACGTCAAACGCTATTTGGCTCTAACAGCAAGACGGTCCTAAACCTACGATGTCCTGTCATCGACTATCTCTTGAGGTTGCTGCGGCCACAGGTGAAAACATATTCAAGTGGACTCTACGCAATAAAGTCAGTGGTTTTATCCCATTAACCCCAAACCACAGCAGAGCTAATCGAAACTGGTGCCACGAACATGCAGCTTGGAGCCATGACAAATGAGGCAGTTCTGTTCTCTTATGAATCCGGTTTTAGCCGACAGTTTCGAGATGTTATTTCATCTGGAGACAACGAGGAATGCGGTGCCAGCCCTCCAACATCAGCGAAGGGACACTTACGGTGGAAGCGCTGTTCTCGTGTGGGGCGGAATAATGATCAACGGTCACACCCCCTTCATGTGTTTGATATGGGTACCGAGAACAGATCCTCGAACACTCTGTGCGATTTTAGGGGTACGGTCGGTCCAGATTTTCCTTTCATGAATAACAACGGCACTGCACATAGAGCTCAAGCGGTGGAGGAATATCTTGAAACTGAAGATATTCAACGACTGCAGTGGCCTGCACGATCAGCAGACTTAAAAACCGATTGAACATCTGTGGGACACCGTTTGGCGTCCATTGCACGCCAACAGCCAACTCCTTGGTCACTTAGTGAGCTAGCATACCAAGCTGTGCGTGTTACTCGCGCAGCATGTGTTCGGTTAATTTTGTTGAGCAGTGTACATTTACCAAATAGTAAAATAATAAGCTTATTTACCTTACCTATTTCAAACAGATTTTAATTGTTTCTTTGTTTTCTCCATACAGTGTCAGTGGTCGTGGTTGAAATATCTGCAAATACAAATCAGTGCGAGTTTCTCTTGGTGCGAAGAACTTAACACAGTTGTGGTGTGGTTTGTGCAACTGCAAGAAGTAAGAAAAAATCCAGCAATTTGTCGTGAAGGTAAAGACTGAAAACTGTGTCATTCCGATCCATCAACTTTGGGATTCTCCTGGAATTTACTTAGTGTTATTTCAATGTTGGTGAGTGCGACTTTTGTCCATCAAAGTTGCGCATAATAACTCGCCATCTGTGCAGTGTCAATTTTCCTGTCAAGAATTAAAATAAAGAGATTAGAAATCGTGGGTTACTGGTGTTTGTGTTTTTACTTTTGCATACAAAAATAATCCAGAGCAGCAGCAGAAACCCATTAAAAGTATCGTATAAGCTTATATCTAAGAGTGGTACATGCGATGCGAATATTGCTTCTATATGTTGCTTTGCTGAAGTTCAATGGAGGCGATTATAGGCCTCGGTCAGCACGACGTAATTTTGTAAGCAATACCTCAGAAAATTTTCTTGTAGCCTATCATTGTTCATGTCCAAGAAACGCTAAGCATACACCTTGGTTACGGAAGCTCTCAAAAACACCATCGAATAATAAGGACACTTCACTCTCTTAAAATTTCGGGGCAGAAAATTAGTAATATATTCATAAACTTCGATCAGTCGAGATCTTCCTTTCGATTGCAGACATTTAAAACATCAGTCGGTGTCTCTTTGACTTGTCATGGTCAGAACAGAACTGGGTCCTGGAAGATTCAAGAGAGCTCAAATGCTTCTTTAGAATTGCCCGATTGAATTTCAAAGAGAGCACATCACGCCCCTAAACAATGGGCGATCCCTCAAAAAAATCAGACAATTTGGATGAGAATCTCCGTCGCTTTTCTGGTTGGCCTGTAAAAAGTGAATCTACTTTAACTCAAGAGGAACGTGTAGTCCGCAGAATAACAGAAGCATTAATACCGAGTTATTGCGCAGAACTCGAGGTGTTTTGCACAATCAGAACAGCATTCGCCCTAATATCGGTCAGTGCTGCACATCCCTTATCTGTAAGAATATCGCGGTGCAGTGGATAATGCGCTCAGGCCGATTCGTGGCCACGTTTCTTTTCCTTCCTGAGTATTGCTGATCTGCAACAAGTTTCCACCTGTTGGAGTCTCCTCTCCGAGACTCCAACAGGTAAAGCCGCCACTAACTGTTGCATATTTCTGCAACCAGTTGAACGAGCTCTTTCCGGCGTCATCGATTTTTCTCTCGTTGTCTCCACCACGCTATTTCTTTCTCTAACAGTCGCCGGGCTCGGCTCGTGACGTTACCTCGCGGAACCAGCGGGAGCTCCAGAGCCAGCTCCATGTACGCTTCGCGGCGCGTCTCTTTGCCAGCACGGTTCAGCCACATTTACAGGGGAGCATGCGTCGACTGAGTTGCCATTATAGCGAACAATTCCCAGTAGGTACGTTACAATAGCTATTGCTTGCTAAGGCAGATTTAACAGCGGGAAAAAAAGGGGGAGGGAAGGAAAGACGAGCCTTTGAATCTTTGTTTCTGTTGCAGAGTCCTTTGTATTGTCAGTGTAAACACGGCCAATGTGTGTGTGTGTGCATATTAAAGGAACATTCAGCTGGATTACGCAGAGCAGATACGTAAATATGTTTGTCCACTGGGTTCAAGCAAAACTTCAACTAGCTGCCATCGTTGCCTGGGTTATATCAAGTTGTTTTTAAATAGTTTGTTCGGATAATAACAAAAGAACTGCAAATCATTAGTTTCTTATAAATAAATGATTATTTATACCAGATATTTATAACTACAGCGACTCAAGATTTCTCATTATAAGTTTTAAACACTGTTTGGGGATGGGAGTGTATAGGGAAAGCTGGCTGATGAAAAAAAAAGAAAAGGGTTATTCACTTTAATGCCATTGACACTTCGAAAGTGATTTACTTGATAAATACATCGGGAAAGGTTTCTGATTGGGTCCGCTGAAAAATTCACAGCGAAGGCAAATAGGGCTAATGGAGCTTTGCAACCCCATGCAAAGGGAGACTTCACGAACCCTCAGTTCAAAAAAAAAGAGAGAGGCGTTTGAAATAACCAGCGATTGTTGGGCCAAATATATCTTCGGAGTAAAGAAAATTGTAAGAGTTCTCTGTCGTGATCTGATGAATGCGTGGGGGCCTCCGTAGTCAGGTGGGCAAGAGCAGCAGTGCGTAGCACACGCTTCTTCATTAGACCGGGGTTCGAGCACGTGAGCACCAAATACGGATGATGCAGAAAGGTCGGGGAATGACCACCGCATATCCCGGAGCAATATGGCCTTAGTTGCTGATGCTCCTAAAAACCAAACAACGATGAAAGCTTACCTGAAAGAAGGAGTGATACACAGCAACTGTTGTCTTCCCGATTTATCTGACACTCTAAGAACAGTTTGTTTCTGTGCATCTAAACGAGCGCGGTACCAGTGCAAGAAGATCTCCGGTGATCTAGCAAAGATGGCACAACTGAGTAGATCGTTACTTGGAAAATCTACTAGGAGATTGTTTCCATTGATTGACCGCGTCCTTACGTGCAACAAAACAGCAATTCTGCTTCATTACCTTACAAATAAAATCCGGCAATCCTAAATTTTTTTAATTCCAGTAAAGAATTGCGTAATGTCTTTGGTGGTGATTATATTTGGGATTAAATTAAAATTCATCCGGGATTAAATTTTGAATAACATAATACAAAATAAAGTGAACCAACTGGGCACACAAAACTACGTAGTTGTTGAGTGCCAATCATTTGATCAGTATTTTTACAGTCGGCAAAAGTTATAACTAAAAAGTCTCATAATTAAAATCATGCCTTTATTTTCATAAATCATGCTCATGAAATCTGAACTAGTTAAAATCGGATTTAGGTCCTTAAATCTGGGTGGCCACTATCTCATGAATATAATTCCACATTGAAGGAATTCATCATTGGCTGTGAAAAGCATTATTGTCGAATATCTCACCCCATATCGTTCAGCAGTCAAGGAACACCTCCCCTCCCACACACACACAGTGATGCGAAGTTTCCTCATAATTCCTGCGTAGACCGTCAGACCCCCCTCACCACAATATGGTCCAGTTCAAGAGACGGAAGGGTGTACAAGGAATCAAATATGATGCATTCAGATGGTTCAATTTTAACTCGGAAAAATGCGGAAAACGTGTACTGGCTTTACAACTACTTGGAAAACCGAGTTTAAAAAGACCACATGAAAAACGAATTCGCTAATTAAGATTGGATAGAATTTAAAATGCATTATATGCTTTAAAAATAAATTGCGTCAAGAATTTAATGAAATATATTCATTATTATTTATAATCCCAATGAAACGATGCAAAATGTGCAAGCAGAGGCAGACTGCAGCAACGTGGGCTGCGGTACATTCTTTGTCTAATTGATATTGGTCGCATATCGATTTATGAAGTTTCAAAGCTATTGGACGTCGCTGTATTGTGTCAAACTTCGTGTGTTCTATGGTTGGTTTCCCTGTTTCCCGGCAGCAAAAAAAAGCTTTCTGGAGAGACGAAGGCCTTTTCCACACGACGTGAAAGAGTAGCAATGCCATAATTCCCGAGAAAGCACTTCTTCGATGTGTCTCCCTTACAATTTAAAATCAAAGAATCAAAAGACTTTATGTGGTGAAGTGTCTAAATAAGGGTCTGCCATAAACCATTTAAATCACTCGGGTCTTCAGTCTCCTTGGAAAGTGACATTCTCACATTGAAATTCTGAAAGACGGACATCGTATGCTGGCGTCATTGGTAAAGCGTGAACCGTGTTGACAGAGTACACGAATTATAAGTAAACCTTTATCGCGATACAGTTGAAGACAACGCAATTGCCGCATCGAGTGAGAGAACGTTAACATAAAATGATATTACAGAACACAAAACGGAAAAAATAGAAGAATAAAAAATGTTTCGAATTTGAAACAGTTGTATTATTATTAATACAAATGCAGAAACGAAGAGCAAACAAAATTTGGGAAATTGTTTATTATTCATATTTCAAGATCAGCTCAGGAAGGACACGCAGAACTCCTATCAGGAGTTCTTTGGCGTAGTTGTTAAAGAAAGAGAGGTCCTTCGAGACCCTCGTTCGAGTATGCTGTGGAGATTCAATTTGTTCGCGTTTGCTCATTGCTGTCCACAACATACGATGTCCGTCTTTCAGAATTTCAATGTGAAAATGTCACTTTCCAAGGAGACTGAAGACCCGATTGATTTAAATGGTGAAAGACATTGGGAACCAGATATCCTGCCCATTAAGTTCATTTGCTAATTCGTTTCTGTAATTTTATTCTTTATTAACACATCGAGGTCGCCGTCCACTTTGCTTAGACCCGCTACCATCCGCTTCCGTCTTTTACCGCGAGCCTGTTGCGGTGAGTCACTAATGTAGGTGTTCATCTTAGGCACTGCTGAGGGATTCTGCGGGTGCAAACGTCCCAGATGTTGGGGATGACCGCGAGTAGTTCGTCTCTAAAAACGAATTTTTCTGTGACCTTGCTGATTCTGACCGATAAATGTTGAGATGGTTCAATCTCAAAATGTTTCAGATTGAACCATCAGACGTCGTTGTTGAAACGATGAATTGTACGCAGTACATAGACATTGTGGACAATTCCTCTCTTCCTACACCGTGGCAGCAATACACAGGGAAATCGTTGAACTCTCTAAAATCTAGAGGAATTTTATCAGATTCATTAGTGTAAATGAAGTGTACGTATAATTGCGTGGATGCATTTATGTACAAATGTAAATAGCTTTCAATTGAAATGGTATTGACGACACGTTTTATGTAACCCCTAACTTTTTTGTTAAACATTACCATAGAGTCTTAATCCTGCTGAAATATATCTAGTAGATAGCTTTGTTGAGAGGTCTTTGATTTACAAGTGTATGTAAAGTTTAAACTGTACAATATTATTATGCTAGTGTAAAATAACAATAACATATACGCGTCAGCCCAGAAGCACTGTTTTGTAGATTTAAATAAAAAAAAAATAAAACAGCGTGGAAAAGGGCTGCACTTGGCTGCTCTCTCGACGGAAGAACGTTTATTCGCTGTTTCCTTGTGAGGGTCACATAGTTTTTAACCACCCAGAGGCTCGTGTTTTTCATCCCGGAAAAATAGGAATCCGATTGCAGAATACAAGCTATTTAACTACAAATCATCCTGAAGCCTCAGAGCCTTAGCTCCTGCGGTGGAAATTCGAGAGAACCCAACGAAGTAACATTGGTGCAGATATTTCAAATGGCGAAGTAGCTAAGAAAAACGAACTGTTGGCAAATTAAGTTATGTGAATCTTGTGTCCTTTTAAACTGAATGAGGAGGACTCGAGTTTTGAGAAGGATTTCTTAATGACCCGTTGGTTGAAAATTGGGTAAATCAGGGGTGTCCTGGAGGATGAGAGTAAATAGCACCTCCTCGTATTCGCGTTGTGGGCCGGCACCACCTTGAAAGTCCGTGTTTTCGGCATTCAAAGACACGAAGGCGTAAAGATTGTTGTAAATTCGAACGTTTTCTCAGAAGTGCTCCCTTTTTCCGTATTGTCAAACAACAGTCTTTAAAGCGTCTGCATAGGCATCTGCCGTAGGCAAACATACCTTCCCTCCGTGAGAACACAAACGTGCGGCTCTACCGAGTTCGCCGTGAAAAAATAATCCGCCGCAATGTTGACATTCATCTACGACATCACCTAAATCGCAATGCGATACTTCGGTGGTTTCTTCGTTATCAGGATCATGTGAAGATCTTATGTTACGTCTGAGCCGTTTAACAGTTCGCCGAGTATCGGCCTATTCATCGTCCATATTAGCCACCCGCTTCCTGTCGCTTTGATTTTCCAGTTTGCTCTGTCGTCATTGAACTTATTCTCGGATTAGTTTGTAACCTTTCGGCCTTAGTTGCTGATGCTCCCAAAACTCTACTACAACAGCGTTGTAAAAGCTAATGAACAGTGTATTTCAGTAAGATGCCAAAGAAATATGTATGAATATATTAAAATTATTATTTTTTTATTTATTTCTGCTCGTTTCAGCGGGTTTGTCTGCTTATGTCGATTGATTTTGACTTTTTCTTTTTTTAGAAAATACTGGTCTTCCACTGTCCATGTCATAATTTCCATGCAAGAAGAATTGATTCTTCTGTGTAGGTTTGTTCCTCCATGCATTCGTTGCTGTGTGAGCTCTTAGTTTCTGTTTTGAAGCCGCTTCTGCTGGAATACTTGAAGGAGATTTCTCTGCTGTTCTTGTTGTTGTTTCAGCTTCCAGATTTGGCCAATCTGCTATGTAAATGATTACCAAGATTAAGACTTCCATTCGTGTGTGTGTCTTATGGTTGTTTATTGGTGCATTAGCTGCTATGGCTATAGTGCGCCTCTTCCATTTGTGACAATGCAGTAACAAATGATTTTTTGAATCACAGTGCATATGAACGTGAGGTTTGCAAAACAGGAATGTGCCTTTTGGATTCTTGGTAGGTGACCACCTTATTGGATTCTGCTCAACATTTTATTTCTAGATCCTCTTCTATCTCTTTCATATTTCACAGTCTTTGGAGAAGGTTGAATGGTTCTGCCTATAGTATGGGTATGGTATCGTAGGGGGGGCATTGCTGACAGCGCTCAATGTGCTAGTAGTAGTGTTACTTTGATCAACAATACGCACATACAGCTACTTTCCTCCATACTGTGTGTAAATGAACGAAATTCTGGCATTTGCAACCTGTATGGGGTATTGTTGGTACCAAGTCTGAATCAGAGAGAGAACCAGCTTGAGCTGGACTTTGATTGTTTCTTTTTGCTCCGGGAGTGTACTTTCTTCCCAGATTTCTGGCCACGCCACCTAGTGACCAAGCCGTTGGGATTAGTTTTGTTAATGAACAGAAATAAATTAACAGAACGTGATTTTTTTTTTTCTAAATGTTTGGTTACTTTTCCTTAAACTTTAGACCTTGTTAAAGATGGAGAGATTTGGTTTTAACGTCTCTTAGATATGACCTCGATATAAAACGCAGTACAAATCGATTATGCAGTAGAGGCCAGTGAGCTGTCTACCTTATGAGATCGATGCATTAAATAACAAAACTAGTTTTCTCATTT
The DNA here is from genome assembly GCF_048544385.1 of Mastigoproctus giganteus. Taxonomy (NCBI): domain Eukaryota; kingdom Metazoa; phylum Arthropoda; class Arachnida; order Uropygi; family Thelyphonidae; genus Mastigoproctus; species Mastigoproctus giganteus. Next base: position 176,964,286 of record NC_143586.1, on the reverse strand, counting down.
ACAGTGAGGCTGGACTATTTGTACAATCATGTTTGACAGATCTTGTAGCACGAAGTTTTTGCCTTAAATTGCTTTCATTTATTTGTGAAAATTAATCTATTCTTAAATACTAATTCTAAACAGGTTAAACATCGGCTATCTGGATGAAAAACGCGCTCATTCATCTGCTCTAACACGAATATCTTATATGATCAAATAAAACTAAAAATATCAGAATGGTTATTTCCCATACAAACCAAAGTGACTTCACTTAACAGACACTGCTCTGTCTCGCCATCTAGTGATATAAATAATAACTATTTGTTAAAAACAAGACTAGTGAAGGCATTACACAGGGTGATTCCAGTCTCCCTACGCGGGGCAATGCAATTACACGCATAACACCAGATATGTTCACGCGAGTTCTCCAAGTGCGGCAGAGAAGCATCCATGTGTTTTCAAAGGATTGGCAACCATGTACAGCCTGTTTTGTGAATAAAGTGACAGTTTGTTAAAAAAAGAAAACGTGACGTTTTCTGTATGTATGGAGACTTTCGAATCACCCCGTAGAGTAAAAAAAATTAAAGCGTGTGTAAACTGTACGCACGTACAGTTTACACGTTTTATATGAAAACATCCCTGGCTCGAAGATGTCAGCAAAATCCATACATAATCGCCATCATAATTTTTCCTGCAGCACGTGCAGTACATCGGTGTGCCGATATAGTCTCGATGCCACGATTGCGAAAGTATGATTGTGACGTCACAATCATACTTCCTTAATATGACGTCACAATAACACTTCCCGCAGTTACTACTGCGGTAAGTATGACTGAACGACGCAAATATTTGACCACAACGTTTGCATTTCGTTACATTCCAACTCTCAGGACAGATTTTCAGGACATTTCTATTTTGGACCTTCTTTGTTGAGCATTCCACATATCATTACAATCGAACTAATCGAAATTATTATTTCTTCGTCCGTCCTCTGCATGTAATAACTCTTCCCAGTGGATGGATTTTAAAGAAATTTTATATTTGGCTCTTTAAGAAAGATTTGTAAACCCTTCCTACGTTTCATTAACATCACACCAATAGAATTTCAGCAATTATAATTATTTATTGTTATTTTTTTATTTATAGTAATATATATCGCGTAGGCACGTACTGTAGGTGAAGCACTGGACGTTACGCTCGCTGACATGCGCACAAACGAAATTTTCTCTGTTCGCGCATAAATAGTGCTTTTTGCTATAAATCGTGAATTATTAACTTTTGCTAACGCGCCTGAAATGAAATGCTTTTTTTCTTTTCTTTTCTGGTAATGAACTTAAATTATGCAGCAGGGGCAAACCCCAGAAATTGATTTTTGCTGAACAGCATAATTATTCGTATTTTAATCGATGGATTTTAGCTGCAACTGCTTCAGTGCATTCTTTTGAGGAGAAAAACATGAGTGCTAAGTAGACTGCCCGCAACCCACCTTACGATGGTGTCCCATTAACCCCCTTCTCTCAAGAGTCAAGTCCGTAGCGAAATAGCTGCGGAGCTTAGTCTACACGCATCCCTAGCCCTATCAGATTTTCGTGTATCCCTCGTCGCAAAGGGCGGTTTGTCTGTTGTGAGGGGAAAACAGAAGTCAATCCCGGTGGCGAAGACCACCAAACTAATGATGAATGGGAAAACCCCTGGGACAATTCTCATAAGGGTAGCTATTCAGCGAGCCAGAGAAGTTGCCACAAGCCTACCGTGGTCCTGTATTGTATCGCTTTAATTTCGCATCACATTTCTCACTAGTCCCGTGGGTAGTCACGTGATTCCCGTTACACTCCCATTGCTAGGTTAAACTTCCGTTACATTCCATCGTTAAGTGCCACTATAGATGTTTTCGCATCAAATAATCCTTTTGTAAAATGCTTCATAAACACTGCTCGACAAAATGAGCAGAACAAAATGTTATCGCCAATATTTTATTGTGAATAGCGTCGCCGAAGGCAAATATTTGATATTAGAGCAACGCGGCATGCAAATTCCGAGTATCCAATAAAAATCGATCTAACATCTCACAGAGCCGCACTTTATGCAAATTATTCATGCCTATAAAAACACGTGTTGCAATCGCATCACTTCGTTCCCATTTTTTTTTTTTTTTGGCTTTAGCTCGGTGGGATTATCTCCGGTACTTACGATGGTAACTCATCGTCGTTTAGAACATTATTTGAGATGGCGGGCAGTTGGAAGACTTGAAGCCAGACAGTCGTAGGCGGAGGTGGGACGTTGGCTTATTGTGTCGCACAGTGTCGTTTCGGAACTATGGAAGCAGTTTCAGGAGACAGGAACCATTATAAGAAGAGATGACCAAGGTCGCCGGAGAGATATGTCAACAAGAACAGACCGCTATCTAGCTGTAACAGCAAGACGGAACCCTACGATGTCCTGTCATCAACTGTCTCTTGAGGTTGCTGCGGCCACAGGCGAAAAACTTTCCAACCGGACTGTGTTAAGAAGGCTCAATTCAAGTGGACTCTACTTTAGGAAACCAGTGGTTTGCATTCAATTAACCCCAAAACCACCGCAGATCTCATCGAAACTACTGCTATGAAGCTGTGATTTAACTGTACCCCATTGACAAATGGGGTACAGTTCTCTTCTTTGATACTGTTCTGCTCTCTGACAGTAGCCTAGTGGTCAGGCACGCAGGTGCATAAGTACACGTGCCTTGAGTGACCGGGGTTCAAGCCCGTGACTGCTGAATACGGTGCTGTTTCTTGTATTCGGTGTATCTTGTAAACTCCTCTGACCGTTTGGTCGTCCCGGAGTATAAACAGAAAATTTATTTATTTATTATTTTACAAACAGATTCAAGACGTTATTTAATCTGGAGGAGACAATGAAGACTGCGGTACCATCCCTCCAACATCAGAGAAAGGAATATTTACGGTGGAAGGAGTGTTCCTGTGTGGGGTGGAATAATGATCAACGGCCGCACCCTCTTCGTGTTTTTGATAGTGGTACTATAAGTGCGTAGAGATAAGAACAGATCCTCGAACCATATGTGCGACTTTATAGGGGGTGCTGTTGGCCCGTATTTTATTTTCATGCACGACAACGCCACAGCACACAGATATAAAGTGGTAGAGGAATATCTTGAAGCTTAAGATATCCAAGGACAGTCGTGGCGAGCAAGATCAGCAGACTTAAATCCGATCAAACATGTGTGAGACGCCCTTGGGCATCGCATTGATGTGCTAGTTTCTGAGCTAAGATTTGTGCTGGTGGAACAATGGATTTGTTGCCACAGAATCTTATAGACACCTTCATATAGAGCATGGTTCACTGCTGTCAGGCTTGTTTAGCAGTTGGAGATTACGGGGTCATACTGAAGACATGTGACCATATTCTGTAATGTGATCTTTTTGGTAATTCTTATACAACCTCTATAAAAGACCCTTATACCTGTGCGAAGTTTCTCGCTGTCCCCTCATTTCATTTTTATTCTATGGAACACCACCGTACCAAATTTTATCTCGCATTACTGCAGGCTGCACGAGTTAACTCAGCCACATTTTGGCTGAGTTAGGCGGTCTCAGGCGAGAGTAAAATGGTGTTTTCTCCGGGAACTCGGGTTTTTCGTCCAGCAAACAGAAAATCGACCTTAGAACACACAAATTTATAGACAATGTACACGGAGCAAACTGGCCTAAATAAGATCTGTTACTACAGCAACAGATCTCTATTTCAGGAAAGGGGAAGTGCACCTAATAAACTGGCTGCTCGGTATATTATGTAACGACCATTCTAAAAAAATAAAGCGAACATTTCTTTCGAATAATCGAAATATCGGATAACTGGAATTCCTGCTGAAATCAAGTTTCGGGAGGAATTATTTAAGGATTTAATGTAACGTAATATTTACTGAAAGAACCGCATTATTTAATTAGGTTATTCATTTTTGGACAAAGTAGATCCAAAAAATTCAAACGCAGGTTCAAAATAAGGATCCTCTGAGAAATGAGATCGTAACGAAGGTCAACAAAGATTACAAAAAATTTCATCAAGACTGTAAGGGACAAATGGAAATTGGGTACCACACCAACAACACGACTCTTAATGGATTTGAAAGAGTGGAACGTTCAGAAAGGTTCACTGCACGAGACATGAAAGAAATTCTAAACATTATTTAAGCGCCTCTTTACATTAAAAATACATTCGAAATAATCTGAATGTTTACTTCTTATTGGAGTAATGGGAAAAAAGCGTTAAACGAAAAGTGGAAGGGCTCTGAGCAGCGCTTTTCTCCAAACACTTCTCTTTATATTTATACAGACAGAAATCGGCCCCAAGTAACGAATATATAATTTTCAGAGAAAGCAGATTCTCGCTGCCAATGACAATTCCAATTAACATCACTAGAAGTGGTTACAACTACAACGAGGGATGGTTTTCAGCTCTGCAAATAAAGTTGGGCGTAATGCGAAACAGCATTAAGCGAGAATACTGCGAGAATTATTAGTACTGTATATAAATCTGCCTATTTTCTGCGTTAATTTTCTAATTTCTATTTTAATTTAATTTATTTGTACATACGGTCTACTAATAATATAAGGTCTGTTTTCTACTTTTTATTTTTCTCAAAGTCCAGCTGGAGGTCCGCAATTCCTCGATACGACGAAGCTCGTGGTCAGCCCTCCCTACCTACTTTCATATCCTCCGAAACATCCTGATTTAGTCCAGCATCGGGATTACATTTTACCCTCTGAAACCTATCGGATCTGTGTTACGGTAAACAAGATAGCAGAACGCAGTTGGCGTGTCAGCCCTGCCAAAAGGACATCGCATTTTGCACCTCGCTTCAACGAGGAGCAAACTATGACGAATGAGTGCACGAAGGAATTCGAAGACTTATTCACGGTGTTCGTTACAAGTACGACACTACCCGAGTTACGTAGAATTGACCTCCGAGGAAACCAAATGGGATTCGGCTGACAGGAAGGCTGAATAACAAATAGTCTTTCATAAAAACTTTAGAATCCCCTTTAGACAACCGAGGTTTTATTGGCTACACCAGTCGGGTTACGAGTTTAAATAACTGCGGATGTGCAGGCGCCTTAGAAAGGGATTTTTACACATTTCGCCACCCCAGACAGTCTATATACTTCGATCATTTATTAGTTCTCGCCTTTCCCGTATAATCAAATTTATTCTGGACATTTCCACCCCGATATGTTCGACTGGAATATTGCGACAGAAGGAATGAATAAAACTCATTCCTCCTTCCTGAAATTAGTCACGATTCTCAGAAACCGTTCACCAGACAACTTGCTATTCAGTTAACTATAAAAATTTTCAGTAAACTTAAAGAAAAATCAGGATGAAACCATTCTGGAGGAAGAGAGGGGATGTAGTTGTGTTGCACGTTTCGAAACTCTAAAAGCAGATGGATATTTCGTACTAAACTTTTGAAATGAGATAGTTTGCAGGTTATTAGCCTCCTGGGAAGCTCAGTGGGTACGCCTGTAGTGTCCATCCCTTTCTCAAGTACTATATTCCATTGGCGATGCCAAAAACGTCTTTTGAGACTTTCAAACGACAATTTATTTACTGCGCAAAAGTATAGAATCTCTCTAGTGGGTGGCAACTCAGGATTTTAATCCTGCCAAACCAGCAGGCAAGCCGATCATAGCATGTACACAGTTTACGAGCACCGACCCTGTATCTCAATCCAATTTAGCAACTGTAGAAAGGAAGGTTAAATTGAATGGAATGAAAGGGAAGAGTTTCTTTAAGATGTCAAGATATTCGACGCAATAGAAGATTGTATTTTCAAGATGAAAATACAACCTTCCATTGCTCAGAATGTGAAAGAGTGGGTAGACGAACATGAAGACTTCGAGCATCAACCCTGGATCTCAATCTCATTTAGTATCTGCAGAAAGGCGGTTTTATCGGAAAATCCTTTGTCACGTAAATGAGGACAGTTACGTGTTAGAGGAATGTAATGTCTGGATCGTCTCATTTCACCGATCGTTCTATTCGTCCACAATTGAAATCTAAGCAATCAGGCAAATGAAAATTGGCAGTTCTTTTCTGAAAATTGTACTATTAAGTAAGCTTACTGCCGCATGTGATTTCCTTATTGATTCAAGTAAGAAGATCAGAAACTACTCTATGCATCTTATCAAATCGGTTCGAGCTGCAGTTGAGCTTACTTACCATTTCCACGTTTATACCAAGTCAAATTAAACAAGGTTCCACAAAGCGAACATAGTTTTGCTGATGATAGCACACTGCATTCCAACTTCCAGTTGGAGAAATCTTTCCCTGCTCAAACAGCTTCAATTTCTCAAATATACATTACCAATTCCTTAAATTGTTAATGGATATTTGAGAAATTGAATCTCCAGGTAATTTTCCAGTGGGGCAAAGATGATTTCAATTCTTCTAAAACCCAGTGCTCCCTTATATCTGGCAGAAGGGATTCTTCTGTACTCATCGTCAACAACATCCGGATTTCGATACAAGATCGTATATCTATATTAGAAATTATCCTGATTTCTAATCGCTCTTTGCCTGTTACTAATTTTTCTTCCCCTTGCATCTGAAAAACTGGGTTTTCTGTTTTGCTCTCGGCGTTACTCTTCTTTCAAACAGCTGCTTGCTCTGTACAAATCTAAAATGCATCCACCCTACCATGGAATATTGTTGCCACATGTGTGACGGTACCCCTAAAGCGTCTCTCAGGCTTCTAGATTCCATTGAAAGGAGTGCAGTTAGATTAATTAACGACCCATCTCTAACAATGCCTCTCCAGTCTCTCTGTCTCTCTCTCTCTCTGTCATAGACGTCCTGTTTCTAATGCATACCTTTTCTACAGTACTGCCATGGGCACTGTTGTTCTGAATTAGCATCTTTAATTCTTCTTCCACTCTCTTCCAAACCAGTCCAAACACGTGCAGCAACCAGTAAGCATTCCTTTCACTGTCCAATTTCAAACTCATAGATTCAAATTTTCTTCTTTCTTGTTTATTCATTCGTTCAACTTTCGTTTTCTGGAACAATCTCTGGAAGTATGTTTTATTGACTTCAAACTTTAGTTTGAAGTCAATAAAACATACAGAACCCAAATTAGACCAAATCTAGACTAAATCACCAGGACTGCTGTTAAAATTGAGTCGATTTTTTTTTATTTATCGGAAATTTGTATGATGTAAAGAATTAAATTCAACGATATAATGAAAAATAAATCTGTTACGTTGGTTGCTGAAGAAAAGAAAAAAAAAAGAAGTGAACGTGTGTATTTATCTCTTCAATTATTAAGATCTATTTTATTTCAAAGTGAATATAATTAAGTAAATGTATTTATCTATTTAATAATTATTGTAAAGATCTGAAAATCTGTATAAAAGTGTACGATGTATATTTCTAAATATATGTACACCCTCCTAGCCCTCTAGCTGTACAGGGGGGTGAACCTTGAGTTAATAAACTGATAATAATAATAATAAATCAGAATCACTTTTCGTAGGAATTCTAAGATAATGTTTAATGTCAATCAATCGATTATAATCTGATTGGTAGAAAAAGGGGGAGGGAGTATTTTAGTCTTCTCCAGGGCATTAACACTCACCAAAGCAGAATTCAGTGGATTTTAAATTCTCTTCCCAGCAACATAGTGCTTCAATTCCATTAGCAGAAAACTAGAAATAGTGAGACTTGCAAATTAGCACAAAACCTTTCCAATGTTAAAGAGTAATCCTCAGAAATTTTTCCTTTAATGGAAAAAAAAAAAAAAAAAAAAAAATTGAAAATGAAGACAAAGTGACTTTAAAAAGTCTGTGGCTGGATAATTTTATACTCCACTCTTTCAAGAAAGTATGCAGTACGTAAAACTCGCAGTTGGTTGTCCCCGAACAGCCAGAAATGCTCGTATTTAGCTGAACAAAGGACGCTGCGCCATAGTGGAAGCCAGCTAAGTGATCTGGCCTGATATTTGGCCGGCAGATGTATGGCTTTATGATGAATCAGGTCTGCGCTCTAAGAACGTACACTGATTTGAAAACAGTCTTGTGTGTCGAAGCTACAAAGCGCCACACGCAGGGGGGTGGATAATGACCCAGAATACTCCACACTCCGAAGTTTTCCACGTTGCAGCGCGCTAACACAACTGAAGTTTGTCCATTATGCACTTGGCTGACATCGCGAGGTTTCATCTTTCGGTGCGTTAATGAAACTCGAGAACTTTCGATCAGAAACGAAGGCACACTTCTCCCACAAAGGCCTGCAGAAATCTCTTTTGACGCACCCCTCCACCAAAGGAAGGCTGTCTGTGGAAAATTCAGGTGCAGAATAAAACTGCTCGAGTTTAATTACGAAACGAGTGGCAAATAACAGTCACTTCTGCGAGCAGATAAAGATAACGCAATCTATGATTAATATCCATCGCTAAGACTGATAATAATATTAATTATTTTAATTATCAATTAATATACAGTAACACTTATCACGTCATACACGTGGTTTTTCGGTGAATAATTGCGGCAATTAAAAACGAAATTTGAATTGGATAAACTTTTAAATTACCGAATGAAAAACTGAACCAATTTTACAAGATATTTAAGAAGAAAATTAAGTGGGATGAAAAACGTACAACAGCGATATGTCGATGGTAGAAGAGATGATAATCTTAAAACAAACCACCAAATTTAAGATAAAAGGTGTTGCTTTTACACCACACAATCTAGACAATATACGATCATTGGTCTGATGTCTTTATGTAAGAAAATTTATAAAGAAAGCAAACAGTTGAGAAAATTAACATTTGTGTTATCAGTCGACAGCGCGTGTTTTTAAAGGGCCGAAATTTGAAAGAAAATTTATAAAATTATAAACAAGAATGAAGAGGGAAATTAAAACGATGACAGTAGCGAGCAATTTAAGAGGTAATTTTATTATTCACACAGCAATTTGCTGCCTTTTAAGAAAGTGAAAAATTTTGAAACGATTGACCCGGGGAGACGTGACCAAGAATAACTAAAAGAAATTCATTGCGCAGAAAAACAGAACGTGGGTAGAATCCTCAACAGAACTACAAAGACAGAATTCAGAGATGGAAGGCGGCGAGTTTAAAATTTAATGATCCACTTTCAGTTAAAAGAAAAGATACTGCGAGAGTTACGAGTTATTTTATTAACACATCACAGATAAATGATTTTGTGATTAAATCTCTTTTGGGAATCGCCACAATGATCACAGAGAACTTTAAGGATTCGACGTTTTTCTTTTTTGGAACTGGGAAACAAATCAATTCCATCTAATTCAGCAAGACGCCTTCGCGAATGAAATAAGAGGGTCCATACGAAATTAGAAATAAGTCCAGAGGTAAGCATTCAGAAAATAGTACCAACAAAGATGAAGCGTCTAGTTAGAACTGTTATTGTACATTTCCAGACGTTAAAAAACGGCTGTCCAATTCCTCTTTGAACTTCTTTACCAAACTCTCCATCACCTACGCTCCCTTGACAATCAATTTATGTTCATCATGAGATCCTTCTGTTATTCCTAACATTTTTAATTTCATTATTATCAGTTTATTTATCCATAAAACTGAGGATTATTCCGGGACGGCTATGTGCCAGGAGGGTGTGCTATTTAGATACCGAGATACCTTAGTCTCTAAATAGTATGTATTATGTAATAAAACATTACATACTATTGTATATTTATTACATACAAATAGTATGTAATAAAACATGTAAAAAAGGTTGAAATAATGTAAAAAGTTCGAAAATTATACATATAGTCTGAAGTTCAACAAAACGATTTGTAGAAAGGTATTCATTGTTCAGGTGTAAGTGCCTCTATCACTGGTTCAACTGATAGCAGTTTAGAGTTTTCTTTCTGTAGAGATAACAAGATTCTTATCTCTACATAAATAAAAAAAATAAATAAGAAAATTAATTCTTATCTTCTCAGAATTCATTTAGATGTATACCTAATTTATTGATGGTCAAGACTATTGGCAGGAAACGTCTTTAAGAGAATTAAGATGTGTGTCAGAGTTAGCCGCAGAGGGGTGGGAAGAGTCGAGGTGATCTCTTCTTGCCTTCTTTGATCCAGAGATTAACGACGTTACAGTTGGGGCATCTATTCGCCCCCATTATAAGCCGTGCTAACGTGAGGATATTTCTTGCAAGCTTGATGATGAGGATATCTCTCATCATCAGATGTCTCCAGGGAATGGTGCCCAAATTTGCTTGGAGGATGGATCTGGAAATAGTAAGAGGGTTGCACACTGCTCCGTTCATCCATATTAGCAACTAATATTCCAATCTCAGGTACCTGTTTAAGTAGGAGGCAGGATCAGAGGACCAAGGATAAGAAGCGTGCCGTAGTATAGGTGTAATACACTTCACCATGTACTGAAAACATCGCTCGATTATGCACATCCACGAACTTCTGACATACGGCCCATAGTGCTGCGTACATCTTCTTTCTTATCCTGTCAGAAGTTGGAAAGTGAGCCCTTCATCCCACGTAAGGCCTAGATTTATGTGAAACGCCACTCTTTGCACCCATTCACCGCGTACAGAGATTTGGATATCGTTTTAAACTCTTTTGTGGGTAATCGGTATTTGAGCTGATTTTCGAAGGATTCAAATGCAGCCAAATTGTTTCAAGGTATTTTTCTAGTCTCAGTATCTGCCTAGAAGTGTGGTGTTTATATCATGGAATACCTGAACTCACGAAGAACTTCAGGTCGTCGGCATAGGACACAATATTTGAATTATATGCTAGGAAAGGCTCCAAAACTGCTGCAAAAAGAATAGCCGATGCCTCTTGTGACGTCGAAAGTTACCCGGAAGTTGTGGAAACAAACGGGTGCCTCGACAGCAAGATTGACTTGAAAATTTATTTGCACTATGGTATCTGACAAGCTGAAGTACTGTTTTGCTTCAGTATAGTAAGAAGAGCTGGTAAGTTATTTTGGGTTTTTTTAAGGAACATTAGCAACTAAGGCTATATTGCTCAGGGGATATGCGGTGGTCATTCCCTGAGCTTTCCGCATCCTCCGTATTTGGTAGTCACGGGCCCGAACCCCGGTCTAATCAAGAAGCGTGCGCTATGCACTGCTGCTCCTGCCCTGGTGTACCATATAATAAAGATGAAATGAGGAGACAGCGAGAAACTTCGGACAAGTATAAGGAACATTCATAGGGGTTGTATAAGAATTACCAAAAGGTCACATTACAGAAGTCGATACAAGATGTCCGAAAATATGGTCACATGACATCAGTACGATGTATGATCCCTCCAACGGCTAGACAGGCCTGACAGCGGTGATCTATGCTCGATGTAAGGTTGTCTACAAGAATACTTGGCAACAAAGGGTTCATTCGTCCACTGGCGCAGACCTTACCTCATCAAGATTTGATGAGGTAAGGTCTGCCGAAGATTTGGTTGTCGGCGTGCAATGCAAGGGCACCCAAGGGGATCCCACACATGTTCGATCGGATTTAAGTCTGGTGATCGTGCTGGCCACGGGAAATACAAATATCTTTTTTGAACCTTTCGCCCTCTTCCTTTTAATTTAACCCCAAGGACTTACATCTGATGAGCATGGGCTTGGCACACCCAGGGTCCTAAGCTGGATATCATCATTCTTCTCTTTCTTGGTGATTCCTCCCTCTCTTCTCTCTCTCTCAGGGTAACTCAGAATTTTTTTTATCTGGTGCAGCATAAGCCTCAGGCTTCCTTGCACCATAAGGCTAATAATAATAATTATAATTCAGTCACAGAGTTAAAAAAAAAAAAAAGCGCGTAAGAGTTATTGACAGAATTGGAACACGGGTCTTTTCCACCCGATGTACAACCAGACTAGAAGATAAACTCATTTTTTTTTGAAATTGTCTTACTACAAAAAATGTTTGCTACAGAAGTTTGTGTAACCGCTAATGAACCGTTTCTAGTTTTGTTGTGTTCCGTTGCTACTGAGAGAGTATGCTCATTTCAATGACATCCTTTTCGCATGGCGAAAAGTCAATATAGCCGAAGCAGCTTTTGCGCCACAAAACTACAAACAAAAACGCCTTTTCGCCTCTTCCTCTTACGAATAATGGAACAACCGAACCGGGAATGGTTGCTTTTCATAGCACCAAGACCACTCGGATCACTGATATCAGGTTATTTAAAAGTCTGTAAAACTGAAAATATTCCAAGTTGTGTACACGGTTCTTATCTTCGATGGAACTCTGATCTGGAACCATTCAGACTGAGGCTCACTCCAAAACAGAAAAGAGATCGATATTCACTGCCTTCTGCGCTTCTCTTCCAAATCCAAAATATCCATCAGTGGCGACCATGCACGCGACATATTAACGTTTCTGATCTTCTTCTTCTTTCATTTACATAGCTCCTTGAGGAGCTGTTGTGGCCACCAACAAATTCCTACAATTGCATCGATCGTGTGCTATAGGAGCAACATCGCAAAGTGTCATGCCCAGAAGTTCACGAATCCCCTCCTTCCACTTAGTTGCAGGTCTTCCTCCGCAGCTCTCCCCCTCGGTTTTTCCTTCCATTATATTGTTCAACAGAAAGTTTTCCCTCTTACTATATGACTAAAAACTTGAGCTTTCTTCTGTTGATGTTATGAAAAAGAATTTTAGGCCTGCCAATTTTATTCAATATACCCACTCATTTGTTCTTCGATCCAAGTAAGATATAAGCAGTATCCTCCGGTAACACATTTCAAATGCCTCAATACTGATACTCCCATATAAATCGACCATTTCGAATATTAAATAATTAAAAATGTCATAAGTAATTTTGTGTATAAAAAGTTACACGGTGTAACAAATGTGCAATCTCGTGGACAGAAAGCTGTACATATCGAGTTTCTCGGCAAAGCAGCGCATGAGAAAGTAATGCTGCATTATTTGTTTACCACATGATTTGTAAATCTCACAAATGGGTTTCTTCGTTCTTAAAAAAAAGTTTATTTTATGCCGCAATAGCCAAACACGGTCCACTAATAGCGACCCCCTGGAAGCAACCAATTGTTTTCCACGATCTCTGAATCACTTTGAAGCGCAGATCTGCCAAAAGCAAAATATTCCCGATCCACTTGCTGCGTTCGAAGTAATCGAATTGGAACAGCTGCCAGTGTCAGAAAATCACTGTCCGCGATACAACAGACCCTTTATGCCAGAATGCTAATTTTAAAGGGTGCGTGTGGGCCACATTATCAAACTCCCTTCATCCATGTAAAACGCCGCATTATTTCTTTTTTGTCCTGCCGAGGCCACTCTCCTTTTCCATTGCGTCCTCGGTGGGACCCCCGCTCATCAAAAGAAATAATTTCCAGCGTGTCGATACTATAAAAGTTCATTTCTGTCAACAACTTTGCAAAGGCTTCGGGATTTCTTCCGAAACTGCGCGTTGAAAAGAAGCAGCAAAAGAAGTATGGCTTCCGAGAAGATTTCAAAGAAAATTCGCCAGTTATTTCCTTCAAGGGCAGCACAGGAAATAGCCAACCGTCAAAGAATGCGGCGTGAAATGTTTCTGCGAAGTTGTTTCCGTTTCACACGCGTCTGCCATCATTTTTTTCATCATCCAATTCTCACGTTCGGCGTCGGAGAATATTAAACGCAGGACGGAGAAACGGCTTCGCTTCTGGGTTACACGGAAACACACTTCCCTTCTTTGATCTTTAAAGAACACACCGACTCACGCAATCGAAGTTCGCGAGTGACGGAGCATGGAATACGGGTCTGCCAAGTAGCATGGCCTCTGACCACTGGTCGCACTGCACGGAACTACGGATTCCAGTCGTATCCCGATGTATTATTGGATAATGCTGTTACCCACGCTTGGCAGTTTTTATGGAACTTGTCCTCAACACCACCAATCCACGTCATAAAACTGATGGTTTACAGACAATGGCAGATGTTATTGTCCGTATGAACGATCAGAGTGCCGATCTCCATCCACCAAATTTGTCCACGAGATTAATTGGAAGGTGAACCCCACAACGTATTCAACCAGCTATTTGGGATTCAGGGTCCTGAATTGCTGCTTGAATACGCTGTGAACTCTTCACCACCGTCACTGCAGGATGGTCGAACGTAGCATGAATTTCCTTAATAAGTGAAAGATACCAACTACACGTGTCCAGTTACTTTTGGTAGGATCCACTCCGAATAACCCTTTTCTTTTATTTGTTCGAGTTGAGATCATCACCCCACTCCTGGACAGGAAAGTGCGACGAGTCTGCATCAGTTAAAATTCCATTGGGGAGTTACGATTACGAGGCTATAAAACTCAAAAAAAAACGGGGCAATTTTAAAATCGACAAAAATGAAACAGGAGGCGGTTTTCTTATAAAAGTAAAAAAGCAAAAATGGTAGCACGCAAGTGCACTCCAAAATGCCGAGCATCTGCTGACTGCTGATGCTCAGCCATTTTCATAGGACTTTTGCTAGCAGGAAAAAGGAGGAGATGATTGTCCCTCTGTATAAGGCAATGGTCAGGCCACGCCTTGAGTACTGCGTACAGGTCTGGAGGCCTCATTTTAGGAAGGACGTAGATTTGCTTGAGCGTGTACAGAGAAGGGCAACGAGATTGGTGAGGGGAATGAAGGGATCCTCTTACCAAGAGAGGCTTAAGTTCTGCAAATTGCAGTGGCTGGCACCTGCGCGGTGATCTGATTGAGGTGTATGAGGCCTTGAATGGGTTGAGCACGCTGCATTCTGATGGGATCCTTCCACTTGTTCAGATTACGAACCTAAGGGGGCATAAATTCGAATTAAAAAACGGACAGATGTAGAATAGATGTGCGGAAATTTGCCTTTAGCCAGCGGGTGGTTAATTGCTGGAACAAACTTCCATCTGTCGTTGTGCAAGTTGATAGGTTGAATAAATTTAAGGAGGAACTGGACGGGCATTTGGAGGGAATGGTGTGATTTTTTTTTTGGCTGATGCTGCATAAGCTCATACACTTGCTTTCTTGCATCACATGTCACTACTACTAGAACTGGGTATATTTAATCTGTATCTGTAGTAAAATTGGTGGCACTGCGAACAAAAAGTCGTCTTCGCCATCCCACTGGCTATGAACGAGATTACTGGTGTTCGTGTAATCCAGTTCATAGCCTTTCCTCGCTGGTTTTCAAAGGAGATTGTCCTAAGCTCCACAAAGAGAACATCAGTTTCCTCGAGCAATATTGACAACAGAACTGTCCCTTTACCGTTGCCGATATTTAAAGAAGTAAACTGCGAGATATACATGTGTTGCCCAACCCACATCGGTTGTTTGTCAAAACAATCAGAAAAGAAGCACCTCTCATAGTAATCAGGAATGCTCAACGTTAAAAACAGCCTACCATTAAGCTTTAAGTATCCAGACACACGACTTCCCTGCCACTCGCTTCAATAGCGAGTCGGTCCCCTGTGGTCGCTAGGACACAATCCATCCCCACTGGGCGGGCTTTCCAGCAGCGAAAGATAGTGCAGGTGGCGGTTACACTTCAGAATAATTGCCACTTCAGATACGTATGTGGATCGTGATGGTACGATGTGTCCACGTGTTCCACACGGTTCAAATCTAGCCTTTGAGCCGACCACTCCAACTTTTGTAAGTTCACATCCATTAACCATTCTCAAACAACACCGGCGGTACATCATGAGTATCGCCCTTTTGAAACAAGAATCGGTGTGTACCAAAGAAGTGCTACATCGTATGGAACGCAGAAATGTTAAGATAGACGTCGCTTCCATGGACAGCTGCCAAAGGTCATAATGTGGGTCATGATGGTTGCCATTCTCTAAACTTTAGTTTACTGATTCCCGTCAAAGACTTATATCAGTTCCCCCACCACACCACCTCCTAAGATATGTAGTCGCCAAGCTTTGCAATCCGCAACTTCTAAGCAGTTTTCATATAAACATCGATTAGCACCACTCATCTATCTAGTTGTCTTTCTCTAACCCCTTTCTAGAAGTTGTCTTGATTCAATTGTGGAACACAGCAGTGTCCTCAATGCAGTCATCTTATACAGAAGGACATTGTTTTCCCTGCTTCTGAAGGTTTGTATATCATAAACAGGACACCATGTGCTGCTTGTTTACACCGCATGGAAAACATCATGTCTGGTTTATCGTAACCGGCTTCGTCCAGAACCACTGAAACTCCATCTACCCCTAACTTTGAATTTATCTTCCCTAATTGTAAAACCTTGCATTTAGAGGCACTAAATAGTAATTTTTCGAACCATTCGCGCACCGAACTAAATCATTTCAGAAGCGAAACGACCTTGTATTAATCGTTAAGGCAGCCCTCCTACCTTTAAATCATCAGCAAACTTTAAACACTTTTCCTGTATCCCCGCATCAATGTCTGTTTCTTATCTTCCTTGAGGAGAAACAGAAGTGACCCCAACATTGTTTCTGGTGAACCGCACTTACTACACTAGTCCACCCTGATCGCTTTCTGTCCTTATCTTTTAGCCAGCCCTTGATCCAACAAAGGATTTTACCGCTAATCCAAATGTACTCCAGTTTATATAATGGTATCACCCTTTACCGAAGTAAATCATTGCATCAAATTGTTTTATTACCTCATCAGAATAATTAAGCAGATCTGTCACGCTTTCTCTTCACTGGCCCGTGCCGTGATCCCTTAAAGATAGCATTGGTATCCTTAATCAGAGACTCCATGATCTTACCCACCACTAAGCCAATCTCACAGTTGCTCGTCATGTCTTCCGCACCTCCTCTGTGAATTGGGGGAGATCTTATTAAAATCTGTACAGGGACGATGTCCTCACATGTTTAGGGCAGTGTCACTTGTTTTATTATAACAGGATTTATACCGCCCACTCTTAGAGCCTTACCTTTGATCAGGTTCAGTAGGTTTACCCATGCACACTCTTCTGGATATCTCACTGTTCTGAATGGTATTCTTACTTAATGCGGAGAAGTCGGACTTCTTGTCACTGATCCCTCGTGGTTCGAATGGTCTTTCAACTGTAAAGATCGTTGCTATTCAATTTTCATAATAATCGTAATGATTAAATAAAGGGGTCCTCTTAAGTGATGACGGGCATTAATGTGAGGCGCCTGACGTATCTCTTTTGGGCTTTCTATGACTTTTCGAATTCGATGAAGTAAGAACTATCTGATTCACTCTTTTCATGTTTTGTATTCATGTACGAAAAGAACTGTCTCAAAAAAAAATTTTTGCCTGTCTCACCCATAGTGGTTTTGTTGGGTATATATTCCTAATAATCCTCTAAATCAGTGTTGTCTCGCAATAGTCTAATTATTGCAAGCTTCTTCATTTTCTTAATCTCTCTGGTGAAGATGGGCTTGGGCATCTTTCTTTTGCAGAACTCCTCCACTGGAACAAATGTTACCAGCTTCCTGGATAAGTTCTTTGACTACTTCACACAATGAATTCGTACACAAATATACACTGTTCGCCAATAGGACATATTTTCTTCTACAGTTAGAGCCCAAGCAATACCTCATCCCCTCTCTTGAGATTGAAGCCTTCCCTTTCTCCTTGATCACTGAAATCTCTTTGGACTCCATCCATTTCATGACATTATGTTCGCTACCCGCTATTGGTTCCACCACTGTAACTTTGGTTGTTCCTTGGTGAGAACGAAGTCGAGGCTATTAGAGCACCTTGTACTTTCTCTGAAATGGTCTATTAACTAACCATCCCCCAGATTGGCTCATAAATCTGTTTTCCGTGAACGATTTGCAGTGTATACAAAAGCAGGTTGAAGTTGCCTATAATGACGCAATCAGACTTAGCTGCCCTTTGGAAATTTTGGCCGCATCCTCAGAATAGTTCATCCACAACATACCCCGACTGCCATCTTCCGCTGAAAACGAAGGCTGTCCAGCCCGTATGCGGTGTCGGTGTGTTCAATGGGGGTCTCAACCCCTCTTCACACCTTAAAGTACCGGTTGCTGTTTTTGCTGGGATGTTAGACGAGATTGTTATACTGTGGCGCTGGTCACGTGAAGTGAGTTTGTAAGGTCTTCCTACGCGTTGATGGATGGCGATGGTACCGTCATATACCTCAGTTTCACCGACGATTGACTCGGGGTGGTGTACACTGTCAATGGTTGCACCAATCGACAATGCACAGGAAGAGAAGCCGTGATGAGCAAAAATTTGTCTCACGTAGCTTCTTTATACACTGGTCGGAATCACCCGCTCATCGGGGAAGGTCTAATGCACTACGAGAACAGGGGTGTCTCGTACTTTTTCGAGGGTGGTGTGTTTTGAATTCACTAATGCAACCTCTCAACAAATTCTTGCAGCCATTAATTTTAAGCGCACCCAGAGTGAGCTTCAAATATAGAAAGGTCGCATTATAGCCCCCCTCTTTATACAAAAGGGTGGGGGCTGCACCCTTTGAACGAAGGCGGTCGTCTAATCGCCATAATGCGGAAGCGTATTCGAAAGAACTTCTATTTCGCTTAAAAGCGCAATTTGCTCGGCCACCAGGGGGCAGGCGCGCTGCCAGCGGAGATGACAGCGAGGCAAATTGCATTATTGACGGTTGTCGAAAAGTGCATTATGGAGTTTTAGCGGGTTATCCCGGTGACCGCGTTCCTTCCACTCTTGACTATAAGTGACTACACGGCGACAAGACATCTTTTTATTAAGAATAAAGTGGGTGCACACGTGCCTGCTGTTCTTCGCAGCTTTCTCGCGCGCCAGCTCTTCCCCTCCGTCCCTGGCAAGCCCACGGTGAGAAGGCGAAGTGAACAGAAATAACTTCGCTACTAACACGCGCGACATCACTTATCCCCGAACATCATCGGGCCTCGAAATGCGTTCCTAATCATCGCTGTCCCCCCCTCGGTCCTCCTCCTCCTCCTTCCCTCCCCGCTTAACTCATCGACGGGTAGCTTGTAAAATCTTCCGAAGACCAAATTATCGAAAGGTTATTTGAACGCAGGGGGCTGCGCGGTTTATCCGATCATCGGGGACAATAACATTCGTCCTGTTTGGGAAGCGCAGGAGAAGATATTTGTTCATTAAGGCGGGTGATTGTCATTAGACACCCTCCCTCTTAAGAGGTCGCGTTATTGCACGGAGGGGAGCGCACTAAGGAGTCTTCTGATCACGCTGTATTAGTGCAATGCCACTCTCTCTCTCTCTCTCTCTCTCTTGGAATGAACCGTAAAAGGAAGATTCCGAAATGGGATATCTTTTTAAGAATAATATCTGATACGCACGACGCGTGCGAGCCCTTGCAACTGGAGGCGACAGATAATTAAACGTACGGTACGTAAATATAAGTTGTCACGTGGCCTGATCGCAAGTTCGTCGCTATCAAAAATACTTTCGCTTTCTTTGAGGAAACGAGCGATGTCTCCAAAGCACCCATCTCAAAAGAAGGAGCAAATGTGAACACTCCCAAGAACGAGAGCGCAGGAATTTAAAGCGAACTTGAGTCAGACTAGAAGGTTCGGTGCGCGGAAGAATGGACCGAGGAACGCTCGAAAAGGATCACGTGGTCCGACTAGTCTCGATTTACACTTACTGTTTTGCGGCAAAAGTAGGCAGCAAGTGTCGCGTGGCCCTCATTCAGACGCATCCAGAATGTCCGGTTAGGTTGAGATATTCCTGAAGAGCGCTTCAAGCAGCGTCAACGAATAAAAATCACTCATTAAAGTAGCCATTGATTTGCTGGCGAATCAGATGAAAGTGGGTAGTGAGCCACTATTATTATCATCTTTATTTTCTCCTAAGAGACACCCTCTTACAGCTATTAACCAGGGGCTGCTGCACATTCATACATACAAATATAAGTAATATACATAATTATAATTTATACCGTACATATCTTAATACTAATATCATTGCCTTAATAAATTATACATTGTCTAAATATACATCATCATTCATTGCCTTATTTTCACATGACAAGCACACAGAGGGCATAATTTGTAATTTTACACGCAATTTAGAGAATTTTGAAGAATGTTCACCACTATTTTGTATGAATGAATCTACACCACTCTTTACAGCCAGATAAGAGAAAGATAAGATGTCTAATATAAACATAACAGGAGCACTAGTGAGGAACAAAAACAGTCCCGAACAGTTCGTTCTTCATTTCCTGAATTCTGTTTTGTTTCCATCTGTGGGCTTAACTTCCTCGCAGCATTTATAGGTGGAGTAATGCATTCTGAAACATTTCAGTCCTGGACCTCTTCTCTACGCAAAGCCTTTCTGGGTTTGCTTGAAGTTCATTGTACATCTTAATGGTATTGGAAGGAAAAAACCGCCGCAGACTTCCCAGCTGCGTGAGCGGGCTACTGAGTGGAAGGGATGGTGTTCTATTCGCCCAACTTTGCGTCTGAGTCGGCAAGTAGTCAGTTTTGGGCGAATCGAGTCTCCGGTCAGCAGTTTTGCAAGCGTGAGGACGTTCTTGTTGACAATTATGTGAGACCAAGGCGTGATATCCAAGTTCGCATATAAAGTATGTCCTTCAGATTGTAAATGGTTCCGTAGCGATCCTATTTAACCACCTCAGCATCCAGTACTCTAAACCCAGGAAAGCCTTGATGGTAGCATCTGTGGCAGAAGACCAAATCTGAGATGCGTAGAGAGGGATGACGCATCGTAAAATATATTGTTTAATAAGGTCACAGTTCCTGATACCTATCAGCTCCTGTCTGGAGGTCCATAGTGCTGCGTAAGTTTTCTTCTTTACATGTCCGAAATGCGGTGTGAAATTTAGGTTTTCGTCCCATTTCAGACCAAGATCAACATGTGTCTGGACTTTTGACCACGCTGCCATTCACGCGTATTGATATGTGGTTCTTTATTATCTTGTCGGTGAAAACCATTTGTGCTGTCTTGTGTTCATTTAGTCGGAGCCCCATGCAATTAAGGTATTTTTGCAACTCGCCGATTTTCGAGTTTGCTTCGTTGTTAGGATGTGCTTTGGTTGTTCGAGGCGATGAAAATTTCAAGTCATCTGCATATACGACAAATTGTTTTTGATTTTGGGCCAAGAAAAGATGCAATGCTGCTGCAAAGAGCGTAGCAGGACACCATCTTGTGGGACTCCCTTGTTGAGTTGGATGGTCTCTTTGAAAATTCCATTTATGGCAGTGATGTGTCTCTCCCTCGGAGTTCGTTATTATTGCTAAGACGTGCTCAGTTATATGGAAATATTCCTCCAAGATGATAGTAATAGCCGAGATGCAAATACTGTCGAAAGCGGATGCAACGTCTGTCTGAAGGTAGGGGTATTTTGGATTCGCGGTAGTCGATCTTTGTGGGAGCATTGAATGAAGGTACTCCGGTCTATGCCCGAAGCAGTGATGGTTGATGGTATTTAAAATGGATTTCTCAAATATTTTTTGAAGCGAACATCCAAATGCAATAGGCCTGTAGTCTTTGGCGGATTTAGGATGGTTATTTTTAGGAACTGGTTTAACGAAGTACGTATTCCATATCCTCGGAAAGTGGTTTTCACTTAAAATTTTGTGGAAGATGTGAAGGAGAAGATCTGTAATGTATACACTGCTGGTCTTAATCATGAAGAGAAGGGAATTTATCAGGCCCAGTTGTTGCTTTATTCCTGAGGCTATTCACAGCGGCTTTAATGTCATCTCTAGCGATATTGATTTGAGACAGTTCAGCATAGACCTCTGTCTTCAGGTAACAAATACCCTTGGGTCTTTTTTGTTTGCTGATTGCTTCACGGATTTTCTGTGTTGGCTTCACTGTCAACTTCATTTTCTGTCAGGAGTTCCAAAGGTGGCTTGGGTCCATTCTGAGAAGATGTGCTCGGGCATCCGTACACCATTTCTTTGCAGGTTTTAACTAGGACGTTAACACTCGATCTCTATGTAACTTTCAGAGGCTTATGCTCTCGTCTGAAACGTAAGATCCCCACTCAGATCCTGCGACTTTCTATTAACACTCGAGTCAATGTTAAAGCTGAACAATGAAGAATTTGGCAAGAGTTGATGAATTTGTGGCAGAGTAGGTGGGATAGCACAACACTGGGAAGTGTAACACTTCAGTAAAGTTGACACACTTATGGATAAAAAAGCTACAGTCTGGTTTAGTCTTCACTTGTTTACCTCTTATTTGTTATCAGGACATGGATCATTAAATCAGAAACTGTTTAAATTTCGCTTGTCTCCCGCGGAACTCTGTCATTGCCGCGGTGTGGAAGACTGGCAGCACGCTTTGAACTCGTGCCCTCATGCATTGAATTGCGAGTAACTCTGCAGAATGCAATTCTCAAATTTTCATCAGGATTGGTTGGAACCAAAATTTGTATCAAATGCCCCCAGTTATCACGCCCTTCAAGATTTTGCTAAGGCAGCCTTCAATAAAAGGCTTGCAATTCTTTCTGAAATTACTGCGCCTTCGAATGCTTCAAATTCAGTTCAAGACTCTTCATCACAATGATATCCATTTTCTATCCAACAGAATTAATTGAACTCATTTTGGTTTACATTGTCTTAAGCAAGATCTCTGACTTCTTTGTACTGGATTCTGTTCAAGACTTATCTTCTGTGCCATGATTACCTTTCCTCCAGGCAACTGTTGATTAAATTAAATCTCAAAAAGATCTACAATTTTACATCTTGCGCTGTGTTTCTTAATGTATTTCGCTTTTTTTTTTTTTTTTTTTGGTTTTTTTTTTTCCACCAACTCTAGAAGTGTTCGACCTACAACTCAAGTTTACGATGAAAATTCTTGTGTTGAAATTTCTCGGCTGGCTGTTAACTGACTGTGACTTTGCTACTGACGACTGCAGGACTTTAGCCTAACCTGTTTATAAGGTTTGTGCCTGCTTCTGGGCTAAAATACTTTTGTAAAGTTATGTCGGTTAAATGGTACTGGCCTACACTTTTTTTTAGGTTGGGGATTCTTATCCTTTTGGTTATTTTCTTTGATCTTTTATATGTAATCTTCAATTTTCGATATTTATGTTAATTTTTAAAAATTTAATGAGATCACTTGCTTTGTTTATTTTGAAAACATCAAGATGTTGAGGCGGATGTTTCCTGCCAATACGCTGGAGCTCTTTGGAGACTTCAAAACAGACCAGGACAAGTACTGTAATGATAGAACTTACAGGAAACTCATTGAAGCGGATCTGTTTACTAAACTACAGATATAATTGAAGAACGTAATTCAAGAAAGAAGAGTACTCATAGCAAAACACTTCAAGTGCCCATTAACTCATAAAAATCTGTAGTGAACGCTTTAATAGGTCTTCGAAAGACTCTTATAGGACTGCTGGTATTCCTTTTTGGTCAACAGAATGACCATGAAATTCAAATCTCAGTGTGAATGACTCTGTAATTTTGTAAATGTATAATATTTTGTAATTTTTAATTTTTCTATGTACAGTATGTTTTATTTCTGTATCTATGTCAAATTTTCTCTTTTTTTATTTTGTGATATTTTTTTCTATGCTATTCTCTAATAAGTGTTGTTGGGTATATGTAAGAGCCACCCTCCTAGATAATTTCTGTACAGTGGTGTTGGTAAATAAACTGATAATAATAATAATCTTGTGTTTAATTTTTGTATGGTTGTTTAGATACCGCTCTCTCCCTCGTTTTTTTTTTTTTTTTTTTTTTTTTTTTAACAATTTTTGGCAAGTCTTTGGCTCGAACTTTGTTCGGCTCTTGCCTTTCCTCTCTTCTGCTACTGCTGGTTGGTATCCCCTGGACTACCTTCCTGTGGTGGTGGACGTGTTTCCGGCTTGCTGATTCCAGGTAGTCAAACGGCCAGTTCGTATCTGGCCAATTCTACAGTATCTTAACAGTGAAACGGGGCTGAGATGAACTACGTTCTTCCACGTGCAGCCCTACATAAATACATATATGGGGGAGTTGTCACGAGCAAATTATGATGTCAAGGCCAATTACAAATTAAATTAATTACTACTTAGAGTAAGGTACCAGATGGAACAACACCTTCATTTACGATGAACCGAATGGTTTCGGTTCTTGGTCTTTGTTTTGGTTGCTCCCTTCATCAGAAGGCTTGCCAGGAACTATAACAGGCCATCATGAAACTTGTAGTATTCCTTAAGCGTGTGAAGAAAAAATGGAATATGTATGGAGCAAAGGCAGGTTTGTACGTCCAGGTAAGTGACTATCAGCTCGCATTCTTGTTGAAACACCTGTAGTATGGCAGTACCTTTCCCGTGATGGGCACTTGCAGGTAGTGAGGGGACCTCCCAGTCACTGCTGGTCTCCCAGATTAGCATCATTGGGATCCAAGGCCCACAGCCTAGGTTCCAGGCTAACACCATAACATTGTGTTTACCATGCGCTACGACCCATGGAAACTGGAAAGGGGACCCTGATGGTTGAGGGAGCCCAGCTTCACCGTACCACTTTAGCCCCCTGCTAGAAGCGGGTGGTCCTGGAAGGCTTGGCTATGATCAATCGGCTAGTAGGTTCGCCTGCAAGTGTCATGTCCCTATCTTCATGGTCCGAGGGACAGGATGCAGGTTGGCAGCGATATGGGTATGGTGTCTGCGTAGTCTAGTGTACCACTTCCGAGCGCATTTATTACTTTCCTGGTTTCAGGCGCCCCATTTGGAATCCGTGGTGGCCAAATGGGGCGCCTGATATATCATTTGCCTGAATCATATATCATTGCCAAAACCCCATGACCTGCCCTGGCAGCTTGTCTGCATTGCTCAGAAAACTTCATATTTCACTGCACAATTATTTCCAGGTCTTTTTCATTTTCTACCTCAAGTGTAATACTACACAGTTGGTACATTTCTCTGGGGTTACTTCTACCCATATGCAGTACGTTGCATTTGGCAATGTTAAACTTCAGTTGCCACTTCTCGGCTCATCTGCCCAAATTTTCTGGATCCTGTTGCAGTAGCACACTGTCAGTACTGTCATTAACAACCCTGCCAACCTTTGTATCACTGCAAACTTTGACACTAAGTCTGATATACCTTCATCAATATCATTGATAAATATACAAAACAGTGGACCTAACACCGAACCCTGTGGGACTCCACTAATAAAATCAGTCCACGAAGAGCAGCACCCATTGATTACCACCCTCTGTCTTTTCCCACTCAACCATCCTTTTATCCATTGTAGCAACTTACCCTTAGTACGATTCTGCTCCAATTTGTACAGTAATCTTCCATGCGCAATAGTATCAAAAGTTTTTTGAAATCCAAATATATGATATCAAAATTATTTTTTGCATCCAGTTCCTTTGTGACCACATCGTAGTACCCAATCAAATTTGTCAGACAAATCGATGCTGTATCTGAATTACTGCTGCAGTCTTGTCTAGATGATCCTGCAATGCATCTTTAACCAGTGACTCCATTATTTCACCCGGAATAGAAGTTATACTAACTGGTCTGTAATTACTAGTGTCACCCTTCGTTCCCCTTTTGTGAATTGGGGATACATTTGCACATCTCCAGTTGGTGGGGACCTCCCCTGAGTTCAAGGATGCTCTCATAACAGATCCCATCCACCCCAGGTGCCTTATGTTTTCGGCCCCAAGTGCCAAGAGTAGTGATTCGAGCTACCTTTCAGCGAATTTTCTAGCGTGCCAATTATTATAAAGAGCTTATTTTTTGCAATATTCTTAAACTCCTAGTGCATATATTAATAACATTTAGCACATTAAAACTTACTAATACAGAAAGGAAAGTCACCTTGCTTTATATTAATCACTCACTAACCCCTTTTTTTTTTCGTTTGGTCACTATGTGGCACAGCTCCTGCCTCCACGTGGCGGGGCTGGAAACCTGGGAGGAAAAGCTCTCACTTCCAGGGCAAAAAGGAGCAAACAGCATGGATTCTAACAAAAAAGTCACAAAATCCTCTAACATGGCCCAATCAACTCAAGAACGTGAAGAAATTAGTACAAACACGGCCAAAAGACAAAAAAAAACCGATATATATGAGATACCCGCTCCAAAGTATCTAATCATCCATTCTACGAGCGAACAGTCCACAGGAAAATTATCCCCTTTCCTGATACAAAAATGTCTGGAAAGCATAGCTGGATCTCCAAAAGCAGTAAAAAGATTAAAATTAAGCGACCTACTAATTGAGACAGCCAATATACGACAATCAGAGCAACTAATGAAAAGTCCACTTATGGCGGAATCCCAATATAAATTACACCCATAATACTTTAAACACCTCGAAAGGAGTTATCTCTGAATGGGATCTCCTCAATATAACGGAAGAAGAAATATTACAAGAAATGAAAACCCAAGGAGTCATTCATGTTAAAAGAATAATCATCCAGACCAGAAATATAACTTTCAACACTTCAAGTCCACCACAGCACGTGAAAGCAGGATACTTGATTTGTCAAATCCGACCGTACATAGCAAATCCTATTCGATGCTTTAAAATGTCAAAAATACGGACATTCACAAACAACATGCAGAGGAACAGTAATATGTGCTAAATGTGGTTCCCGGGAACACACCAATCAAGAATGCACAACCGAGCACCCTAAATGCCCAAACTGTAGTGGAAGCCACAAGTGCCTACTCTCGAGAATGCGAAAGATGGAAACAGGAAAGGAAAATCCAAAAATACAAAGCAGAAC
Source organism: Mastigoproctus giganteus (assembly GCF_048544385.1). NCBI lineage: Eukaryota > Metazoa > Arthropoda > Arachnida > Uropygi > Thelyphonidae > Mastigoproctus > Mastigoproctus giganteus. Next base: position 176,937,681 of record NC_143586.1, on the reverse strand, counting down.
ACAAAGTTACATACCAGGAAGCCAGAAAGACGATACAACCAGCCAACACAAGGAAACCTACCTACGCACAAATAGCTCAAGTAGTACAAATAACCCAGTACCAACAAACAACAGAATCACAAGCCGAAGTCACAATCGCATCAAATGAATCATTGTCGGATTGGGCGCGCAAATGGCTCATGTCCCCAAAACAGTAAAAACGAGAACAGGAGGCAAAAACACCCCTATCTCAGTTCCACCAACAGTAATTTCAATGCTGCAGGGAAAAACCAAAGAAGATACCTCCATAATAATGCACCATGCTGCTGAACAAATGGACACAGCAGGAAAAACACAAGAAGAACCCGTTCTATAAATATTTGCCGAGGAAAATATGGACACTTGAAAGCCATATTTCCCTAAAAAAGACAAACCACGGACAGAAAAATTTAAAACAGTAACGAGAAAACTCATCTAAAACAAAAGAGCAGTACCTTTATTTAATGGAATTGCCAAGGTTTCCGTAAGAATGTTGACGATGTTCGTGATTTAATTTCTCAATATCCCCCGATATGTTTCTGCTTACAAGAAACGTATCTAAAACCTGACAATACAATCTTAATCAAGGATTGCACTATACACAGACGGGACCGAATAAATAATTCTATGGCCCACGGAAGAGTAGCAATCCTTGTCAATTCTCACATACCAGTCTAAGCAATCCACCTACAAACAACTCTTGAGGCAGTAGCAGTACGTATAGCAACAAGTAGTTTAATAACAATAGTATCAATATATTTACACCCGAACCAAGAAATAAATTACGAAGACTTAGAACTAATAGATCAACTACCCTCTCCTTGCTGTATAATGGGGCATCTAAATGGACATCACCCTTTATGGGGAAATACTGATTTTAATAAAAGAGGACATCAAATAGAAAAAGTAATAGATGCCAAAAATATAATCCTCCTGAATAGTGGAAAACACACGTATATCCACCTTCCAATAGGAACCAGCTCAGCGATACTTTATGCTCCCCAGCATTATATCCTGTTTTAGAATGCACAGTTCATGAAGAACTATTACACAGTGACCACTACCCCATTGTCACTTTAACAAAAGACACCCTATGTCAATCCATACGAAAACCCAAATGGAAATTTCACAAAGCAGACTGGGAAAAATTTAAAAATTTAGCAGTAATCGGACAACAGAGAGTCCGACAACTAACCATTGACCAAGCAGTACAATATGTAACGAATCAAATTAGCCAAGCAGCAGAACAATCAATACCAAAAATGTCTACCAAACTTCCTCTATTCCCAAAGCCTTGGTGGAATGTACCAAGCAAAACGAGATAGAAACAGAGCATGGAATATTTTTCGCAAAAGTCTTACCACAAACAATCTAATACATTTAAAAAAAATGAAAGCAAGAGCAAGATATGCCAGACGGGCATGCAAGAAAGCCTTCTGGATACGTTTAGCCTCAACCATAAATAGAACTACAAATACTAAAATAGTTTGGGATAAAATAAGAAAAATGAACAATAGATACCAAAATTTAGTACATTCGAAAATTATCAATCAATTGGCAAGGACAAGACATCGCTGATTCAAAATAAAGAGCAAATGCTTTAGGTGAAACATTCGCCAAAATAACTGCCACCACATCCTATTCACCGAAATTCCAGAAATATAAAAATCCTCAAGAAAAATACAACTTAAAATTCTCCACAAAATATGTAGAACAATATAACCATCCATTAACCATAGCGGAACTCCATAATGTATTGTCACAAACAAAGTGCAGAAGGTTCAGATGGCATCAATTATATAATGATAAAGAAACTCAGCGAAGAATCATTACAATCTATACTTCTTTTATACAACAGAATTTATATGGAACAAGAGTTTCCTAACATGTGGCATCATGCAATTGTCCCCGTTTTCCCAAAACCTGGCAAAGATCCTACTAAAAAACGAAATGCTTTCATTAGAAAACATTTAGTCATGATATGCTTCGATATCGAAAAGGCATACGGTACAGCCTGGCGCTATGGCATTCTCCGGGAGATATATAACTTAAAGCTAAGAGGACATCTCCCTGTTTTCATCCAGAACTTTTTACAACATCGAACTTTCCAAGTACGAATACAAACTACACACTCAAAGGTCTTCCTAGAAGAAGGAGTAGACCACAAGGATCAATTCTCAGTGCCACCTTGTTTGCAATAAAAATAAACTCTATAACCCAACAGATACCATCATCCATAAATACAGCTCTCTACGTAGATGATTTCAGTATCTCTTTCCAATCCCAAAACATGAGAACTATAGAACGTCAGTTACAAGGTGCAATAAACAAGGTCAGCAACTGGACTCAGGAAAATGGTTTTCACGATCTCCACATAAAAAACTATAGGCGTGCACTTCTGTAGAAAAAGAAAGCTTCATTTAGATCCGGAATTAAAACTTAATGGACAGATAATCCCAATCAAGCCAACCATAAAATTTCTTGGACTTATTCTGGATACAAAAACTAACTTTTTTGGAACATATAAAACAACTAAGAACAAACTGCCTCAAGAAACTAAACATTTTGAGAGTCTTGTCCGCAACGACCTGGGGGTGCAGATAGAGTTACTCTGTTGCGATTATACAGAGCCCTCATAAGATCTCGACTAGACTATAGAGCCCCCGTGTATAACTCAGCAAAACCGATTGCCCTGAGGTAGCTTGATCCAGTGCACCACAGCGCTTTAAGAACGGCATTAGGAGCATATCGCACCTCACCAGTCCCACAGCCTATATGCAGAGGCTCATGAACCACCACTACAACTCCGGAGACAAAACTTGCTGTTATACTACGCTGCAAAGATAAAATCAATACTTGACCACCCGACATGGACAATCCTACACGAACCAAGTTTGGAAAACTTATATAGAGCACATCCAACTGCTAACAAACCAGCAGATAATTTAAATCTCAATCAGATAGCAATTTCTCCTAAAATTCCATATCCACCTTGGGATACCATTCATATGCATAAATGGAACAAGGATTCTCTACCTACACAATTTCCAACAATTACACGCAGCCTACAGAAACCAACACTGTAATTCTACTCTGATATACACAGATGGTTCCAAAACAGAAACCAAAGTTGGAATAGCAGCCAAATTCCCGAATACCATCATTTGCAAACTACTTCCAACTGAGTTCAGCATTTATAGGGCAGAAATAGAGGCTATACAACTAGCCATAAACCATATATGGCTAACCAACATCGCCAACAGTATAATATTTACAGATTCGTTCAATGCTCTGCAAGCCTTAAAGGATAACACCATAAATACCCATCCGACCGTATGTAAAATACATAACGCGCTATCAAAACTAGCAAAGCGAAAGCAAAACATAAGTTTCTGCTGGGTTCCCGGACATGCAAGAATAGATGGCAATGAACAGGCAGACCAAGCAGCAAAACAAGCAGAAAGCCCAATCAACAATACCATAAAAATACAATTCGAAATAGTGGCGAAGTGGCAACAAAAATGGCAGGAACAGGCTGGTAACAAATTATTACCGATAAAACCGTTGTTACAACAATGGAAAACCAGTACAAGAACCAGCATACAAGAAGAAGTTGTACTTAGCAGATTAAGAATAGGACACACCAATGTTACCCACTCCTATCTGCTCTGAGCCGAATTTCCGCCTCAATGCTCTCACTGTCACACAGCGCAAACGGTCCAACATATTCTACTCGACTGCACTAACTTTACACGAGAACGTCACATTACCTTTAAATCCTTAAAAGGAACGGACACATTTTCATTACGAACAATATTGTCAGATAAATCTAATATATCCGAAGTCTTCCAGTTTCTGAAACGTATAAACTACTATAATTTGATATAAAAATCGTAACAAAAGACATCATTGAATAAGCCATAAATCATAAGTTTGGCGCATTATAGCCATAGAAGCTGATGCGCCAGTAAAATATCCAATCCAACCAACCAACCGAAGCCTTATGTTTAACTTCGACAATTTCTCCTCCACTTTGCTCTCAGTTATTACAAAATCATTAAGAACCCTGCTACAATTTGATAACCTTCTGCCATTTTCAAACCTTAATAATTCCTCATGTGTGAATGTAGATGCAAAATACTCATTCAGTTTGTTGCTATCTGAGCAGGATCATCAACAGTCGAACCATCGATGTCAAGTGGACCAATCAGATTCATCCCCTTCCTTTTAGAGTTTATATAAGTAAAGAAATCCTTGCTGTTTTTCTTAGCATCTTTTGCCAAAGATTTCTCGTAATCTGCCTTCGCCTGCGTAACCTCCTTTGTGACCTGATTACAGACTAGCTTATATCTGTCATAGGCTTCTGAGTCGCCTGATAATTTATATGCATCCCATGCATTTTTCTTCTCTGCCACATGTCTCATTAATTCATCTGGCATCTATTTAGGCCTAAACCTTGAACAGTATTCATTAAGAGGTATGAAACTTTTAGTAGCATCCACGATTAATTCCTTGAATGCTTCCCACTTAGAATTTACTGTTGGTAACATCGTCAGTTGATCGCACTGTACAACTGATGATGTTACCAACAGCAAATTCTAACAACTAAATATTCTGGCAGGCCCTACCACCTAGTTTCCAAAGATTTTAGTGGCAAGGGCCTATGTGAAAAAAAAAAAATAAATAAATAAAGGGGTTAACGTTAGAATATAATAGGCCAAGAGAGGTTTATGTAAGCATGGTTTAAATTTGGACGTTATTAATTGATAAGTTGTGTGGGTGTACGCTGCGAGTTAGACAGAGTGGGGGAAACTACAGACAACTAAATATTCTTGCTAATCCGCTTGGATATAAATGCGTGGACACTGCTTGGTTTTCTTTTACTCTCCTCCCTCCTGCCACCCCCTTCTTCTGCCTCACTGAATTTCTAGGGTCGCCTGCTCTATCGTCCACATACCTCTGTCTTTTCCTCCAGTCTTCAAGTCTCCCCCCTACTCTCTCTAACTCGCAGTGTACACCCCACACAACTCATCAATTAATAACGTCCAAATTTAAACCATGCTTACATAAACCTCTCTTGGCCTTTTATATTCTAGCGTTAACCCCTTAATTATTTTATTTTTATTCCCACATAGGCCCTTGCCACTGAAATCTTTGGAAACTAGGTGGCAGGGCCTGCCAGAGTAGAAAAAAATCTACTGGGTACCTGCCCTTCGTGACCAAGTGTGGTAACGGTGGGTCGCAACAGGGGCCCAACGGCTAAATGGTCAGAAGAACAACGGTACACAACACTACACATCCGTCCACTCCCCACACACTTTAAATCTCTGGCCATCACAGAGTTCTGTGCTACACAACGCGGAGATGAGGGAAACCCTTGGTGCCGTCAGACAACTAACACACTTTGCGTAGACACTGGAAGAAATGAAAAAAGGGGTGGAGAATTCATGATCCTGTATAAAAATGACTATCAGTCTGCTAAGGAACACTTCTTCAACTCCGATAATTTGGAAACCGCCTGTAGTACCTTTTTAAATGAGCAGGTAAAACTACAAATCTGTCTTATATATCTGCCTCCTGAGCACACAGAGATTCGAGAAATGAGCTCTTTGCATGGCTGGCCATTAACCTCAATCCTGTTGAGATACAATCCGGTTAGGAGACTTCAACATGCCAAGACCAAAATGTACAGACGTAAAAAGAAATCCTGATTCTCCTTCTAACAACTCAAGCTGAAACAGCTGGTTACCCCAGCAACTAAAGAGAATAACCGGTTGGATGTTGTCTATTACAATACTCTCAGGATTGGATTAGCCGACAACTTGTTTCGCTTTAAGTCAGATCACAATCCTATTGCTGTAGAGACCACACTCAATGTCGCTGGAGCTAATCAGGGAGACGAAGGAAAGTTTAGCAGCATTAACAAAACAACCTTTTCTGTAAAATACATGAAACCAAATGTCATTCTCAAAGAATTTCGGGAATACAAATGGCAAGAAGCCAACAGAGGAAGCTCTCTAGCTTCTGGCCCTAAAACACACAAAAATTGCTTATGAAGGAGCGTCGAGGGTCATTAGGATAAGTGGGAAATCCAAAAACAGGTTTAATCCACAGATATAATATGCCGTTCGTAAAAAGTAAAGACTTCACAGGAAGTGGCTGAAGACAAAACATCCTAATGACTACATTCAATACAAAAAAGAGTGCTCACTTCATAAAGCTGAAAAGACAAGCACATTAAGCAGCTGTATTTTCAAAGCTCAAACAGGGAAAGAGGATCGTTGGTGATAACAGAAAAAAGGGTCTCGTGACTGCCAAGGTCTTTAGTGAATGATCCAAGAAGAAATTTGGACAACCTCCCGCGCTCAGTCAATTAGCAACCGAAGAAAACAGGAAAATAATAACTGACCTTCTTCATTGATTCACAGAAAAAGAAGAATCCATTTCAAACTTATTAAGACTCCTCTAAGAATCATCACAATTACCAAAGAAAACCGAATGAAAGTCATAAATGAATATCCTAATAAAGCAACTGTTGGTCCTGATAAGTTCCCTCTGTTCATGGCAAAAATCAGCAGCCCTTACATTATTGGTGTTGCATCACACCTTCAAAAAGGTAGTCTCCCCTTTATATACAAACTGGATACCATTGATCAAATTCTCCTCGCTAGTGATATCGATATTCTCTGTTTCACAGAAACCTGGCTTGATAAAGACCAAGAATTTTTTACATCTTGTATTCCAGCTGGGTATAAATCAGCGTTTACTTCTAGAGTTGGCCAAAGAGGAGGCGGTGTTGCCATTTTCGTTAAGAGCTCACAGGCCTCACTTGTTCATCAAGTTTCTAGCCAAACACCAGCATATGAAGCTCTCGCTGTTACTGTCAGCTACTATAGCGTCCGTATAGATGTAATTGCCATATATATACCCCCAGCATCTTCATATGATGCCATCCGTGAAATATTAAACTGGATCATTAACCAGCTTCATCCTTCAGCCTTGCACTTTGTCTGTGGAGACTTTAATCTTCTTCCCCAACTAGCTAACCTTCAGCTCCTGTGAAACCTATCTTGTACAGGGTTACATATGATCAACGACCTCCCGACCAGAGGTAACAATCAACTAGATCTCATCCTTGCCTCCTTTCCATGCACACCTGATTACATGTCAGAGACTTATTTTAATTCGGACCATAAACCAATTATTGTTCTTTTACAGATACCTGCTGCAAACTTCAATGTTGTGAATTCAACTAACACCAGAGTAATAGTTAGTCCCAGATTTTTGAGCATTGCTAAATGTGTTGAGGCTGCCTCTGCCATCCCGTGGTCAGTCCTAGAAAACTGTGATCTTGAAATTGCAGTAAATCTGCTTATTAATTGGCTTAAGACGATGGCGACATTTGCAGCATCAAAGAGAATTTCTATTATGACCTCAGTCCAGAGCATGGTGGACTCTCCATCTTAATATGAGCTTCAGATTAAAACAGCAACTGCACAAAATGTGGCAGCAGTCGCAAAGTGTTCAAGACAGGATAGCCTACTCTAGAGCCCGGGCAACATTCAACAAGCTGAAATCTCAAGCAATTAAGAATTATATGGACACCACCCTTCGTAGAGGAAAAACCCCCTACTTTGAACGGCCTTCTGATTTCCCCCTAAAACTTGAACCTGACCAGTGGCTAGACTATATCTAGATTTGCCTCGAACTCGGAACAATGTGCTGATCTTGAGACACCAACAACTGAAATCCCACCTGACATGCTATTTGCAGTATCAATTTCCAGGGAACAGCTTATTGCTACCATAAATTCTACACCGGCTTCTGCTAAGGCAGGTGCAGATGAAATACCCCAATTCATTATTAAATGTCTTAGCCCATACATTTTGGGTCCCCTTCTAACTATTTTTAATGCTATTTTATCAAGTCATTTCTTTCCCTAGCAGTGGAACATCTACCTTGTGAAGCCTATACCAAAAATTCAATCTCCTACTCTTCTTAAGCATTACCGGCCAATCTCCAACGCCTCAAGTCTTCTAAAACTCCTAGAGAAGGTACTTCTCCCCATTCTAACTAAACAACTTCTGCCACATCAGCCTCATCAAATCCACTACTCTCTTCCTCATAGATCCAGTGTGACTAATCTCTTAGCCACCACCAGCTCTATCTTCTGCGTTTGAATCTTTCAGAGCCTGCAGTCACCTATGTAGACCTCGAAGCAGCTTTCGACTCAATAAACGTTCCTGCAATGCTGAAGCTACTTTCAGACCATTATCAAATCAAGGGAGACACTCTACAGTTCCTCACTTCACTCCTTCAAAATAGAATAATCCGGCTTACTGTCCACGGGCAAACATACGAGCGATGTGTCTCATCAGGCGTGCAACAGGGTGGTGTCTTATCTGGGCTCTTGTTTACAGCGCTTATCTCGCCGCTTGTTGAGTCCAGGCACACCCTTCTGGCACAGAGCCGTCCCCGGGTGACCCAAGATTTCTTGGGAAATAAACTGATTTTAATAATAATAATATGATACTCTATGTTATGCTGATGATATGACACTCCTCACACTGATTTCTCCACATGATAACAGCATCAATTAACAATATACTCCTGGAATTTGCAAACTATCTCAACCAGTTTGGACTAAAAATAAATCCATAAGTCCGAATTTATGATATTTTCATTAAAGAAAACGCCTTCCTATATTCAGCCAACACTATGCAATCCCCTATTCCCATCGTCAAGAAACATACTGATTTGGGGGTTGTTTTTGATCCTAAGCTCTGCTTTGGTAACCACATGAAAAAGCTGCTCACCCAGGCAGCCCGACTCCGATGGATGGCCAAACAGCATTTGCATTATATTAATGAAGTAACGACCACCAGAAGATATATAAAAAGCACAGTATACTCTCCGCGCTTCTATATGCTGCAGAAGTATGGGCATCTGCTGCCCCTAGCACAATTCGACCACTCTTTTCTACTGAGTTTTGGCTCTTAAAATGGGTCATAAACAAACAAACTTCCTCCAAAGTTAAGGACAACTGAAATGGCCAGTTTGATAAAAATTCACAGGCTTCCCATGCTGATTAGGGTGAAATGTCTTACCACAAGTAAAAATGATCACTGGCAAGATCTCGGCACCATCATTCTGGGACCTGTGCTCTTGGAGAGTACCTCAGCCTTCCCTCAGAGCGACTTCAACTGTGTGCCCACATCTTAGCCGTCTCCACCTATCCGATAGGTTTCTGCCATATCAGCTACTTTCATGTGCCCGGTCTTTGTATGCTGACCTTAATACGTTTTCTTGTGATAGGGAGTACAGACGCCGCATCCTTAAATTGTACTTCCCTGTTCCTGATCCTTCTCCTTGAAGCTCGTCTTAATGCTGCAATCTTCATGTCATATTGCAGTAATATGACTTACCAACCAACCTTCCAGTTTTGCACCTATATGTTCTTTGTACATTGTGATGTTTATAATTGTATTATACTTTGAGTGTTGAGGTGTATTTACTTTTATTCGTTCACATATGCATTTTATATTTAATTTATTAATTTCTTTTTCTTATATATTGTAATATTACTGTTAACCCCTGGCCTTGTGGCCATGAAGGGCTTATTGCAATGTATCCATTGTATTACTATTATTATTATTGCAATAAAGATTTCTATATGGAACAACTACACACTCAGGCCCATTCCCAAAATAAAGAAACCAAAAAACACCACAGACCCATAGCCATAAGTTGCACCCTCTTGAAGATTTTTGAGAAGACCCTTCTCTCAGTCCTCATCAGCACTGCTTCGGGCATCGTCCTCTGCCCCTGCACTCCGTTTTATTTGGAAGATCAACTGTCACAAATCTCTTTCAGACCCTTTAACGGATGCAGAAAGTTATCAGCAATAAGGAACAGCTCGATATTATCTTCCTTGATATATCCCCAGCTTTTGACAATATCTCGTTAACGGCTCTGGAATATATTCTATCTTACTGCTTCAAAATACAAGGCAATATCCTGAAGATTTTATGTAATATGATGAAGAAAAGACGCCTCAACCTCTCATGATACCATTTTGCAAGGAGTGCCACAGGGAGGGGTTCTCTCCTCAATATTATTTGCTGCAGCTTTCGAACCCTTTTCTGTATCCCATAAAGACGATTTTATTACGTATGCTGATGACCTGAAATTCTTTGTCAGATCTAAAGATCAATAATAAGTGAAGCAAACAAATCACCATGTTAATAACACAATAACTGCACTAGAGTAAACCTTGATTGCATATTACTATATTTAAACCCAAACAAATCTGCTGCCCAGATGCGGAGCAATATGGCCTTAGTTGCTAATGCTCCTAAAAACCAAATAACAAACTAGCTGCCCAGATGACAATTACAAAGAAAAAGAGAAGGAACAATATCTCTATGCTGGTAAGCGGATGCGAAAAGTACGAAAGGTTAAATTGTATGTAGATCTTGGTCTAAATGGGATGAGGGACTTTGAGCACTTTGATTACATTAAAGATTGTGATTGTGATTTGTGATTTGGTTTTTTTTTTTAAGGAGCATTAGCAACTAAGGCCATATTGCTCTGGGATATGCGGGGGTCATTCCCAGACCTTTTCCGCATCCTCCGTATTTGGTGGTCACGGGCTCGAACCCCGGACTCGCACTGCTGCTCCTTCCCACCTGGCTACGGAGGCGCCTACATCAAAGAAAAAATATATGCGGCGCTATGGGCTGTCAAACAAGAGTTAATTGGCATCAGAAACCCAGGCATTGTATAAAAAGTATATCCTGGAATATATAATTCCCATCCCACTGTATGCTTCAAACGTTTGGTCCTCTGCCCCACCGAGCAACCTGAGACCTTTTCTCAGCATTGAATATCGGCTCTTCAGATTGCTGAATAGGATCTCGAATCACCCATTTACCATCTCTAGAGTCATTCTATTTTCTAATCTCCGTATTCCTCCCTGGAAACAGACAATGAACAGAAGAAACATTTTCACATTAGCCCAACTGCTAACAGAAAGATTAGATGCTCCCAGCATTGACAGCTTGTTTCTCTCTCATCTCATCGAGAAACTCCCAGAAATGCTGATACAAGACCTCCATTTCAAAGCAACTTAAAAAATCTGGGCAGTCTTTGTCACTCTTTTCCAGCAAACACGATTGAAGTCTTAAATCAGCTAAGGACTGAACCGGAAAAACACTGTAACGACAACGCCTGCAGGTCTTTGCCGACTCGTATCATCTCGTGCAACTTTAGTGTGCAGCCACTTGGATTAAAACTACATTAAATTGTGACATCCTTTATAATATCTTCTCATAATTCTAAATGTCAACCTTAGATGTCAAAATATTAAATATTCTAATATGAAAATTATACTTTCAAATGTATGTCAAAATGTTTTATAGAACCTTTCAGGGTGAACGTCCCATGGACTATGTAACGTTTTGCTCATTGGGTCTGCTTTAAACCTCAAATGTAACCACGCCCTTCTAGCCAAAGGCTGTCCCAGGGGTATCTCCTCAAAGGAGAAATAAACTGATAAAATATTAATAATTATGCAGTGCGTCCATATGTGCCAAATCCTCTAAGGATTTTGGACATATGGACGTAAATGGCCTGCCGTGGAGCCCTTGCGTGTGCTGATATACCGCGAAAGACCACGAAAAACATCATTTTCAGCCACAAAATCAACCTGCATTAACTGGCAAGGAAAGCAGCCTGCTTACTCACGAGCATGCCATCATTGATGTAATTCATTAATTAAACAAATAGAAGCACAGTGCGAGGAGCTATCAGTACAGCAATTTCTGCTCATGGACAATTTTCAATCAGTTCAGATTGAAAATGTGTATGATCTATATATAAAAATTCATAAGTTATTTTTGTCTTGTGGAGTCCAAATTATTTACGTAGGTCCTGAATTAAGGGAGCAGAGGACAATTCAGGTCTTATAGGTGACGTAGCCTATTGATCGGAATACATCCAGCAAATTTACCTGGATGTATTGCGAGGCTGTTGAAGTATTCTACCACATCCCAGAAACATGCTTTTTTTAGACCCGAGAGCTTCGTCAGTGTCATCCTGGAGGAGGAAAGAAAAAAACATTTTGACGGCTCATTTTGGACATATTCTCGGTGAACATGATGTACCTCTAGGAGGTCACATTTGCGCTTGATGGTAACACGTATCTGGAGATGGTTCCCTTGATCACAATTTAGAATCTGAAAATGGATATAGACGTAAAATCATTACTATGTTTCTTACTGTACGCATCATCCAGAGTGCGAAGTGGAACTGTTTACTGCACAAATTGTTTCATTTCTTGCGTCTGTTACTGCCAACGAAGCCCATTAAAGAGATCTGCTGTAGGGGTGTGCTGCGCGGGAGCGGCGGATGCCTGGTGCTAATCGTCCTTGATCCGAGCCAAGTTCCTCTCGAAGAATCGGCCGCGATGAGTTAAGCTGTCTAAGTTATTCCTTGCCGAAGCGCGGTCCTTTAATCGCGTTTGCGCGCAATATGTTAATTTCCAGCTCGCGACACGTGGTGATAATTGGCATCGCACATAATCACGTTAATTACTGCAAATCCGCGCGAGGCTTGAGAAAACGTGTCAAACTGGCGGCGGGATGTTCGCGGATAAACCTTTAAATCTCAAGCAGCAGATGCGGCCTTTGCAAGATGACTTCGCTTCCCCCGCGTAAACTGACGGTGGCACCAAACATGGACGCGCATTTAAATCCCCCGCCTGCGAATTATTAAGTCGTTCGGAAACCTTTTATGCCGCTTCCACGAATGTTTTTCCCTCTCTCCGGTAACCTCAAAAACAGCTGGAGATTCTTCAAGAAGTAACGGAATCAAGCGCGACAGATTGTGACAATCACCACCCCCATACGAAACTTAAAACTAAAATAAAATGCGTACATTCAAAGCGACTATTTCGTTTTATTTATTTACGCGAGTGTTCGTTTCAATTGGTCATCACGTACGGAAATCAAAATGCAACAGTCCCGTCCTAAAGCGACAATCTATCCTTGCAGCGTGTGGATACTCGAACTGAAGCATTGCTGACGGGATCAAACGTGAATTAAAAACTAGATAGTCCAATCAGATTGGCAGGTCTAGCACCACTGCTTCATACACATCGTGAAGCCCTTGGATATCGCAGTTGGTATAATCACAGTCCTCCCCCACACCGGACAGAAAAGACCAGCATTCGAATCCGGTCGATAATGTCAGGAATGGTTTTAAGGACCCTGTTCAACGTGGCTAAGTTAGCTAATTTTTAGCAAGGGTAGCATGATTTTTATCAAGGAAAGTCGTGTTTTTCATCCAGCAAACAGAAAATAGACCATATAAAACAGGCAATTTACAGAAACATACATATCACATAACAGACCAAGTATTGAAGTTTCTGACATCTCTTCTTCAAAATAGAGCCATCCAAATGTCCATATGAAAGCAAAGGTATACTAGACAAATACAAGCAGGCGTATCACAAGGAGGAGTCCTGTCCGGAATTATTTTCGCAGCTATCATCTACCCGCTAACACACAACAGAACAGATTTGATATCATATGCGGATGATTTAAAGAGCTTAAAAAAATAAATTCGACTGATGAAGCAAACGACACGTGAGGTACTGCTGTACTTCTGATAAGAAGTACAGCAGTACCTCATGAAATTTGACCTGCAAGTTAACCCTGAGAAATCGGCCATCATAGTATTCTCACTTAAAACCACACCAACCATAATTCAGCCTGCGATTGACGGAGTCCTGATCCCCAGTGTCAAAAAGCAGAGAGATCTGAGTGTGATCTTCGACAGAAAATTAAGATTCTATCATCACATAGAAGAACTCTGTGCTAAATTCAACAGAAAATGGTGGGTTGCCAAGCAGCACTTGCTACACATTCAGAACACAAACCTGATGAAAATGAAAATTAGGACGATGATTTTCGGAGGTGTACTGTAGGAAGTAGAGTTGTGTGGTTCGGCTGCAAACAACACAATTAAACCATTAAAAGCCACTGAATACTAGCTTCCGAAGTGGGTAACCTGGAAGTGTCATCTTCCACAATAGCAGCACACAGCACCGATGGCCAAAGCGCTGAAGTTAACCAGGTTTTCAGCATTAATGCATGAAAGAAGACTCCTCCCAATTTTAACAACTCTACAGTAACTTCATCTTCCCCGGGGGCTTTCTGATTCTTCTTTCTTAGCATCAGGAAGAATATCGGGTAAGTCGTCTGTGTTCCTAATTTGTAATCCATCTTCCCCACTGCAATCCATCATCCCCTCGCTCCTTATATAATTCTCTATAGTAGTCTTCTCCTATTTGAATTATGCCTTCTCTGCTGTTTATAAGTACACCATCTTCTTCAGTTTCAGTATCATTTGTCTTTCTGTATTACTGCTCATGGCTGCTGATTTAAATCCTTTGTTTTCCCTTAATATTTTTTCTACTTTTCTTGTGTTAAATCTTCTTATGTCCTCTCTGAGTCTCTTTCGAATGGCTTTGCATAACTCAGTATACTCAATTTTCTCCTTGTCAGTGTTTATTTGTCGTCGCTTCATTTGTCGTCTTCGATTCATCATGACAAGTGTTTCTTGACTAATTTTTTCTTCTTTGGATTTATTTTTCCCTATAGGTTTCTTGGGCTTTATCACTTTCAGAAAGTTGTAATGTTCCTCGTCGATATCTTGGTCCTGAGCAGTCTACAGAAGGTCAAATTTGTTCTTAAGTTCCAGTACATACTGCTTTTTCTCCTCTTCTGTTATCTCAAAGATCTTCGTATTTATTTCCTCGAGTCAGTTTTTTTCCTTTCTTTTCTTACATCTATATCAAGCGTGCATCTTACCATTTTGTGATCACTTCCAACACTTACCTTGTTCAGGACGGTAACATCATTCCGATATATCTTCTGTTAGTGAGGATGAAGTCAATTTCATTAGTTGTTAATCCATTTGGGCTTTTCCATGTCCACTTTCTGTTCACCCTTTTCTTGAAAAAAAAAAAAAAAAAGTGTTCATTACTGAGAATCCTCACAATTCTGCAAATTCCACAAGTCTTTCCCCTCTTTCACCAATTCCAAAATTTCCTATAGTTCTCCTTTCTGCACTGTATTATATCTTTCCAACCTTAGCATTGAAGTCCTCCATAATGATAGTCTAGTGGGTTTTCTACTCATCTCGAAGACTCAATTTCTGTGTACATTTCTTCAACCTCTTCATCATCATGGCTCGATGTTGGTGCATAAATCATTATAACCTTTATAATGATTTACGCACCAACTTTAGCTTATACCTCTTAGAAATCCCGAGTATTAGTCTTGACACCCTTTGGTGATGTACTTTTGAATTCAAAAATGTTGTTTTTTTCTTTCTTTATGGACCAGAAAGCCAACTCCACCTGCGCTCCTTTCACTGTTTCCATTGGTGTACAGCAGATTTCCACTTGATAAACTTATAAGTGATTAATTTTTCTTCTTGTTTCAGCCAAACCGAGAATATTCCAATTCACATTTTCTAATTCCTTTTCCAGCTCTAATATCCTGTCTTCCCCGATGAGAGATCTTAACCCATGTTTAGTCTCTAGAGCAAAGTTTCCGGCATCCCCCTCCCCCCATACTTGTCCTTCAACCCATGCACGGTACTAAGTACTATAGGTTTTGATACCTTTCGTGTTTGGGGTTTTCATAAAAAAAAAAAAAAAAAAAAAAAAAAAACGTTGTAACAGGCCAAGTTCAGTTTCCGTGCATGGCAGTCTGGTCGTACCCAGAGATTCTTAGCATACCCCCCTGCTTCAACTTTGATCCTCTCGCTGCCGTAAGAGGAGGAGTGAAAGAGTGACTGAGGGCCATTTGTTTCGTTGTGCTCTCATGAGCGTTGTGCTTCTCGATGATAAGCCTTGTTACCACTCTACACGTTTGTTACCACAAACGTGTAGAGTGGTAACAAGGCTTATCATCGAGAAGGTATGCATGAGTGGATTTTAGGCAGGCAGGTCAACCGGACTTCTCCTAAATCTTCTAAAATAGAAAGATATTGGGTCCATCAGTGTTTTAGACTGAGTGTCTGATAATACACAGAATGCCTGTACGAACATAACCCACACTAAACAAACACGAACATACACTATCTGGCCTTGACAGAGTACTGTTTTGCTTCACAAGAGATTCTATCGCGGAATTGGTGGAAACCACCGATGCTGCTTATCAAGTAACACTATGGCTAATAATGCAGTACATCCAAAGATGCCTCTTTCCAATCCCGTTCTATGCTTTTGTTATTTTGTCCTTAGCTCCTCAAGCACAGCTCAGCAGATATTACGGATTTGATCCTGGGGTGGCCAAACGGCCAAATTGGAAGACCGTTAACTATCCCTTCCAAGCTCGATCTAATCCCTTGCAAAATAAAATACAGATCGCAACCGGAAATATCCAACTGCTGGAAACACTTATCCCAGGGAAGATAGACGCTCCATCGATTTCAAATATCATTAGCTGCCCACACTTGGCGAGAGGGAAACGAAGTGGCATGAGATCTTCACTGTGGGCTACCGCCAACAATTTAGGGTATCTCAAAAAGGACACGTTGCCCTATCTGACGCAATTGGTCTCTATAATGCTCTCGACATATATCCCTTCAGATTTGGTAATGACAACAGCTACAGGAATCATGCACTAAGGAATACCCACCAGTTCATTGATGTATAGCACAGCACCTATCTCTAAGGTGGGCCAGGCTCCACTTAATTATGTTTGCCAGCTTTTCGTAAAAATTCAGAATACTCCTGAAAGACCACCAGTGTGAAACGCATGATGAAACATTCATTGCGCTTTCAGAAGAGGTGTTTTGTCATAAGTGAAGATGAGCTGGCCATATTCAGCTGATATATCACATCTTTATGACCACGACGTGCAACAACTGCATCCAGATATCCTCCTGTGACTTAACACAATACTGAGCGGTGGAGAAATACGGACTTCTGCTGTCTTAATTTGAAGAAACAAATCTTTTGTCTTGGAATATTGGATACTGAATAAGTTAACGTATAAACAGGCTACCCCACAACAGCGTAGTACTGAAATGGCCAATCAAGTTCAGATTCGAAGATTGTCGTAACTGCTTAAAGGAGACACCTCACGACCACAAATAAAATGATTGTTGGCATTGATTGCCATCGTCAGGCAACAATTTTCATATCGTGCCACGATGTAGCTCAGTGGCACGACTATATCCCAAATTCGAAAAAATGTGTTATGTATACTTTAGTCCATTTATAAATAAAAATTATTTAATTAGCATTATTACATTTTAATCGATTATCCTTAATTGCAAACCCCCCCCCCAACGCACTGAAAATATTTGGTTGACTTTCCACTGGTGCAACATACTAATGTCCATTCGATCGGTACTGTGGAACGATCGAAGCGGTAGTCAGACTACAGACAAGTGACAGAAAAAGTAAAAGTTTATCATTTTGGTGAGACCAAAAGGCTGACCAAAATAATAAACGTTTCGAAATGGAATGTGCTTCTTCAGCGGTGATAATTCTCTGATGAATCTGAACTCGTCGATTTCTTGAAGGATGTAAATAATCTCTCGGTATAAGCTAACAGATTGATTAATTCAGACTTTTCTCTGTGGAATGTTTTGTACAGAATTTAGTAGTGACAAATAATTCAAGACAGCAAGCTTATAAAGCTTCAACAAAAAAAAATAAAAATTAAAAAAAAAAACTTTCCACAGCAGCTGTCCATCATTCCTTCCCATGGTTTGTCTAGTTCTTCCTTGAATTTATTCAAACTACCCACTTTCATAACAACAAATGGAAGTTTCTTCCAACAATCAGTCACCCCCGTTGAAGATGAACCTCAGCACATTTATCCTACAATCGTCCTTCCTCGACTAAATCAAGAGATCCCGGGTTCACTCATCACATAATTATCAGCCGAACTTTCAGCTGTCCTTAATTGCTCCAGAAATTTCAGTTACCTCAAGCTTTTGCCGGATGTTCGCATATGCAGAGACAGTCGGCAAACCCTAAAACGAATTATTGAACAAACAGTCCAGGACCTGCTATTAGCAAGTTTGGAGAACAAAAAGGATGGCAGCAGAAGTTTGAATGAGAGCAAGCAGAAGGTGCGTGCAAAGAAATATTCGCATCTGAGTGAAGAGAAAGAAGTGAAGGCGAGGATTCCAAATCTGAATATCGTTCGAGATCTGAAATTACACAAAAGCAAAGGAGTGGTCGAAGCAGGAAATGCTTATAACTCAAGGAAGCAGTCAACGGTTTTTTTTTTATGAGTATTAGCAACTAAGGCCATATTGCTCCGGGATATGCGGTGGTCATTCCCTGACCTTTCCGCATCCTTCGTATTTGGTGGTGACGGGCTCGAACCCCGGTCTAATCAAGAAGCGTGTGCTACGCACTGCTGCTCCTTCCCACCTGGCTACGGAGGCGCCTGGGAAGGAAGCAGTCAACGCTACCACATGAGAATGAAGAACTGGTAGTACGATAAAGAAAGAGCAGATCCCCATCTTCTCTCTCTCTCGACCAGAAGGTTGGAGACAGGGATCCAAAGATATTCGGGTATCCGATGTTTAGTTTATAGGATTATTGGTGCGGAAATGACCAAGGCTCCTAACAAATCTTCGCTACCAGTATGTGACCTGCGTGATTTTGAATTGACGCTGGCTCGAATGTGTCGGTACAAGAAAAAGTATTCGGTAATTTTGAATAATATACTCGGCGGTAATAGTTTAATATAACAGCAACGCTTTCGGGAGTTCAAAAGAATTTGAAGTGAAAGTTGTGATTTAGACGCCCCATCGATCCTGTCTTTACAACGTGTGTGTAAAGGATGTGGCAAATATCCATAGACCAGAAGGTGTAAAACTATTACACCTTCTGGTCTATGGAAGGTGTAAAACTATTATTATATGTTGATGACATTAAACTTTATAAATCCTGTAACTCATTCACTGACTACATTAAAACTTCAGACCTTTCAACAATCCTTATCGTTGCACCAAACCCAAAAATCTACGAATAAATGTCGACTAAAGTGCAAGTGGTATCTTACAAAGACCCTCGTAAAAAGGTCATACAGTTTGGTCACAGTGTCAAGCACTAAGAGTTATTAATCACCAATGAAGTATGCGATCTGTGCGTTAAATTTTCGAACAATTTCTCCTTGTCATCTCACAGACTACATTTCCAAACAAGATATTACGTTTCATTAAATTATTCTTCCTCTTTTGGCGATACTTATTTCACTAAAATCTTATTTAACACTCTGCTACATCCTCTACTGAAATTTGGGTGTCCTCTTTAGCATTAGTAGAGGCATTTGATGCAAGAAAGCAAGCTTATGCAGCATCAGCCAAAAAAAAAAAAAAAAAAAAACCCCACTTCCACTTCACCCCTCTGTTCGTTCAAAATACCTGTCCAGCTGAGCCTTAAACTTATTTAGGCTATCAACCTCCACCACAAGGGATGGAAGTCTGTTCAACCAACCAACTACCCGCTGGCTAAAGGCAAATTTCCTCACGTCAATCCTACATCTGTCTTTCCTCAATTTGAATTTATGCCCTCTCAGGTGATTTTTCTGAGCTAGAGGAAGAATCCCATCAGCATTGAGCATGCTTAAACCATTCAAGGCTTTATACACCTCTATCAGATCACCTCGCTGGTGCCTAGTCTCCAGACACTGTAATTTGCAAAACTTAAGCCTTTCTTCGTAAGAGTACCCCTTTGTTCCATTCACTAATCTTGTTGCCCTTCTCTGTACTCGTTCCAGCAGCTCTACATCCTTCTTGAAATGAGGCCTCCAGACCTGTATACAGTACTCAAGGTGTGGCCTGACCATTGCCTTATACAATGGAATAATCACCTCCTTATCCCTGCTGGAAAAAGTCCTGTATATCATTGACAATACTCCATGAGCTACTCTTGCAGCCCGTCTGCACTGCTCAGAGAACTTCATATCTGCCTGCACAACCACCCCCAAAGTCCCTTTCATTCTCTACCACTGTCAGTGTAGTACCACAGAGTTGATACGTTGCTCTGGGGTTGCTGTTTCCCATGTGTAGTACTTTACATTTGTCAATGTTAAACTTCATTTGCCACCTCTCAGCCCATCTGCTCAACCTTTCCAGATCCTGTTGCAGCAGCATAGTGTCAGTAGTGTCCTTGACAACCTTGCCAACCTTTGTATCATCTGCAAACTTGGACATTAAGCTTGATATACCATCATCAATATCATTTATAAATACAGAAAACAATAATGGACCCAACACTGAGCCCTGAGGGACTCCACTAATAACATTAGTCCACGATGAGCAGAGATCTGGAGCAGATCTGGAGCTTTAGTCCAGAGATTTCGAAGTTAATAAATAAGAAATATCCAAATTAAAATTATCAAGTACTTACTTAAAAAGAATAAACTAGGCAACTATCACAGAGCCAATTATGAGCAATATTTAGCAAAATTCCATTTGAACTACTTTCAGAAGAAAACAACGCAACTGAAATTTGTATATAAAATAATAGATAGATGGAAAATGTATAAACAACTCACTACTGCAATATATTTCTTTTCACACTCCTGTTTTAATTAACGTTGTAAGAGGGTAAAAACTAATGTGAGATGATAAATAAATTTGCATGTTCATCGAATCTCTGACTCGACTTTTCAAAATTAGGGCAATTGGGCGTAAGTACAATTCAATTTGTGGAGTATGGCAATTGAGAGTTGTCTTCACATATCAGAGGGCAGAAATACGCGTAGTTAATTCTTAATGCAGCTGGTGTTACTTTATCGTGTCCATTTGATTGCAGACTGGTGTTCAATGGCAAAGGCTGCATGCATTCACTTCTGGAAAATGGATGCACGCAGCATTTTGCGTAGTTCTTTGTTCGTGCAAACTTATTACAGAGTTAGAGCTTAGGGATTCAGATGTTTTTGGAATAGTAACGAGAGATGCCGAAATCGCTAACCAGCAAGAAATGTTGCAGATTTTTTTTTTCATCGTAATATTTCTTTTAATAGTAAAAATGGTTAAATTAAATACCGATGTAGCGTTCGCTTC
This sequence comes from Mastigoproctus giganteus, assembly GCF_048544385.1. Classification (NCBI taxonomy): domain Eukaryota; kingdom Metazoa; phylum Arthropoda; class Arachnida; order Uropygi; family Thelyphonidae; genus Mastigoproctus; species Mastigoproctus giganteus. Next base: position 176,916,552 of record NC_143586.1, on the reverse strand, counting down.
CACGCATGGCAATGCATCATCGACAGTAGACGAGCAAAGCGATGGAAAGAAGCGGATGTCGATTATCTTTCCTAAATAAATACCGATCCTTGAAGGATTTCTTGTGTAAAATCTTTCGAAAGTGTGCGCGGTTCCTCTTGGGAAATTCGGTTTTTTAGGTTCTGGATGCAAAAGGGGAAGCGATATCCTCTGAGTGCATGACCTCAACGAATTTCTCTTTGAAAGAAAGCAGACCTTGACTTGACATTCCCTATATCATATTCCAGTTGAGTTGTATGAGTTAAACGATTTTTTGTACTTAAAAGAAAGTTGTTTACTTCTCCTGGTACAAAGAGATATTTGCCAGGCTTTGGGAAAGCCAGACTTATTGCGCGGAGTCATGTCTGGAAAATGGTTTTCATGAAAAATTCTCTTCAAAAAATCCAACAGGACTTGGAGATTGTTCATCAAGATGTTTCACCAACGGAGAATTCATAACAGGAACCTTGTCTGTGATTGTTTCCTAACTTTCAGTCAAAGCTTGTAGTAGGGCAAGCCCGAATTCCTTAAATTAATTTTGTCTTGTAATGCAGCCTGAAGTTTTCTTGTCCTACAGTTATAACTGAGGGACAGGAAGTAATCGCAGCATCTTAAACACGATCCTGCGTAATTTATTCGCGTAATTTATTTGCAGAATCTCTAGTTTTCATGAAAAAGTTAAAGAGGAGTTGGTCCACCTTTGATCCCAACAATGGCAGATTTTTATCTTAATCTGTCATTGATCTGTCTTAGACCGCTTTCGGCCATTTGCTTCTGGTGGGTACAAAGCATCTGTATTCATTTCTCCTTCACTGCAGTCTCTTTGAAACACCTGCTCACTCTGCTTATTTGTGATACTCCAGCTGTTGCGCCTGGACTACCCACAAATTACGCAAAGATATTTTTCAACACTCCAATCCTGTAGCACTTCGCAACAACAGCTTTGACAGCTTCACTAACGAAATACTCGAATTAAAATCACATTTATTATTTTTAAGGGAAAAACCTGTTACGGGCGACATTATTCTCCACCCGTCGCAATTTTGTGGTTCACCTCCCTCCTTTAGTCATTTTTAATGGTCTCTTAAGGAATTAACTTCTTTGGTCCTCCATAGAGAGGACACGCAGTTTTAAAAGCTTAAATTGCAGTAATCTACTTTGATTACTCCAATTGAAGTATTTTTTTCATTTCGTGTGAAATTTAGTTTTATTTTATTACATACGTAGGATCGTAATTTTGTTCTTACCAGGGAAGTGGGAGGGTACCTTACCACTTATTAGATCACAGAAATCTAAGTATTCTGCTGGGAAGGTTTCTTTTGAGACTGCAAGTCGTATTTCACACATAACACTGTTTATCTTCGCATAAATTATTTACGGTTATATCAAAAGGTTACATTTTGACCAAAATTTCTTTTCGTCTCGTGCGCAGTTACAATTTTAAACTGCTACAATTAGACAGCTACAGTTTTAAATCCCCCTCTCACTGCGATCACATTAAGGAGGAAGATTCCCTTTCGGTGATCGATCTACTTTAGTCTTAAGTTGTCTTATTTAAAATACTTCCCAGGAAAGCGCGTGTAAGGCCACGCGGCACAAAATGAATATGACAGCTTTTTACTGCGCACTCCCCGTGTCTCCTCTTATCCTTTTATCCATCACACGCTATTAAGGAATGAGTGCGTACCACTCAGTAGGTTATTAAGATCTTCTGCGAAAGTTGGGGTTGGTTTTCATTTGCAGAACGCGCGTCCTGTGTCGAACGATGGCAGTGCCTTCCCTCCTCACTTCACAAGATAATGCATTTATAGTCACTTCTTCATTTATTCACTACCAACTGTAAGAAGCACTCCGCTGGTTTTTGCAGCGACATCTAAAAGAGGGAAGGATAGTTCAAATTTATCTTTCAAATGATTTGGCACGAAGAAGACTACGCCGTCTGCGAAACGTACCGAGCGAGTTCAATTAGTATTTTAAAATGTAATAACCCCTGGGATTCGTACTGTCAGTTCCGAAAGAATTGTCGTCATCAGATCAGTTCGGAAGAGAAATCCCTACTGAAATATGCAGCCGACGTAGCAGAATCCCTCAAGGATTCTTCAACGTTGGTAATTATGTTACCCTCACAAAGTGAAGATGCCGATATGTAGCAACTAAGTACTTGGCTCTTGAAAGCTCGACTCAAACTACTACAAACAGACTTCGTACTGGTTTAAGTAATTTTTAATCTATGGTTTCTTAGGCTACCTCTTAATATAAAGATTTCGAGGGTGCTCCACAAAATAGAACTTCATCAACAGAATGCAATGTAATCTTTGAAGCGAATGCCCAAGAAGAAGATGTTGAGAATTTATCCCAAAGGTTAGCGTGAACATATCTAGCCGACTACCTTTCAGAAAGCTAACTGAGGGTTTAGCGAGCATCAAAAATAACCGGAAGCACTTGGGAAAAGGTTTCTTCGATTTCTAGAAATTTTAAAGAAAACTCGAGCCAGGTTTTCTTAAGTGAAACTTTTCTGGAAACTGCACGTGTTCTAAAAGTCGGTTTTTGTGCAAAAGAAGAACAAACCAGTTTATCAGGCCTACTTGCTTCAGACAGAATTACACAATTTCTTAGAATAATTTAAAATGCGGTCTTCCTGCATCTGAAATTATGCTAAGGAACTTTGTGTTACTGTTAGCTGCCCTGCGATGCAAAGAGAATAGAAATGAAAATTTACGCTTCAGCACTGAAAAGAAATAGGTACAAGAGCAGCAAAAGGTTCCCCTGCTTACGACATTATAATTTTGATCGCCCCTGTAACGGTGATGAAAAAATGGTGCTTCACATTTCGAATGCGACTTCAATTAGATTGTTTCTTGGGGATTAGCGCAAAGTGCACTCAGTAAACAATAAGTCAAATAAGAGAAGGCTAACATAGCAGTAGCAAGTGCTACGTTAGCCTTCACTTATTTGGCTAATGGGTTGAAACACGAACTGGTGGGCCTGCAAATACCAACACTAACCATACTTACCTACGTACTTCAAAATGCATATCAATCCCTGTACACGTCATCCGGAGTAGAATCATAACAGCATGGAAACGTCAAGTATTGCTTAAGAATATGCTCACCTTATTTCAAAGATCCGTAGGAAGTATTTATCGTCTTCCTACATGGCATTATTTTTGGTCCTTGAGTCGCGGGAAGATTGTGCAATGAAGCGTGTCTACCCCGCGATGCGACTTGAAGAATTCTTCCTATTAAATAGCGTCGACCTCTCTGGTTGTTGTTGTTGGGTTTTAGGGGCATCGGCAACCAAGATCATATTGCTCGGTGTATGGTCTCTGTAAATTGGGCGTGTTCTGTGGTCGATTTTCTGTTTTCTGGGAAAAATCCGAATCTAAAAACCATGCTACCTGACACCAATTAACTCAGCCATATTGTGAAAAATGCCCATAAAAATTCCTCCCGTCATCGACGAGTTCGAATCAACAAACTACAGCATGGTATTTGGTTGTTTCGCTAGTTTGAGGCTGAGTTTTGCGACTTCCAACGGAGGGTCATAGGATACACTCAGTCTGTTCTTTCCAGTGCATCCTACATCAACGATGCTAAATAATTGACCAAATGGAAACGTCAATGTGACCTCCCAAACTGACAAAAAAAGGACCGGACGGCGCTCAGAACAGTGGTACGTAAACATCCGTTAGTTCTCATCGAATTCTGTCAAACTGTTTCGTCCTTGAGATTGTCGCAGACATTCTCTCAGATATGCCAAACAAGCTGTACTTGCTACCTACCTGGCAGTCTAAACCGCTGATGGAACTGATATTCGGGTGACACTCAAGCCAAGTGGACATAATTTCAGCGAAGCCCGGACGGTCTGTGACAGCCAAAACCCTATGCTTGCACCTTCACGATGGTGGGATTGTTAGTAATCCTGGTATACCCCCATATGCAAGCACACTGTGGGTGACCACCCTGGTGTGAACCAAGGTAAGCAGGGATCGAGATGTGGCGCCCAAACCACAGAGGAATGCCGCCCCTCTGTGTTACCAGTCAATGCGGTGGTAGATGACTCTCATCAACTGATGCAATACCACCACTTTGCTTATTGGAAGCTTGAAGTGATGGAACCCATGTTCAGTCTCCAGAGCTAAGTTCCGGTCAACCCTTCCCATCTCTTCCATCATGCAGTATGACTGATGACTTTTGAGGTTATGATGAGTACCATCGCAAGATCCAAACTTCCTTCCAATTCGAGATTACAGCTCTAAAATGGTGTTCGCAGACCGGCCGCTAGTTATTATACCGGACCGAACCTATTGGTAACTCTCTAGGAGGCTTCCGGATCAGCTAGTGTATAATCTTGCTACCTCTACTCTGCCAAATAGTGACTGGAGGGAGTCCGAGCAGTGTGTATGCGGGGGGCATTGTCGAGACCGGATTATGTCAAGGATCTGGGCATATTCTTATCATGTGTACACCACATCAAAAATTTTATTACTTCTTACAGCATGTCCTACCCACTTTTTCTTACTATTTAATATACTATGAATTGTCAAACTAATAGAGCAAACTTATCTGCGAAAAGATCTAAACCTCCCAAGCATTTCTTTGTTCATTTTACAAATATACTTGGTATATTTGTAAAATGAACTCGGCGATGTCCATTTCCACTTGCCTGCAAAAAAAAAAAAAAAAAAAAAAAAAAACCCCATTGTACTTTCTGACAAAATCTCAGTTATCGGTTGATTCTGTAGGACGTACACTCTTCTACTCAGTGTACTATATATATATATTTGTTATGTAAATTTATATATATATATATATACACTATTGTTTCACCTACGGTTAATTCATTATTTTGGTAACTATATGTTACCCTTGGGCCTCTGACTGCATATACAAGTCCAGGGATTTTGGGTTAGCCAGAAATGAGTGAGACAATTGACAAAACACGAGTAAATTGCAACATGTTTAATTCTAGGAAACTGACTCATGTACATACAAATTTTTCACTAAATTTCTAATACAAGCAACCTCCACTGGGATGTTCAGTTACAAAAATTCCTTACTATATCTCATTACCAGGAAGATTTATTTACAGTTCCTTTAAAACGTCAATTGTTTTTCCTCCCATCTCAGAGGCTAATCAAGTCATTCACAGTTAGGATGTCAGAATGCCTTTCTCCTTTCCCCAAGACTATATCTTGACTAAGTATAACAATACTAAACAGTACTTACAATTTATTCTCCCCCTTTTCCAGGTTGGGCCAGCTCCTTGATTTTATGACGACTTTCCATTAGGGTCTTCAAATCGGATTCCTTTGTTCTGTACCAAAAAAAAACTCACCGACAACTCACTCTAATACGGCCTATTCACTCTAAAACTGCCTACTCACTTAAAACCACCAACTCTCTCTGCAAACCACCAACTCACTCTAAAAAGACCAACAACTCTTCCGTTTCCCGCCGAAACAAATCCTTATATATCCGTTTTGTTCTAAAATTCTCCCCCCATCCCTTATTTTAATATAATTCCTGATTAGTTCCATGTCCTTAACTTCTCCGTTTATTTCTCCTGGTTCCGATGATTTCGGGGATATTTAACCTGACCTTTTTGTAGGTCTAAGCTCACCCTCCTTCTCGGAATTTTGTCTTGCCCTTAAACATTTTCCTGACGACTTATTCCTAATCCTATTTTAATTGTTCGTTGCGTGTACAATTAATTGTTCACCGAATCAGTCTAATTTGTAAGAATATTCCGATGTTAAATATATATATATATATATATATATATATAGCAAGTAATAGATAAGTTAGTGGCAACAGAACGCTATACTAGCCATTACTGGTCCTTAGTTCAAACCTGGAAAGGATACATATAAATAGAATAAAGTAGAGAAAATAATATAATATAATAGATAAATCATAAAGGTAGAAAATAACATAAATAAGTATGGTATGTTAACTATAGGAGATAGTAACACAATGAAAGGGACTTTTTCAAGGGCTAACCCTTTCAATGTGTCCTCCTATAATTAACTGAGCTATCAGTTTCTGATATCATCTGCCTGTTAAACATTGCCGAATGGTGATAAAAGATATCATTGGGGTGGAAGGTTTAAGTTAAAGTTAAACAAAGGCATTTTGTGGTAGTTAACAATAGGTGGAAATTTGTTGTAGTTAACAGGCTAGATGACTTTAGCCCGACCGATAGCTAAAACACAACGAAAAGTAGAGGCAATTGAGAACCAATAGCATCATATTAATGGGTGGTACAGTAGCTAAAGCTAAAAAAGGAGAACGGAAAAAGGGTTTAAGAAAAGGGATAGTACCTCAATCCCCCTCGAATTACTCTAATAGTTCATGAGGTAAGAAGAATAGTAAAAGACAGCACATAGATAAAAGTAGAGGAGAAGCAATATTGCAATTGTACGTCGGATTATACCGGGCGCGTAACTACCCGTCCCTTTTAGTAAGAGATCCTGGTATTTCAATAGCATAACATAACATGGCAAATTTGGATAAAATATAAATTAGATAAAATAAAGGAAGCGAAGGAAGACAGGAAAGGCTAGTTCCTAATCACTTACTTACATCGTGGTACTTGGTGCATAGATAGACCTATCTCGATGATGAAACAAGAAAAAACCACGTTGTAGTGCACGTGTTAATTTATATATGAAGATAATAGTGGATGTCAGCGCCCTCTTACTGACATGTAATTAATTAGTAATTAATTTATTCTTGGCTTCCCCCCTTAGCCACCTTTTTCTTTTTCTTTTCCTTCTCCTTTTCTTTGGCTTTTTATGAGAACCGCTCATCCTATTCTAGTTTTCGCCTCTTCATGCTATACGCTAATAATACCAGAGGGCGCGCCATTATTATTTTGGCTTATTTTGGGCCTATTATAATGAATCTACAACTAATTACATGTCAGTAAGAGGGCGCTGACATCCACTATTATCTTCATATATAAATTAACACGTGCACTACAACGTGGTTTTTTCTTGTTTCATCATCGAGATAGGTCTATCTATGCACCAAGTACCACGATGTAAGTAAGTGATTAGGAACTAGCCTTTCCTGTCTTCCTTCGCTTCCTTTATTTTATCTAATTTATATTTTATCCAAATTTGCCATGTTATGTTATGCTATTGAAATACCAGGATCTCTTACTAAAAGGGACGGGTAGTTACGCGCCCGGTATAATCCGACGTACAATTGCAATATTGCTTCTCCTCTACTTTTATCTATGTGCTGTCTTTTACTATTCTTCTTACCTCATGAACTATTAGAGTAATTCGAGGGGGATTGAGGTACTATCCCTTTTCTTAAACCCTTTTTCCGTTCTCCTTTTTTAGCTTTAGCTACTGTACCACCCATTAATATGATGCTATTGGTTCTCAATTGCCTCTACTTTTCGTTGTGTTTTAGCTATCGGTCGGGCTAAAGTCATCTAGCCTGTTAACTACAACAAATTTCCACCTATTGTTAACTACCACAAAATGCCTTTGTTTAACTTTAACTTAAACCTTCCACCCCAATGATATCTTTTATCACCATTCGGCAATGTTTAACAGGCAGATGATATCAGAAACTGATAGCTCAGTTAATTATAGGAGGACACATTGAAAGGGTTAGCCCTTGAAAAAGTCCCTTTCATTGTGTTACTATCTCCTATAGTTAACATACCATACTTATTTATGTTATTTTCTACCTTTATGATTTATCTATTATATTATATTATTTTCTCTACTTTATTCTATATGTATCCTTTCCAGGTTTGAACTAAGGACCAGTAATGGCTAGTATAGCGTTCTGTTGCCACTAACTTATCTATTACTTGCTATTAAGACTGATGTAATGTTTTATCTTGTTATTTTTGATGGCATTAATCAGCTCTTCTCCTCTTTTTAGTATTTTTAGTATTTCTCTCGCTCCTAGATTCTATTGTTTAGTTATTTATAAATTCTGTTCACGGATTCTATTTGCTCGCTATATATATATATATATATATATATTATTACTTTATTTATTTATTAATTTATTTATTTTTTTTTTTAGTAAGCCAGAGCTTACAATTCAAATACTGCTCATCTCAGATGCCCAAATTATTCGCTATTTAATTCCTTTCTCCTCAAAGGTGGTACTTGTGCATATGTCCGTTCTGATATTCCCTGTCAGAGACTTGGCAATTTGGAATCTCCTCTCTTTGATCTTCTCTGGCTTAAAATCTCTCTACCTCATTGTGTCAAATTCATCTCTTGTCTCTACCGTTCTCCCAACTCCACTAATCACTTGGAGCTCTTTGACTTCCTCTCTTTGCAACATGACTTTCTTCAGTCCAACGTTCCTAACAATGAGGTAGTTTTCCTTGGTGATTTTAATGTTCACAACTCCAGCTGGCTTCCGTTTTCCAGCCACACCGACACAGCTGGTCGAGATACTGAGGCTTTTGAAATTACTAATGACCTTGATCATATTGTTCTTTACCCACAAGAATACCGGACAATCCTAACCATACAGCCAACACGCTTGATCTTTTTCTCACAAACAACCCTTCTAAGTACGTGGTCGAAGTGAGTGGTCCTTTAGGCACCTCAGATCAAAACTTGGTGATTCTCTCTTCTCCAATGGAGCCTTTATCTCATGGCTCTTCCCAACCTAGTGTTGTTTGGCATTACAAAAATGCCAAAATCGGATGACTTGCGAGATTTCTTTTCTTCTTTTTCTTGGTCGGATTACTGTTTCAAAACTTCTATTATCAACGTTTGCTCAAATAGTATCAGTGAAACTATTCTTGTAGGAATGGAATCCTTTATTCCACATTACACTTTAAAATTTCGTCCTTTATCTAAACCTTGGTTTTCCAATAAATATGCTAAGGCTGTTCAAGAGAAGAATGTTGCATATCGTAATTGGCTTGTTTCCAATTCTTCAGTTTCATTTTCTGCCTACACCAAAACTCGCAACAACTGTAAAGCAGTTATTAATCAGTCCAAACTAGATTTTGAACAGACTAAGAGTAGAAAACTTGCTTCTTGCCCTAATGGTAGCCGAGCATTCTGGTCTCTTGCCAAAACTATTGGCCACAACCTTTGGCCATCTCTGCTCCCACCTCTGTCAAAACTAGATGGTTCTGTTGTCACCAGCCAAGGATACAGCTGACCTGCTAGCATCCCATTTTTCTTCCAACTCATGTATTAATGAACTTGGTAAAGCACCTCCCACCATTCCCAACAGGCTCCATTCAATGAGTCATTGAATGGAGTCTTCCGTCAAAAGGATGTCAGAAGGATTTTCACGAAACGATGCTCAGAAAGCTCAAGGTCCCGATGGTATTTCTCCACTTGTTCTCAAAAGTTGTGCTCCTGAACTTACTCCTGTTCTTTGCCCCCTTTTTTTCACCTTCTTATTCCGAAGGTGTTTTTCCTTCTGCTTGGAAATTTGCTCATATCCAGCCAGTTCCTAGAAAGGGCGACAAATCCCTCCCGTCCAATTATCATCCCATTGCAATTACTTCTACTCTTTCTAAAGTGATGAAGAAATCACTTAACTGCCAACTCTTAAACTAACTAGAAACCTTCCGTCTGATCAACGATCGCCAGTATGCATTCAATCAGTGTCGATCCACTGGTGATATTCTGGCTTATGTTACCCATTTATGGACTAATTCATTGGAAACGTTCTGTGAAACACAAGCAGCTCCTCTTGACATCTCAAAAGGATTTTGATCGTGTTTACCACAAAGGTCTTCTAAACAAGCTTCCATCGTATGGTTTGTCAACTATGTTTTGCAATTGGCTATCCAGTTTTCTCTCTGGTCGCTCACTGAGGGTGATGGTAGATGACTGTCTTCCAACTTCTCCACTAATGCTGGTGTCCCCCAAGGTTCATTTCTTTCCCCACTCTTTTCCTCTTGTATATTAATCACCTTCTTCTATTGACTGGAAATCCTATTCATAGTTTGGCCGATTATAATAATAATAATTTATTTATCCCTATTTTATGTTACACTTTTTTGGGAGATAACAGCAAAAGGGAAGGGAGAACATATAAGCCAGTGGCTTTTTAGGGGGTGTTCCCTTAAAAAAACGATGAATATACAATTGAAATATATACAGTTCCGAAATTGTCCTGGTAATGTTCAACAGGAAAGACATAAATAACTGGGAGTGTTTTGTACATTTTTTTTACAGAAGACTTCGAAAAGCAACACTACTTATGACATTATTGTGAACATTGTTACAATTAAATGAGGAGAGAAAAGAAAAAATGATGAGATACATGCACAGAAATTTACAAACTATTTGCCAACTGCCTCCTTTAACATTTGCACATTATTTCCATGGTGGTGTTTTTAAAATCCCGGAATTGAGTGGAAGGTAATTTGAATCAGACATCCCTGGTGATGTGTTCAATTAGCAGTTTCTTGAATTGATTTAGTGAAGTGACATTTTTGATTTTTGCAGGAAGTTTCTTCCAGGTTTAAGCACCTCTGTTTTTAATACTTTTCTGACCTATGGCTTTTCTGAAAAGCCGAATATTCAGGTTGGCTTCATTTCTTAGATTGTACAATATTTCTTCTTCTTCTTCCATGGTTATGAAAAAGGATTTGAAGAGAGGGGGAAGTGTGGTGTCTTCAAAGCATTGTAAACAAGGATCGCCTCGGCTTTCTGCAATAGCTGGTAGATGCTTAGGAGTCTCACTTCCTTGTATCTCGAACTAACTGATGCGTTTCAGGGAAGGCCCAAAATTGAATGAACGCATCGATTGAGAATGGAGTTGATTCTCGCAAGGCTTTCTTGGCTAGTGGTACCCCCATGAGATGATTCCATAGGTGAGATGCGGCTGAATTAAAGAAAGGAATACTTGTCTGAGCAGAGAAGGAGACATCCAGGCAGAGGCCCTGGCGAGTATTCCCGATAGTGACGAAGTTTGCTTTCGTAGGGTTATCATTTGTTTTGCCCAACTTAGCTTATCATCTAGCCAGATTCTGAAAAACTTGGTTTCATTCACTCTTTCAAGTTTTCCTTTGTATGTTACGTCTAAATCAATATTTAGTGGTTTGTTTTTCGTTCTAAACACCATGTATTTGATTTTTCTGGATTCAGTATAAGCTGATTCTTTTGAACCCAATTATGCATCACAGAAAGTAAGACAGAGATTTTGAGTTGGAGCTCATTAGGGTCTTTATCTGTGATTAGGATGGAAATATCATCGGCATACGCTACTAGGTGAAAAGATGGAAGAAGAGAGAGAAATTCATCGATGTAACGAACAAACAGGATAAGTCCAAGAAGTGAGCCTTGAGATATACTCCTGGAGCAATAACAGATGCCGGAGTATGATTGAGTTGTTTTTACGACAAACGGCCGATCGGTAAGGTGGTCTTCAAGGAGAAGGTTAATTTTTCCCTCTCAAGCCAAGGTTAGTGAGTTTATGTAGAATAGTATGATTTATGCAATCAAAAGCTTTAGATCAGTCAAGAGCACATTGCATTCCAGTTTGAGAAACCTTGTCCTGTTCAATCAGCTTCAACTTTACGAATATCCACTACTAATTCCTTCAATGTCGATCTCCAGGTAATTCTCCAGTGGGGCAAAGACGACTCAGTTGATTTCAATCCTTTTGAAACTCGGTCTTCTATTATACCTCGCAAAAAGGATTCTTCTACTCCTATGCTTATCTTTGGTGACACTCCGATTTCTAGGCAAAATGATATCTCTTTTGGGGATTACCCTGACTTCTAATCTCTCTAAGCCCATTACAAATATTACTTCCTCTTTCGTCCTCAGGTTTACTTTTCTTCCAAACAGGTGCTCACTCTGTACAAATCGGAAATGCGCCCAACCATGGAATATTATTCTCACATCTGGGGCGGTGTCCCCAAAACCTCTCTCAGGCTTCTAGATTCCATTCAGAAGAGGGTAGTTAGGTTAATTAACGATTCATCTGTAACAGTCTCTCTACTCGCTGTCTCAGACGTACTGTTTCTGCTGCATGCCTTTTGTACAGATACTTCCATCGGCTCTGCTGCCACCAAACAACATCCATTTACTGTCCAACTTCAAACTCTCACACCCAACTTTTCATCTTCCTCGTTTATTCATTCAACTGCCGTTTTCTGGAACAACCTTCCTTCATACGTATTTCCTGAAAATTACAATCCACAGAAATTCAAGTTTAATATCAACGAGTATCTTCTTTCATCTTCTCAGTCTCCAACCCAAGCACGGTACTAAGTACTATAGATTCCAACACTTCTCATGTTTGGGGTTTTCATAAAAAAAAACCAACAGGAAATAGAAAGTCTGACGAGAACTGATAATAAACAAAATGTCATATTACGGGTTACCGGAGTAAGGCCCATAAATTGGGTGTGTGTGCTCTACTCCGTTTGCTTATTTTGCCGGACTAAAAGTTCCCGGGAAGGGCGGGAGGAGGGAAAAAAAACGCTGACCACGACTGAGACAGATTAACTCAACCACGTAGTGAAACAAACCCGTAAGAATTCCTTACTCAATGATGAGATTCGAACCCGGGTCTTTTCCACCCAATGCGGGGAAAACGGTGATTATACCAACTGTGATACCTATGAGGGCGTCGATTGCCTGGTGCAGCCCCTCGTATTTGGTCCCCCGGTACGTGGAAATAAATAAATGTTTATTGTGAAGTACGGAGTTACATACAACACAATATCCCATAACAGCGACAAGCGCCAGGTTTCACATGCAGCAGCTTGAGGAAACAGATTACAAACTACATCTTAGAAATGAACACAATACAGAGTAGGAGAAGAGTGATCAATATCAGTTTGGTTTCTGTTCACTGAGCCTGGGGTCAGGATACAGGAGCATCGTAATCGTCTTTTGAAGGTAGAATCAAGGAAGGCCTTGATAAACCAAGGCAATGAAAGCATAGATAAAGTTGACTCTGTCTTTCTTATTCTTTATCAAGCTATCAAAGTCTTGCGTCCGCACAGTTCAAGGCTGCGAGCATCTGCTCGGGGAGAACCTGTCAGTGAGTGCAAGCCTATTGTGGCGAGTCACAACTGCGGTTACGATCTTAGGCTTGGTTGCGGGATCATCCATGAGCAGGCGTTCCATATGTTAAACTGGCCAGTGAGGAGTTTGGCCGTCAAGACTAACTTTTTTTTTCCCACGATCAGGGATTTTACCCTCGGGAAAGCTGTGTTATGCATGACGGATCACGATACACGGTTTTCCAATCTTATGGCCGGAGAACGTTATTCGCCACAGTTTGTTCGTCCAAAATCCTAATTTATTTTCAGCTTTAGGGACTGTTTGTAGTAGCTTGGGTTGGATCAATCCACGGGGCTCTAACATACGCCGAGGTACCCGATACTGAGCAGCCTTTGACTCAATTTGAAGTCGCGGCCAATTCAGCTATTGCTTGACCACTGCGTTGAGAGAATGGACTGAAATACCACCTCCTGCAATCAGTATTCGGTTCGGAGTGTACAGTCGAGGATCAAGAGAGTGTAATTAAGGCCAAAGGAGATGGACACCTTATTAAATATTGTAACTTTGAAAAGTTCAAGCGTCCGATTACTTTTTAGCAATACAGCGTGCTGAAGATTACACTGTGGCGTTCGAAAGATTTTTCTTTCTTTCTCGGAACTTCCCAAATCTTCGTGGGCGAAAGATAATACAAAAAATCCTAACCGGCGTTATTTCAGTTTCGTGCGTTGTCAAACTGCGTGTTTGTGAAGATTAAGTTGTCTGACACTCGACGTTTTACAGTTGAAAAAACGCAGTTGTACCCACCAAAAAGTACACAAACGAGTACGTTTTTTGGTGTATGTTACGGAGACACCTACGAGAACTGAGCAACGGGGAAAGCGAACAGAGAGTGGGCTGATTCTGTTCAAAAATTGTTCGCTTCCTAAAGACAGAAGAGCTGGTCTTAATGTCGAGCGATTGCATTATCTCTGTTCGTGAATATTTCATTAAATATCGTTTACGGCGGCAACAAACACACGTCCCTTAATTTCCGCTCGTCACCCACTCACTGCAGCCCGTTAAATGCCGTCTGCATTTTAAATCAACGTTTCCACGTTGTCCCACGACGAGACAACGCCGGATTGATAATTTATAGAGAACCCAATTAATGTTTCAGCTTCCTCCTAAGCGAGAGACAACAGCACGTTTTGCTCATAACTAGAGAAGTCCGCTTAAAATTTAAATCGAACACCTTTCGATAGAATCTAAAAAGGCATCACCGGCCAGCTCCATTCTTAATTTCAAATACACAAACTAATTTTTTATAGAAATAAATTCCCATTTCCAATTTTCTTGAAATTGTTTCTCTCTCGCATGAAATTTATACATATCTAAGGAATTTGCCGAATTCATTCAAAATTTACAAGTTTTGTTTTTATGTATAACATCAGGTTAAGATATTCACAAGCAGTGCTGCGAGTAACTCCAAGGAACAAAAATCACGCATCAAAGCCATTGACTGACTGGCGAATTAGATCAAAGTGGCCAGTGAGCCACTATTGGAAAAGTAATTTGCCAACACAATCGGAACAATAAGTTACGTCCAGAAAAGGCACATCGATATATACCACTTCACGGAATATACCACTGATCCCACCAGCAACTTGAAAGCTGAAAAGAAGCGCCTTAACCTCCATCTACAGAAGATCTGGCAAGATAGATGGATTAACTCCACTAAAGGAGACGTCACTAGGAAATTTACCCCACAAATCAAGTAGGTATATTCCAAGTCTCCTCCATGGTTCTCCCCCGGCCTGTACGCAACTTTCATGCTTACAGTTCACGGATACATCAGAGCCAAGCTGTCAACTCTTGGAATTATTGATGATCTCACCCCCACTGCCACAGCAGAGAGCAGGAGTCGCTTAATGTATGACTGCACTTTGTACGAGGACCTTCGTTGCATTCTCATTACCAGAATCAACTTCAATTCAAAAGACCATCACCACTACTTGTTGGACTGCGGCAGAGAGTACAAGGCTTTCTTGCAATACTGCCATGAGCTCTTCACAAGGAGATCCCTACCACTGGAACGACATCCACCTTAATAACCAGAAAGGTTGAGATCAACCATCCAACCAGACATCTGATACAGACTTAGATCAACAACGCGGGTATAACCCGCCAACAGTGAACCTGCCAAGTGGCAGTCAAGACCGAGCAACCTTGCTTTGCTTTGTCTAGTCACTTCCCTCCCTTTCCTACACCCAGCTCGCCTAATGGAGATATCTCCATCTTACCTTGGGGATGCCTCCTTTCTACATTCCCAGTACTTCTAACTGTTCCCTTCCCACTTAACGTCTTCCTCTCCCCACACATCTTAACTATTTTTTTTTTTACTTGGTCTTCGTTCAGGAAATTCAGGCGACCGTGGCGGAGATCAGCCAGAGAACAATGGGCAGCCTGGCTTACCTCCTAGCGGCGTGTACGAGCAACGTAGGGTCCCATTAAGGGGCCTACAGCCAAAAGAGAACAACAGATTGTGGCAGCTAACATTACCCTGGCCAGACTAACCATTAAAAAAAATACTCCACGAGAAGGGTTCCAAGTTGGATGAATAGTGAAGTTACCACATTACTTAAGCAGAAAAAGGTGGCATGGAAAGGTTACAGAGCAATAAAAAGTACTGAAGCCTATAACAGCTACAAGGTGATGTGTAATAGAGCCACAGAAAAGGTTCGACAGGCAAAGGCAGTTTATGAGAAATCACTAGCAAACAGAGCAAAGAGGGGGAGGGGATAAAGAATTCTTCACATATATAAATGCCAAGAAGAGCAGGACAAACCAGATCGGACCTTTACGTAAGGGAAAGGGGATAGTATTAAATACACCAGCTGCTGTTGCAGATGAACTCAACAGTTATTTTGCATCGATATTTACAGAAGGAAAACCTTTTGTGACAATGGGAAATTGTGGGAGCGAAGTTGAAAAATATGTAATTAATGATATTGAAATTTCGCAAGATTATTTAATGAAAAAGCTTTCGAGCCTACAGACCAGTAAGGCTTCTGGAGTTGATGGAACATACCCTATAATCTTAAGAGAGGCGGAAAGCGAGTGCATTGAACCATTGAGGCTAATTATGCGAGCATCACTAGACTCTGGGGAGATTCCCTTGGATTGGAAAAGTGCAAATGTATCTCCCATACATAAGGGTGGCTCTAAAAGTGAAGTTGGAAATTATCGACCTGTCAGTCTGACTTCAGTAGTAGAGAAAATCATGGAGGCAATGATCAAGGGTGGAATTCAGGATCATTTGGATCGAATTGAAATTCTCAAGGATACTCAGCATGGTTTTGTAAAGGGAAAATCATGTTTAACAAATCTGGTTCGCTATTTCGAAAGGGTCACTCACGAGCTGGATTTAGGGAATAATTTCGACATTGTTTATTTAGATTTCAGCAAAGCTTTTGACTCAGTCCAACATGAGCGGTTGCTTTATAAGCTGGAACAGGTTGGAATCACTGGGAAAATCCTTAGATGGATAGAAGGATGGCTTCAGGGCAGGAGGCAGAGGGTTGTGATAAATGGCTATTCCTCAGATTGGGTTGATGTAAGAAGTGGGGTTCCCAAAGGATCAGTATTAGGACCACTGTTTTTAATTTTCATAAACGACATTGATGAAGGGATAGAGGGCGTGATGTCTAAATTTGCAGATGATGTTAAAATTGGTAGAGTAGTTAATGATCACTGTCAAGCTGAGCTTCTTCAGAGAGACCTAGATAGACTTCAGGAATGGTCAGAAAAATGGCAGCTGTGCTTTAATCCAACAAAGTGTAAGGTATTACACCTGGGAAACAGTAATCCCAAAAAAAATTTATTCACTTGGTGGAGTTCAACTAAACCCAGTACTGGAGGAAAGGGACTTGGGTGTTAGATACGGTCAGACATGAAATTCCCTGAGCATTGTAAACAGGTTGCAAGGAAGGCCCATGGTGTCCTATCGAACTTTTGCAAGTATAGATAGGGACGTGATAATCCCATTATATAAGGCTTATGTTAGACCACACTTGGAATACTGTATTCAAGTATGGAGACCGCACCTAAAGAAAGACATCGAGCTTCTTGAAAGGGTGCAAAGAAGGGTAACTCGCCTGGTGAGATCGGCAAAAAGGCGTCCTTATGAAGAAAGACTTCGAATATGTGGGTTGCAGAGTTTGGAAACTAGACACCTTAGAGGAGATTTGATTGAGGTGTTTAAGGCTCTGAGAGGCATCAGTAAAATGAATGAGGACAAAATTTTCAAGATTATAAATGATGCTTGGTTTGGTTTGGTTTTGGTTTTATTGGCGCTTAGCTACTAAGGCTATAATGCGCCAAGACCAGGTCATTTATAAAAAAATTTAAAAACTTTCAGAGACCTAATTAGTTAGGTCACTATGTCAAAAGGTATAACAAATATATAAAAGAAAAATGTAAAAATTTTATATACGAGTAAAAATATTTATTGATTTTAAAAAGCTAAAAACAGCAGACACATTGTCATTGTCAGATAAAATCTGACTGAGTGTATATGGCTCAGTCAGATGGTTAAAAGCGGTAAAACCGATATTGCTAAAATCTGGACATTCAATTAAAATGTGTCTAATTGATAAAATTGTGCCACAGGACTCACACAGGAGGGTTATCAGCCCTCAGCAAAAAAGAATGAGTCAAATGACTATGTCCTATGCGGGTCCGGGCTAGAACAACTTCCTCCTTACGATTCCTGCGCAGACTTAGACTGCCACGGTTCAATTACAGGCTTTATACGATATAGTTTATTCCCAGTCTGTCCATTCCACAAATCCTGCCATTGGGAATGTATCTTCTGCTGTATTGTTTGCCTGTAGTCTGTATAGGGAACTGACAGGTAGCGATTATTATTGGGAATTGCTGATTTGGCTGCGGTGTCAGCCAAATCATTTCCCCTAATCCCAATGTGGCTGGGAATCCAGCAGAAGCGGATATCATATTCACGTCCACGGAGGAAGTGAATCTTCTGCTGGATACTAGAGAGAACTGGATGAGGATTATATCTCACAGATATTAAAGCCTGTAACATGCTGAGCGAGTCGGAATATAAAATGAACCGTTGGTATTGGCATTCACTAATGTGATCCAAGGCTACCTCTATAGCGTGCAGCTCTGCAGTAAATATGCTGCATTCAGAGGGAATCTGCTCCGATGTAGTAGTGTCTGTAAAGACAGCAGCAGATCCCACATATGATTCCGACTTCGAACCGTCTGTGTAGACTGGCGCGAAGTCAGAATATTCAGTTCGGTGTGCTGAATGAAGCTGCAGGTAGACAGATGATGGAGCGTCCGACTTTCCCCAATTTCTAAGAGCCAAGTCACATGCCGGGACATGAGCATGCCAGGGTGGAAAGGGTTGCTTTGGTGTTTGGGCAACCTTGTCTACCGTGATATTGAGTTCTTTGAGTAGCTCTTGGAGACGAATACCAAAAGGACGATTGGCAGTCTTACGGGTATTGTATAAATTTTCCCATCGTGGCTCAAAAACGAATGGCCACGTAGGATGGTCTGGCAGGGATTTCAGTTTTAAAGCGTACTTTAATGACAACTGCTTACGTCGAAGCGACGTAAGCAGTTGACGCACATCTCCTGTCCAGAGCTTCGACGTATAAGCTCTGGACAGGAGATGTGCGATATGCTCCAGTAGCAATACGTAGGGCCTGATGATGGACAGGGTCCAGCCATCGCAGAACATTGTCTCTGGCTGAGGAATATACCTGGGACCCATAGTCTAGTTTGGATCGCACAAGTGCACGGCTTTACCGTGCACTTGTGCGGTCTGCTCCCCAAGATGTAGAGGAGAGCGAGCGGAGAATATTAAGCCCACGTGTGCACTTTGTGCGGAATTGACGGATATGATCCAAAAAAGGTCAGTTTTTTATCGAATATGAGTCCCAAGAATTTTGTGTTCGCTGCTACTGGAATAGCATTTTGTCCGAGCCTTAATTCAGGTTCAGGATGAAGATTACGCTTGCGACAAAAGTGTACGCAAACTGTCTTCTCCCGCGAGAACCTGAAGCCCAGGAATTCAGACTATCAATGGCTTTCTGCAGTTGTCTTTCAATAACCGTCATGTTGCACGACTGACAAAAAATGCTAAAGTCATCAACATAGAGGGCACTATTTACAGTTGGAGGAAGTTGTTCTGTGATGGAATTTATTTTGATGTCAAAAAGCGTGATACTTAATACTGATCCTTGTGGTACTCCCTCCTCTTGGCTAAAGGAGCGAGAGAGTGAGGATCCCACACGAACTTGGAACGATCGATTGGCTAAAAAGTTTGGAATAAAAAAGGGGAGATGCCCTCTAAGGCCTAGGCTATGTAAATCTTTTAAAATGCCAAATCTCCAAGTTGTGTCACACGCTTTTTCCATGTCAAAGAACACCGACACCAAGTGTTCGCGTTTTAGGAAAGCATCCCGGATGGATGCTTCCAATCTAATAAGATGGTCCAAAGTGGACCGGTTCCTTCGGAAGCCGCACTGGATGTTGGAGAGAAGGTCATTTGATTCGAGATACCATATTAAACGAGAATTAACCATTCTCTCCAGGATTTTGCACAGACAGCTAGTCAGAGCAATAGGACGATAATTGGTGGTGACTTTTGGATCCTTTCCTGGCTTAGGAAAGGCAAGAACGATTGCCTTTCGCCAGGAGTCCGGAAACTGCCCTTCAGTAAAGATTCTGTTATACAGAAGGAGCAGACAATCCATAGATTTTGGTGAAAGATGTTTAATCATTTCATAATGGATGCCATCTGGTCCAACGGCACTTGCTTTGGAAAGAGCGAGGGCTCTTTTCAGTTCCTGAATAGTGAAATCCCCGTTGCAGGGATAAATGCTCTTAGATTTAAAGTTAAGTGCCTGTTTTTCGATTTTATATTTCAGGACCAGGAACTCTGGGGAATACGAAGATGTTGCAGAGATGTTAGAGAATGTTTCCCCAAGAGAATTGGCTATTGTAGTTGGATCTGCTATAGCGCATCCATTATAATCTAGGATTGAAGAAGAGTGGGATGTATATTTTCCCTTCATTTTCCGGATTTTATCCCAGACTAACTTAAAGTTGGTAGACTGGTTAATAGATGATGTAAAACGGATCCACGATTCCTTTTGACTCTTACGGCGGATATATCGTGCTTTGGCTCGTGCACGTTTAAAGGCTATAAGGTTGGTCGTGGTAGGATATCGGCGGAATATCCCCCACGCTTTGTTTTGAGCCTTTTTTGCTGCTGTGCATTGTGAATTCCACCAAGGTTTGGGAAATGGTGGAAACCGGGCAGATGTTTTTGGAACAGCATTAGCAGCTGCTTGGACAATATTTTCTGTGATGTACTTAACTGCATCATTGATAGGCTCCCGACTGACTGTACTGAGGTCAAAATTTGCCTGATGTTGGAAGGCATTGCAGTCACCCTGATCAAACTTCCACCGTGGTAACCTGAAGGGAAGACATTGTCTCCCACTGTGTAACGAGGTTATCACGGGGAATTGATCACTTCCGTATGGATTCTCCTCCACTTCCCAAGTGAGTGAAGGGAGTAGAGAAAGGGAGCAAATAGAGAGATCAATGGCAGAAAAAGTACGGGTAGGCATGTGGAAGAAGGTGTTTGTTCCAGTATTTAGAAGGGAGAGGTCATTGTCATTGAGCATACGCTCTATGACTCGTCCCCTTCCGTTGATGTTAGCACTACCCCACAGGGTATTATGTCCATTCATATCCCCGAGAAGTAAGTAAGGGGGAGGCAACTGCGTTACAAGATCATCAAGGTCTCCCTGCAGGATGTCAGTCCCAGGTGGCAAATAAAGGGATTAAACTGTTAATATAAATCCCACCGAAAGGCGAATTGCAACAGCTTCCATGCTAGTTGTAATTAGCAAGGGCTGAACTGGGGTCTGATTGCCGACGAGGATAGCCACTCCTCCATGAGCAGAGCCATCCGCAATTCTATCCTTTCGAAAAATTGTGATGTTGTGCATGGTGGGATCGTCATTTGCCTTTAGATATGTCTCCTGCAAGCAAAAGCAAACTGGCTCGTGCTTTTGCAGGAGGGCCTTGATGTCATCAATATTTCGCCGGAATCCAGGACAATTCCATTGTAGGAATTTAGCCATTATTTTGGCTTGGTGGGTTCATCAAAGCCTGATGAACTGAAAAAGGTAAGCCCTCAGCACCTCGGCTTCCGAGGTGCTGAGGGCTTACCTTTTTCAGTTCTGGCTTTCTCCTTCCTGGGGAAGTATGGACGCTGTCCAGTGTCCATTTCCTCCTCAGCAAAGAGCTCCAAAACTGAGTCTTCTTGTACCTCCTTCTGCTCGACATCCATGTTTTCTTGGGTACTAGGTGGTATTTCACCTTTCTTATTCTTTTCTTTTGCATTTGCTTTTGTTATTTGTGGAGCATTAGGAGGTACCGATATAGGAGTGGCAGCTGATTGGTCCTTCTGTGCAGGTTTTTGGGAGCTTAAAAGATAACGTGCGATGGGAGTAAATGATTCTTTTGGAGGGACGGACATGTCCGTCTGAGTCCCAATCGAACACCTCCCTGCTACCATTTGGGCGTAGGTAGGTTTTTTGATGTTGAGAGGTTTCACTGCTTTCCTTGCCTCCTGGTACGATATGTTTAGCTCTGCCTTCAGCCGTTGAATTTCTTTTTCTTCTTTCCACCTCTGGCATGCTCGTGAGTAGACCGGGTGTTCGCCTTCACAGTTAATGCAGGTGGGTTTCGTGGCTGAACATGCTGTTGTTTCGTAGTCCTTTGCACCACATCGAGCGCATGCAAGGACTCCACGGAAGGCCATTAGAGAATGTCCATATTTCTGGCATTTAAAACACCGTAAGGGGTTTGGAACATATGGACGCACTGGACAGTTGATGTAGCCAGCTTTAATCTCATCAGGAGGTTTGGGAGAGTTAAAAGTCAGGATAACACTCCTGGTTTTAACAATTTTTCCATCCCTTCGCGCAGTGATTCTCTTGACGGCAATAACTCCCTGTGGTTTTAATTCGGAGCAGATTTCCTCTTCGGTGACGTCGAGAAGGTCCCACTCCGAAATGACACCTCTCGATGAATTTAGTGTTCTGTGTGGTGTCACTGTTATGGGTATTCCTCCGATTGATGTTACTCGGAGTAGATGGTCAGACTGCCTGTCATTTTTTGTTTCAATCAAGAGGTCCCCAGAACGGAGCCTCTTAACTGACTTGGGTGTACCTGCTAACCCATCCAACCCTTTTTGTATAAAAAAGGGTGACATTTTACCAATCGGTGTTTCGTTGGTGGAATGCATTATTAAGAACCTTGGGACAGGCCCTGATGGTAGTTCCGTTCGCTGCCTCTTTGTAGCAATAATGCTATCTGCCTCTCCGTCAATATTTTCAGATAGGGACCGGGTTGGGGCCCCTGAAGGAATATGTTTATCAGGATTCATGAAGTTTTGAAGTGGTTCAGTGCCCGGGCTCCCCATCCACCACGGAGCCCAAAGGGACGCCCACTACCCGGCATGCAATAAATGCGCTCGGGAGTGGAACGTCAGGGCTACCCAGACACTATACCCGCATCGCCGCCAGCCTGAATCCTATCCCTCGGACCATGAGGGTAGGGGCGTGGCATTGACACGGTTGACCCTCGCAGGCGAGCCTACTAGCCGATTGATCCTAGCCGGGCCTTCCAGGACCACCCGTCTTGTCGAAGCAGGGGCCAAAGTGGTGTATTGAAGCTGGGCCCCTCAACCACCAGGATCCCCCTTTCCGAATTTCCACGGGTCGCAGCGCACGGCAAACACGCCGGATTCCATTGATGTAAGCCTGGAACCTGGGCTTTGGGCGTTGGATCCCAGTGATGCTAGTCTGGAAGTCCAGCAGCGTCACTGGGAGGTCCCCTCACCACGTACAGGTGCCCACGTCGAGGGGTTAAATGATGCTAGAACTAGGGGACATAAATTCAAGTTACGGGGGGAAATGTTTAGATTGGACTGCAGGAAGTTTTATTTTGGCCAGCGAGTTATAAATTACTGGAATAAGTTGCCTACATGGGTGGTAGAGGCTGACAGTTTGGGGAAATTCAAAGGTCATCTGGATAGTACTTTCGGGTAAAGGAAGCGCATAGGATGATAGGTTTAATTTCCTTTTTTTTTTTTTTTTAAATTATTATCTAGTTATTTATTTTATCATTGTTTTGTTCAGATTTTTTTTTTTTTTTTTTTTTTTGGCTGGTGCAGCATAAGCCATAGGCTTTCTTGCACCATGCGGCCGTT
This sequence comes from Mastigoproctus giganteus, assembly GCF_048544385.1. Taxonomy (NCBI): domain Eukaryota; kingdom Metazoa; phylum Arthropoda; class Arachnida; order Uropygi; family Thelyphonidae; genus Mastigoproctus; species Mastigoproctus giganteus. The sequence continues at coordinate 176,893,255 of NC_143586.1, read as the reverse complement.
ACTAATACTAATCACAGGATGACTCGACGCCCATGACATTAATGAACTGATATCATCAGCCATTTTCAATCCACTGGAGGATGAAGGCCTCTCCAGCTACTTTCCAGTTCCTTCTGTTTTGTGCAATGGCCATCCATTTACTACCCACAAACTCATGAATTTCATCTATCCATCTCCGCTGTTGTCTTCCAGGTTTTCTTCTAGCTCATCTTGGGTACCATTCTGTTATTTTCGTAGTCCATCTCTCTCATCTTGTCTTGAGCTATGTGTCCTGCCCAAGACCATTTTAGTTCTTTAGTTTTGATAAGAATGTCCTTTACTTGAGTTTGCTGCCTAATCCATCTGTTTCTCTTCTTATCTAACAGTCTGATTCCCAATATAATTCGTTCCATTCTTCGCTGTGCAGTTCTCAGCTTCTCTTCCATTCTTTTGGTGAGTGCCCAAGTTTCACTTCCATAAGTCATGGTAGGGAGTATATAATGGTTCATTATTTAATGTTTCAGACAAATTGGGATACTGCTCCTCAGTATATGACTACATTTCCTGAATGCTATTGATCCAAAATTCATTAATAATAATAATTTATTTATCCCTATTTTATGTTACACTTTTTTTAAAGTGTAACAGCAAAACGGGAGGGAGAACACATAAGCCAATGTTTTTTAGGGGGTATTCCCTTAAAAAAAAACGATGAATGTACAATTTAAAAATGCACAGTTCTCAAATTGTACAGGTGATATTCGACAGAAATAAATTGGAGTGTTTTGTACATTTCTTTACAGAAGACTTCGAAAAACATCACTACTTATGACATTATTGTGAACATTTTCACAATTAAATGAGGAGAGAAAGGAAAAATGATGAGATACATGCACAGAAATTTACAAACTATTTGCCAACTGCTTCCTTTAACATTTGTACATTATTTTCATGGTGGTGTTTTTAAAATCCAGGAATTGAGTGGAAGGTAATTTGAATCAGACATCCCTGGTGATGTGTTCAATTAGTAGTTTCTTGAATTTATTTAGCGAAGTGACATTTTTGATTTTTGCAAGAAGTTTGTTCCAGGTTTTAGCACCTCTGCATTTTATACTTTTCTGACCTATGGCTTTTCTGAAAAGCGAAATCTTCAGGTTGGCTTCATTTCTTAGATTGTACGATATTTCTTCTTCTACCATGGTTATGAAAAAGGATCTGAAGAGAGGGGGAAGTCTGGTGTCTTCAAAGCATTGTAAACAAGGATCGCCTCGGCTTTTTGCAATAGCTGGTAGATGCTTAGGAGTCTCACTTCCTTGTATCTCGAACTAACCGATGCGTTCCAGGGAAGGCCCAAAATTGAACGAACGCATCGATTGAGAATGCAGTTGATTCTCGCGAGGTTTTCTTGGCTGGTGGTACCCCATGATGATTCCATAGGTGGGGTGCGGCTGAATTAAAGAAAGGAATATTGTCTGAGCAGAGAAGGAGACAACCAGGCACAGGCCCTGGCGAGTATTCCCGATAGTGACGAAGTTTTCTTTCGTAGGGTTATCATTTGTTTTGCCCAACTTAGCTTATCATCTAGCCAGATACCGAGAAACTTGGTTTCATTCACCCTTTCAAGTAGTTTTTCTTTGTATGTTACGTCTAAATCAATATTTAGTGGTTTGTTTTTCGTTTGAATCATCATGTATTTTGCTTTAGGGTCTTTATCTGTGATTAGGATGGAAATATCATCGGCATACGCTACTAGGTGAAAAGATGGAAGAAGAGAGAGAAAATTCATCGATGTAAAGAACAAATAGGATAGGTCCAAGAAGTGAGCCTTGAGATATACTCCTGGAGCAATAACAGATGTCGGAGTATGATTGATTTGTTCTTACGACAAACGGTCGATCGGTAAGGTAGTCCTTAAAGGAGAAGGTTAATTTTCCCTCTCAAGCCAAGGTTATTGTTGTTTAAGTAGAATAATATGGTTTATGCAATCAAAATCTTTAGATAAGTCAATAAACAGTGCTATAGCATAGTGACCCTTTTCAAGACTATCAATGATCCGTGAGCAGAAGTCAACAATTGCAAGATCAGTGGATCTTTTAGAGCGATAAGCATACTGTTGTTGATGGATGAGCTGATTTTCTTCAAGAAAACCCATGAGTCTGTTATGAAGAATTTTTTCGATTAATTTCGAAAAAACTGAGAGTAGAACTATTGGGCGAAAGTTGTTGGAGTTATTACGGTTTCCCTTTGGAACAGGGATGATTATTGCTTTTTTGAATTGAGAAAGGAATTTACCAGATTGAAAGGAGAGATAAAATATATACTTCAGTGGCGTAAGAATTGAGCTAAGGACCTTATTCAGCAGAGACGGAGATATTTCAAAGCCAGGGACTCCCTTTTCTTTCAATTGATTCCATGTCTCTAAAATCTCTTAATTGGAGAGAGGAGCGAGAAAAAAAAAAGAGTTTCTGATTGAGTATTTGGCAGATTCTCTCATTTCATTGTCTCTGAAGTCAAATTCGCCTTGAAAGAGGTTATTCATACTTGAAATAAAGTGGTTACAGAAGGCAATTTTTTTTAGCTCATCAACTGAAATGAGTACCTCGTTTTCAACTAAATCTCCAACATAGCGTCGTGATTTCAGTTTCCTTCCCGGTAATAGTCTGTTCAAAACTGTCCATTTTTTCTTGCTTGTTATGATACCCGTAAGTTGAGAACTATAGTATTTTCTTTTCTCTGACCGAATGCAGTCAATGACTTTGTTTCTGTACATTGTGTATTTAATTTTATCTGCCTCAATTCCTGTTGCTCTAGCAATTCTTGCAAGGTTGTCTATTTTCTTTAACATATTACAAATCTTGTTTGAGATGAACGGGCATATTTTCTCTCTTGTCCTGGTGGCCCTTTTATTCCCTGGGCTCCTGATATTTTCAAGAGAAAATTTTCAAGGAAGTCAAGAGAAGATTATTCTTCTCTTGACATCCAGCCATTTATAATTATTACAGCTAATAACTTGTCCCAGATAAGCATATGACCCAACCTTTTCAATTACTCCTTCAATCATCATATCCCTTTCTGTGGCATACCTGTTCATTATTACTTTTGTTTTAGCCATATTTATGTTTAGTCCAAAATCCTTAATAACCCTGAGTAACTGATTAAGATTTTCCTGTAATTTTTTGGGATCATGGCTTATGATCACAATGTCATCTGCAAATCGTAAATGGTTTAGGTACTCTCCATTCACATTGACTCCTTTCTGCGACCAGTCTAATCTTCTGAAAGCTTCCTCAAGGGCAGCAGTAAACAACTTCGGAGATAGTGTCTCCTTGTCGAATTCCTTTCTCAATTTTAAATTTGCTACTGTCTTTGTCTAGTCTAATAAAGGAGGTAGCGTTCTCATATACATGTATTTTCTTCAAAAATCATAATATGTGGGGTATCTATGCCTTGTCTTTCCAGTGCCCGAAACATCGCCTTATGCTGTATGGGGTCAAATGGCTTTTCATAATCCACAAATGCCAGGCATAATGGTGTTTTATATTCATTTGCCTTCTCCATTAGCGTGATATCACGTGAAGGTGATCCATAGTTGAGAATCCTGTCCTAAAGCCAGCTTGCTCTTTCGGTTGATTCTCATCAAGTATTCTTTCTAATCTGTTAGTAATGACCCTTGTGAACAACTTGTAGATGTGGGATAACAAGCTATTTGGTCTATAATTTCCAATTTATCTCCTTTCTTATGCAGAAAAACTGATTGCATTATTCCACTTCTTAGGAGTCACACCTTTTCTAATGCATTTTGTGAAGAGTCTTGCCAGTTTTTGTGTCATGTCTCTTCTTCCCAATTTTAACAACTCTACAGTAACTTCATCTTCCCCCCGGGCTTTCTGATTCTTCATTTTCTTCAACGCATGTTCTACCTCATCAGGAAGGATATTAGGTATGTCGTATGTATTACTAATTTGCGACCCATCTTCCCCACTGCTGGCATCATTCCCTCGCTCCTTGTATAAGTCTCCATAGTAGTCTTCTGCTATTTATAAGTACACCATCGCTATTCTTCAGTATCATTTGTCTTTCTGTATTACTGCTCATGGCTGCTGATTTAGATCCCTTGTTTTCCCTTAATGCTTGTTCTACTTTTCTTGTGTTAAATCTTCTTATGAGTCTCTTTCTAATGGCTTTCCATAACACAGTATACTCAATTTTCTCCCTGTCAGTGTTTTTCTTGCTCTTCATTTGTCGTCTTCGGTTCATCATAACAAGTGTTTCTTGACTAATTTTTTCTTCTTTGGATTTATTTTTACTTATAGGTTTCTTGGGCTTTATTACTTTCAGAAAGTTGATATTCCTCGTCGATATCTTGGTCCTGAGTAGTCTGCAGAAGCTTAAACTTGTTCTTAAGTTCCAATACATACTGCTTTTTCTCCTCTCTTATCTCAAAGACCTTCGTATTATTTACTCGAGTCAGTTTTTTTCCTTTCTTTTCTTACATCTATATCAAGTGTGCATCTTACCATTCTGTGATCACTTCCAAGATTTACCTTATTCAGGACGGTAACATCATTCCAATATATCTTCTGTTAGTGTGGATGAAGTCGATTTCATTAGTTGTTAATCCATTTGGGCTCTTCCATGTACACTTTCTGTTCACCATTTTCTTGAAAAAAAAAAGTGTTCATTACTGACAATCTCGAGATTCTGCAAATTCCACAAGTCTTTCACCAATTCCGAAATTTCCTATAGTTTCCCTTTCTGCGCTGTTTTGTCTCTTTCCAACCTTAGCATTGAAGTCCCCCATCATGATAGTCTAGTGAGTTTTCTGTTAATCTAGAGGACTCTCAATTTCGGTGTAAATTTCTTCAACCTCTTCATCATCATGACTATGTTGGTGCATAAACGATCTGATAAAAACTGCCCAAATTGCTGGAAGAAATCAAGTGGACCCAAATTCCCACTTTTTGGAAAAATTTTGAAATCTATCTTTCAGTGTCCACATATTGATTTGATTGGAATTACATCCGTTGTAGGCATGTGGCATATTAAAGTCTCCTAAAACAATTAAATGGTCCAGTCCCAGGTGCTGATCAAAACTTTTGGTCTATAGTGTTCACAAATTCAGTCATAACAGAATTATCAACAAGTGGTGGAAGGTAGACAAGCAAAACATAGCAGGAATAAGGGCCGCTGCCCAGTTGGAGGAAAATACCTTCAATGTTAGCCAGAACTTTAATTTTGGAGATAAGAATCTCTTTTTTTGCAGATGATCATGAGCTCACCACTTTTCTTATCCAGTCTATTCCTACGCATAACATCAAATCCTGGTGGGACCAAGTCACTGTCCTTAATATCTTGCATGAGCCATATTTCCACTAAAAAGTAAATATCGTAACCTTCTTGTAATATAAGGGAATAAGTTTCTTTAAAGTCGGTATTGTTCAGACATTGCACGTTTTGATAACAACATGGTAAACTGTCTCTTAAATTATTCTTATTTTGCCAAGATAGAATTCTATTTTCCTGTGTTTTCTTTATTGTCTGCTATTTATTTCCGTTTTATGGATTAGTATGTGAATGAATCCGTACTAAATAAAGTTGTAATCGGTACATTACAGCCTTGTAGCCTTTGCACCAATAAATCAAACAAATAATATAGTATGTGAATGAGTTTATTGACGTCGACCTTGTACTTACATTCCTTGAGAAAAGGCAGTGTCAATGTTCCTTCAGTCCAGTTACTCGTGTCCAGAATTCTTGCTTCATTGTCCTCGTTATATGCAACTTTAAACGATGAGTGGAAACCTCGATTTCAGTTTCGTTACCTTAACACTGGACTTACAAAAGCTATTAATGTAATCCTGTAGTTCTTTTTCAGTCGTAGCTGGGCCAACCTCGAAACCAATATAGCCTTGAGATTTGGGATAACTGTGAACTAGGATTCCAGTTATTTTTACTGCTAGCGTATATTCTTCTTTCTATTTTGTTCGCTTCCGCCTTATTCCTTTTTAATACTCAGCGTAACTATGCTTCGTCTGTCTTAGACTTCTTTTGTAACTGTAAAAGTGCCTCAAAAATTTTTCCTTATGATATTTAGATGCACTTTCTGAGATTTGAGTCTCGTTTAATTGCGTTTCACTTTTCAACCGACACCCTTCATTTTTACTAGTTTTCAGTGTTTCTGATTTTGAGCGTTCAAGCTGTATTTCTCTTGACTGAATTGATCCTTTCTCGTCTCTCTTCTTCAGCTTAGCACCTAAAATGTTAGTTCGTCCTCTGTTTGATTACACTTTTGTTCAAGGACTTTCACCCCGTTTCCAGGGTTTGAGTGCTTGCATTTTTTCGGTATTCCGTGCGGACACAGACAATTATAGATCCAAATGCTCGGGCTTCTTGTACTCACATTCGCGCAATCAGTAGCTGGGAAATTTTGTTCTGGTGCTGAAGCGATATGGGAAGCAAATTCGTCTGTTGTTGGAGTAAATTCGGTTACTGCCATTTGTAAATGTGCATCCTCTTTCACATGCCCTCACCGTGTGAAACTTTTGATATCGATTTCCTGGAATTGTAGGGGAATCAGGATCGCATTCGTTTTTATAAGTATGTCCTGTTGTACTGAGAGTCGTTAGGAATTGCCAGTATATTGCTGTTTTTGTTATTCTCTGGTGGTAATTCCAATAGTATTTGAGAGGAGACGATATTCGGTTCATCGTTGGAATCATTGCAAGAGCGACACTGCTTAACCTTCAGAACCAGATTCTATACTAGTTAACGGAACTTGGCGATGTTCGGAAGGGTTCGCATTTTTGAAGTAATTCAGCTCACTCAAGCAACAAATTGTATCATTGATGTCTTTGTGAGCACTCGATGCACTTTCTGGTTCTCTCCTAAGTAGTCGTTTGTTATTAATTCTGTGCGTATTAATTCTGTTCAATGTTGATTAACTAATTCATCAATTCAAGATTTCGTTTTTACAATCGGATAATTCTTGAAGCACACGAATTGGAAAGTAAGTATCTCAGACCATTTTTGATATAATATACTAATCTAGTTTGCGAGATTTTGTCCTTGTCTTAAGCTCTTTATAGTCAGAGACGAAAGCAAGAAACTCCTGTTCAATATTTAAAAGGCGTACTCTTAAGTTGGTTTGAATTAAAGACAGTGGGGGAGGAAATGGATGTGGGAGTTACGATAAGAGCAGTGTGAACAGGCAGCAGGAAAGATCATGGCGTCTTATTGATGATTTATCGAACGTTATCGTGTAGAGAGAGAGCGTGAGGTAATAATCCCACTGTATAAGGCAATAGTACGACCACATTTGGATTACTTTGTCCAAGTGTGGAGACCTCATCTGTAAAAAGCCATTGAGCTTCTAGAAAGTGTCCGAAGACGGATAGCTCTCCTGGTGAATCGGCAGGACGAGGAAAGACTCCGTTTATGTGGGCTACAGGAGCTTGGCAACCAGGCACCTTAAAGGTTTCCTGATTGAGGTTTATAAGGCCCTGATAGGAATTAGTAAAAATGAATGAATGTGGAATTCTTACTGTTATAAACAGTGAGATTTCCCCAGAGTTTGGGGAAATCTTGGAGCCGCAATCCAATTAACACTATGTTCTTAACAATTTCAGAACTGCGGGTCATAAATTCAAATTACAAGGGAAGAAGTTTAGATTAAATTCTACGACTTTTTCTTTCAGCCAGGAGTGGTTGATCGCTGGAACAGGTTGCCTTTGCGGGTAGTTGAGGCTGACAGTTTGAATAAATCCAAAAGGTCAACTGGATAATTACCTGGAGGGAAGCGTATAAAATTTGTATTTTCTTATCTACTTTTTTTTTTTTTATCTCGGCTAGGGCAGCAAAAGCCCTTGGTTTCCTTGTACTGTATGGCTATTATTATTACTATATAGAGAATCTCTGGAAAGAACCGAATCGTCGAGTGTGTTAGGACAGATTGCTCAAAAAACAGAACTGAACTAGTCGTTGCTTAGAACGCTAAATGGGAGAAAATGTCGGAGGTCATTTAGAAAACAACTACCTGCAGTTCCATGGAGACTGCAAGCTGTCATAAAGGCTAAATTGTATTTGTATTGTATATATAACTGTTGGACAGTGGCACCCAGACACGTCTATCTCCACCTATAATTTTGTATCCACGTTATATTTGGGTTTTTTTTTTTAAGAGCATTAGCAACTAAGGCCATATTGCTCCGGCATATGCGGTGGTCATTCCCTTGCCCTTTCCGCATCCTCAGTATTTGGTGGTGACGGACTCGAACCCCGGTCTAATCAAGAAGCGTGTGCTATGCACTGCTGCTCCTTCCCACGTGGCTACCGAGGCGCCTTGTATCCACGTAGTACTACTACAAATAGGCCTGCAGTATAATGTAAGTTAGTGTAATGTGTTGTTTATATTGTTAGTAACAGATCATTCTGCCACCAGGGAGCAGACATCACATAGGTGTCGGCTACCTGGTGCTCGTCCCTGGAGCCGGAATTGGTTCTAATATTCTGTTTGTGCTTATTGCACTAAAAACCACGTAAGCACCAGATATAGGGCAATACTGTGGGTGCCCACATTCCCACACCTGGAAGCAAAAAAAAAAAAAAAAAAAAAAAAAAACAGCTACCAGAGTTACACGAAACTCATAAAGGGTAAAGGTTTCAGCACACGTTATTAGAATCTAAAGGAGGTGATGGAATAGTCAACAGAGACGCATATGCTGTTCACAGAATTATGAACCGCATATGCATCTCATGGATGAAATCGAGATGAAGACGTAGATCTAACGATGGTAAAACAGAATAGAAGGGATGTACAAGTTTTCAACAGAGACGAACTTCTTCCAGAGACACATACGACAGTCGGTCAAGAAGTTCGTGTTTTGATTAGAATATCATTTGGCTCTAAATTTTATGGGCACACAATTTCCTAAAGAATATCAATGTGCCGCATTTTCGGGGCAAATTTAAACCCGATATCTCAGTGCCCTTAGCAGTAAAAACGGGAATTTTGGTGAAAGGCCATCATACGACAATGGAAGTCGGTTACGTGTGGACAGGCCCTTACTTGAAGTACTCCCAATTCACACAGAAGCAGCACGGGTTGACGAAATCTATTGCAACATTTCCTCGCAATCTGCATGCTTTAAATCCACCTCCCACAAGGGTGTTAAAATAAAAAGAAAAGAAAAACGAACAGCTAAAGCTCTCTCCCACCTATCAGCTGTAAATAACGAGGGCAGTCTTCCCTGAAGAAACTTAACGTCAGTATGCTGGATGGAGTGCAAGTTCCGCTGGTTATATACAATGACAGTTCGCGGCGTTTTCTCTGGAAATTCCTGCTCTGTTAGCCTTGCTGCTCGATTCCTCATTTCAACTCCACCATTCAAGTAGTTTATGGTGGCGCCACTCGCCCGTCACGCTCAGTATCGCGGAGATTTAAATTTAATTAGATAGAGATTAGCCTCGCCAATTTCGTTCGCCACGAATTAAGGAGTAAGCAAACAGTCTGTATCGTAACCCCTACCCCCCTCCCTCCACAAAAAACCGGCTTTCTACCTTCTCCATGTATACTGCTTAGATTTCAACTTCGCTCCAGCTTCTCGCCGCCTACTCATGCGCAGACAACCACTGCCTTCTTTCTATTCTCTTCCTCTCTGACTGAGGCATCGTGTTTCTTGCGCAACGTCCGTAGAATTAAAATTGTAGAAGAAAACATTGTGTGGAAGAAGGGCGAGGAAGAGACTCCGTGAACTATTAATGCCTTAAAGATGGCGGCGGCGAATAGGTTTCCTTGGCGAATACAAATGGCCGTGTAATGCTGATGATATCGCGCAGGATATTCGGTAGCAGTGTCGTAAACTCCTCGCACAATTTCCTTGGACGAAGTCATTTCCGAACAAAATCCTTTCAGGAATATGTTAAGTGGTGTTAGAAGTTAAAGTTCGGGATGAGAAAAGCCACAGAAGAAGGTGGTGCGTGAAAGCACCGAGGTTATTTGGAAAGATATTCAAAGAGAAAAAGTTTGGCGTGAAAGAAGGCAAGTAAGACGCAATCACGTGCCCTTGCAGCTCCACAGAAGTGGCCGAAGATCGGTGGATTTGGGAACACTCGATGGCAGCGACTGAAGGGGTGAAGTTTCCGATTGCGTTGTTTGCGAGTTTCTAGGAATGATTACCCGAGAGGCGATCATTACAAACGGAATGCGTGTCGCCGTTTGAAAGGGTAAACAGCGGAAGACTGCTGAAACAAACTATTCGTTGCTGTAACTGTATTTCGCACGATTAAGCGTCGCTGCATGTCCTCTGATGAGCGTGTACGCCGTTGAGCTCGGTGGATGAAACAAACACGCATTACGCCGCCAGTTTCTCCGATCAGCTGTTGACACACCGAGTGAGACCTTCCTGACGTTGCCATCAGTTAATAGAACTTGCGAGAGCGCTAATCTTTATATAACAATTATGGAACGTCACGGGTTTAATGAAGAGCCTCCAAGCCATCCCCAATGCAGCCTTCGTTCCGATATACGTTCCTCGTTGGTTGCATTTCTAATAGTTCGATGGTTGCATTTCTAATATATACGGAATGGTTAAAAGATGGCACGCACCAAAAGGCAACGCCTTCTTACAGCAATTCGTGTTTACAATCCGGAAATATCAAAACAGCATTCGTATCAGTGAGAGCATTTGTCTTTCAGAATCCACGCAAAAAAATGTTGCCCTTTTGCAGGAATATCCTGCCCTTTCTTCTGTTTTTGCAGGCGGTTCCATTTAACCTGCACAGATAATGCAAATGGCCTTAATTCTCACAGTAGAACAAACTTGCCTGTGCAAAGGGTTGTGTGGATTGCACTGCTTTCAAACAGAAGGCCTCACCAAAAATTTAAGTCACGAAATAACAGCTTGTTTCAGGACTATATATGCGGTGATGGGTGCATGGTTCTCCATCGTGCAAGCTCCAGAACATACGAATAAATGAGTAGCTTATGATGAAACAAGGCCAAAGTATCACGTTTGAATCACGTTTCGTGTTTCCTAATTTTCAATTTTTATTAAAATAAAACCAGCTTGTTTACCGATTTTTTTATTAAAATACTTTCTATTACGTATAAAAATCAACAAACTTAATATTTACGAAATATTTAATAAATTTCTAATATATTCAACATATTCTAGAAAGGTGTAGACGACTCCTGAATGTGGTAGAATGTAAATGATTCTAGGAAGTGGGAATATCGTTTCGTTATTATAGAAGATTGTACTGTACTGTTTTTCAATAATATAAAATGAGGAGTAAGAGCTGTAACTTATAAAATCGAACACCCGTCATTCAGAAAGGAGATTTTGGCATAATTTTTTTGTTTCGTGAAAAACATGGAAGGAAATAAGGAACTAGGTTTCGAAAAAAGAAGTGCTACTACAACTCTGTATAAAGAGAGTTATGCCGCGAGAACTGGCAAAAAACTAGGTTTTGCATTTAAAGGAATACAAACTGTCATTCGACGATTCGAGTGGACTGGCGATTTTAAGGACAATTTGTGAGACAATCAACTGAAGGAAAAAAAAAAAAAAAAAAAAAAAAAAAAGATACCACATTGTTTAGTGCCTACAGTCAAGCAGGGTAGTGGTTCCATCGTGATCTAGGGTTTCTTCTATTTTTCTGGAGTGGATAACATCGTCAGAATTGAAGGAATTTTAAGAAAAGAAACTGTATAAACATATTTTTGAACATAATGCAGTATCCTTTGGACTTCGACTTGGTGAAAGAAATAATATTTTACAAAACAACAACCTGAAACACAGCTCTAAGCTGCGCAGGGACTTTCTAGCAACTAAACAACAGGAGGGAGTTTTGAAAGTTATGCTGTGGCCACACGAATCGCCTGACTGAAACCCAAAAAAGCTTTTATGAGATGAAGTCCGTAAAGTCTGACCATCTCCAAAATTTATGGGGAACGTTGCAGATCGCTTCGAGTAATGTTAATCAAGATTATTTTAGGCTATTACGGACACAATTATAAAACTAATCGCCAGAATGTCAAGTCTGTGTAAGGCACTGATAAAATATAGTGGAAGATATTTTGATGAAAATTAATATAGTTGTTAAATCATCTTTTTTTTTCCTAAAATTTTCAATGCTAATAAAAAAAAAAAAGTTAAAATACTTTGTAGTGTGTCACACTTAATTTCGAAAAGATTAACGAAAACTTGTCATACGCTGTGATTCCAAACTTTTAGGCAGTAGTGTATGTACCACGACCTATTTCACACCGACTTCGATTGGTAACACTTCGTACCCTGTTTCGACGACACAGGTGGACATCGAGTCCAAGGTGACGAAGGGTTTCAGGACACTATGCGAAATGAAAGTATTTATATGAGACATACCTCTAAATTAATACTACTCATTTTAACCTGAATTTTATTTGTGGCCAGATACTAAATTCAGTTTCTGGCCATATTAAAGTTCATGGAACATTAAACTTGAGTCCACAAATTAAAATTTGGCGCTTTGGAATCGAGAAAACTTAAAAATCCAGCAGCACATTTTACAAAAAATAAAATACTTTAAAATCCGGATTAAGAAAGTAATCCGGTAATGGTATAAACGATCGCCTGTTTTTCAGAATCCATGCAAAAAAAGATGGAACATTTCTTTCGTTGCAAGATGCTTGCAGAACTCCCTGGCCCGGCAACCTGTTTTTGCGAGCGGGATTTACAAATGCGATGCTCTTAATTCTCACAGCACAATAAACTTGTCTTTGCAACGAATATACACCAACTTATACCGAGTGCCCTTGGGCTTTTTTTAGTTCTCCGCTCTGCGATTTATTTATTTATATTTGTTTCCCCTCCACACTTGGCGTACATGAAAAGAACCTTTACTTTTTCCGATATCTTGTATAAAAAAAAAAAAAAAAAAAGAAGATTTCTTGTTTCGCACTACAAATACACAGTATGGCTATTAAATAATGAGCGCCCACAAATACTACACACCAAGCACCACTGAGAAACAAAGGCACAGCGCACAAATAACCTTTCCTAGTTGTCTGCCAAGTCACGCTCATTCCCTTTGCAGTGTAAGACGATGAACGAGGTATCCATGAAAAGTGATCAAACCGTGGACCAGGTAAGGACAGTGATCAGAATTGATTTTCGTTTAAACATTACAATATGGTTGCATTAGAACTCAACGTGGAATTCATAAACGTGCAGGTAGACAAATTTTAATCGAAAACTTATGCATGAGAAAATTGTGTACCAAAAATTTTGGGATGATGTTTTGAAAAAAAATTTAAGGAGATTCACACTTCCTAAGTACTGTTATCACTTTCGAAGAAAGTTGACTGTTCCAATAGGACGGATAAACTAAAATACAGTCAGTGCAATGGGGGATAAAGCAATACCCCAGACCAAAAAAAAAAGCAAGAATATCAAAATCAAATATGAAAACCATTCTTCTTTCTTTCTTCGACATTAAAGGAATTATTATGGCTAAATACATCCCATGAAATCAGACTCTCAATGAAACATTACATTGAAGTTGTGAGAAGGCTGCGTGAAAAAATTTGAAGGAAAAGAATTGAATTGTGGAAGGACGGTTGGATGCTCCATCAAGACAATGTTCCAGCACACAATTCGCTCCCTGTTCGCCAGTTTCTGGCCAAAGAAACAAATTCCAGCGTGTAAACATGCAAATCACTCGCCCCTTGCGATTGCTTTCCCTTCCCTAAACTGAAAAGTGTAATTAAGTGCACCCATTTTCGGTCCGTCGAAGACAGTCAGAAAGTAACGACCGAAGTGTTAAAAGGGCGTACAGATTACGACTAGAAATATTCTGTGCTTGAAAGAAACGTATGGAGCAGTGTGTGAAAGTTGTTGTAAGATTTTAGGAGCATCAGCGACTAAGGCCATATTGCTCCATGTATACTATCTGTAAATTGTTGTGTTCTGAGGTCGATTTTCTGTTTGCTGGAGGAAAAAATCTGAGTTTCCGTGAGGGAAAACAATCCTTGCCTGAGACCGACTAACGCAGTCACGTTGTGAAAATTGCCCATAAAAATTTTTACGTCATTAACGGGACTCTAACTAGAGTCTTTTCCACCTGGTACCCAAGAGGACAGTGTTTGTTGGTTTTTTTGTTTCTTTTTAATGAAAACCCCAAACATGAGAGGTATTAGAACCTATAGTACTTGGTACCGTGCATGGGTTGGAGGTTGAGAAGACGAAAGAAGATATTTGTTGACATTGGACTTGAACTTCTCTAGACTGTAATTTTCAGGAAATACGTATGAAGGAAGGTTGTTCCAGAAAACGGCAGTTGAATGAATAAACGAGGAAGATGAAAAAGTTGGTTCTGTGGGTTTGAAGTTGGACAGTAAATGGTTGTTGGCTGCACGTGTTCGGACTGCGGGGGATTATAGAAGCCAATTTAGAAGAACAGCGGCCATGGAAGTATCTAGAAAAGGCATGCAACAGAAAGAGAACGTTTCTACTGCATACCTTTAACAGTCTCTTCACTCTATATGAGACAGAGTTGAGAGACTCTGTTAGAGTTCACTCATTAATTAACCTAACCTCCCTTTTCTGAATGGAATCTAGAATGAATGGTCACAAAAAACCTCTGAGGTTTTTGGAGCACAACCCCAGATGTGGGAACAATATTCCATGGCAAGGCGGATTTGCAATTCATACAGAGTGAGCAGCTGTTTGGAAGAAAATTAACGCCGAGAGCGAAAGAGAAAACCAAGTTTTTTAGATACAGAGGAAGCAATATTTGTAATATGCGTGTGCCAAGAGATTAGAAGTCAGGGTAATCCACAAAAGAGATGTTATTTTGCCTAGAAATCGTCACCAAAGATAAGCATAGGAGTAGAAGAATCCTTTTTGCGAGATATAAGACAAGACTGAATTTTACAAGGATTGAAATCAACAAAGTTGTCTTTGCCCCACTGGAGAATTACATGGAGATCGGCATTGAAGGAATTGGTAGTGGCTATTGAAGAAGTTGAAGCTATTTGAGCAGAGCAATTTCTCAAACGGGAAAGTGGAATGCAATGTGCTATCATCAGAAAAACTATAGATAAAATTTCCGGTCAATGTAAGAAGATCATAAAATGGTGGCAGAAAGAACTGAACTTTGGAGAACACCAGATTTAGTGGAGAAGTTAGAAGACAGAGAGCCATCTACCATCACCCGGACCGAGCGGTACAGCACACGCTTCTTGATTATACCGGGGTTCGAGCCCGTCACCACCAAATACGGAGGATGCGGAAAGGTCAGGGAATGACCACTGTATATTCCCGGAGCAATATGGCCTTAGTTGCTAATGCTCCTAAATAACAAACAAACAAACAAACCGAGCGGTAGAGAGAAAACTGGATACCCAATTGCAAAAACAGTTGTGAAACCATAAGATGGAAGCTTATTTAGACCTTTATGCCAAACGCGATCAAAAGCCTTCGAAATGTCAAGAGCAACTACTTAAGTTTCAGCAAACATGCATATAAATAAATAAAAATAAATTTTCTGATTATACTCCGGGACGACCAAACAAGATACACAGAATACAAGAAACAGCACCGTATTCAGCAGTCACGGGCTTGAACCCCGGTCACTCAAGGCACGTGTACTTATGCACCCGCGCGCCTGAGCACTAGGGTACGGGGCCTTACAGTTACATTATTTAATAACCACACCTTGTACCGTACATTATTAATACGACAGAGATTGTCATCTCAGAAAAGCACATTCGATGAAGTTCGCCCTCGTGGTAGCACAGTTGGTAGAATCGCCGTCCTCCCCACACAGGACGGAAAAGACCCGAGTTCGACTCCTGTCGAAGACGGAAGGAATTTATGGGTTTTTTTCGCAACGTGGCTGAGTTAGTCGGTCTCATGCGATGATAGCATGGTTTGTCTCCTGGAAATTCAGGTTTTTCTTCCAGCAAAACAAAAAATCGACCTCAGAATACATGCAATTTCACAGACAATATACAGGGTGTCTCAAAAATATTGGTACAAACGTTTAGGGGAGGTAGGTAACATCTAAAGGAATGTGAATCGCATAAGAACCCCAGAAACGTCACTGGAGAGTAGTAGCAGAGGCACAAGAAGCAGAAATGACACAAGACAGTAATTAGTGGCAAACATTTATTTGACATAATATTAACAATGGAGTACGAGATGGATGCATTTCATGATGTTACAACAGATGCTCGAAGGTTCTACCATGAGACGCGATGCATGCGTCACACCGACGCAGCATGGATTGGTGGACACGATCGAACACACCTGGAGTTTCTTTGACAGTAGAAGTAGAGCAGACGACTTTCGCCACGAGATCCATTTTCGTCTCCACGGGCGATTCATGCACGATAGATTTGAGGGCCCCCCACTGAAAGAAATCAAGGCTTGATAAATCAGGTGAGCGTGGGTGCCAGGCAACGGGTCCACCACGGCCAATCCATCGACGCCCAAAACGCCTGTTCAAATGGTCACGAACACACCTTCCATAATGGGCAGGCGCCCCATCATGTTGAAACCAAATGTTGCGTCTCACATTTGCTGGAACATCGTCAAGTAACCCTGGTAGAACTTGTTCAAGAAAGATCCGATATTTAGCGGAGTTCATGTTGGATGGTAACAGGTATGGGCCGACTAAGAAGTCACCGACCATACCTGCCCACACATTTATTGCGAAGCGATGTTGTGCCGCGTGGGGGCGCACACCATGTGGGTTGTCGTGAGCCCACACATGAGCATTGTGCTGATTGAATAAGCCTTCCCGAGTGAAATAAGCCTCATCCGTGACCAAAACATAGGCTGGAAAATTCCAGTCTTGAACACTTTCTTGGAGAAACCACTGCGCAAAAACCACACGTGCAGGATGATCTTGGAGGAGCAGTAACTGAACCCTTTGGAGATGAATGGGGTGTAAAGAATCGTCGTGCCAGACACGCTGTACACTGCAATGAGACACTCCTAAGGCAAAGGCGACGGCACGTGTGCTGGTAGTAGGATTATTCTGGACGGCATTCAACACACTTTCTTCCATGGCGGGAGTTCGCGTCGAACGTGGTCTGCCCGCGCTGCTCCTGTTACCTCTAAATGACCCATAATCGCACAAATTTTGATGCACACGCGCAAACAAACGGTGGTCCGGTACATGTTTGTCTGGGAAGCGTTCTCCATAAATTCGTTGAGCTGCTCGTCCATTGCCCTCTGCTAACCCATACACTAGGTGATGTCTGCCAGCTCACAGTTCGTATATCGATGCATGCTCTTCGTGCGGCGACTACTGCTTGAATGAGTAAACCAGAAATTTTCCCTCTCGCGAACTGATGAACAGCGCTGTGTACCGACTTACGTGACGTTTCCAGTTATGGGTTCCTATGCGATTCACATTCCTTTAGATGTTACCTACTTCCCCTAAGCGTTTGTACCAATATTTTTGAGACACCCTGTATACACAGAACAACAGCGCCTAAGCAGCTTCTAAATTCCAATAACAACAAAGATGAAGTGCATCGATCCAAACGATGACTCAGCTATGATTAAAATCGCAAAATCAGAGCCGTAAAAAAAAAAAAAAAGTCAGAAAAGTGAAAGTCGCAATTTAATGCGAGAGATAACAGATAAATAAGATCGCATCGGACTCGCCATTTGGAATCCAGGTTCAATGTTGGAAATTTCAATTCGGATTTAATAGTAGTGCTCCCGCTATTTTTAATAACTCGAACTTCTGAAAAATATGGAGAATTATCGGAAGTAATTACTGAATGCAATCGCTAATTGTACTGAGGCCATTTTGTTTCGTAATGTCCATAACGTTCAAAATCTTAACACATTACTGATATTCAAGGTGTTACTTCTTAGTATGACTGATATTCGAATTAAACACTTACTGCCCTAAGATTCGAATGAATTCTTACGAAAAGGATCTTCGTAAGATTCTTATGAATCTTGCGAAGATCCTTTTCGAAAATAACTCAGAGCTGGGGGCATTGTGCCACACCTTCCAGCTACGTATTATGCTCGAACCACAACTTAATCTCCTCTAGACCGCCTTATTCAGCTCGGAATTTGCACGTCATTAATCTTCTGGCTTACCCCGAACAGTCCCTTTGTTCGAAAAAAAGATTGGGAAAAGACGGGAGATAAGAATAATGGTCACTTCTTCGATCTTGCCATCAGTGACAGACAAAGAATTTGAGTGTGGTTTTGGCGTGTGCATATTTGTCTTGTACTTTATTAGAAACGTGACCAATGTCTCCAATAAAATAGCAGCCTCCATCGCTCTTCTGATCCAGCGCCGAGAATTTATTTCTCTCAGAAAAACTTTTCGATAATACCGGAACTGTCTAATAGGCTAGCAAAGCAAGTGATGCGAATTCCCCAGTTTGTAAACAAGACTGTTACAGAAGAATGCCGATGCACGTTATCAGGGAATGGCATAATTGATAGTTGTCCAACTGCTAATCATGTCATCGTTATTGTCCGTCCCCTTTGGGCAACTGTCCATCCTAGCTTACCCGATAAGTTTCTTTCTGAATATTTTCAAAATTATCAATTAACAAGTCAGGAATGTGTCAGCGATGTTCACTTCGCGCTGTCAAAAGATAAGAAAAGTGATCGTTAAATTGCAGTTTCAAACTGAAATCGTGTTTGTCTTCAAGATTCATAAAAACCTTTTTTTCTCAGCAGCAACTGTTTAATGTACATTTAACAACCTCACGAAAGCTTTCAATTCGATGTTAACCATTTAATTTGTAGAATGGCAGTACAAACACGAATATGCAAAATATGCTGACAATAGTTGCAAACTCGACAAGTTGTCTGTTACTTGCAAAGTGGCCTTAAGTTACGTTCCGCAAGTGTGAATCCATTTCTGAGCCCTCAATTAAACGTAATCGCATTCGCACTGCCATATGAGATGGCCATTCTGCTGCTTATCTGACGTGCAATTCTTTTGTCTTCATCTAGAATTTTTCCTGGACCATTGAGACTTATTCTGGAGAGGGAGGGTCCTTGGCAGTCCAGGCTGTGAGTCATCAGCCACAGATAGAGCTTACAATACCGGTATCACGGTCATTTTTTCCGGTATTGATAAAAAAAAAAAAAAAAAAAAAAAACACTTATAATTTAATCACATAAAGGTTATAAAATCATCTTGATGTGATTATGACGTTGTTATCTCTACTAGCAAATGTTCGATAAATCGTCAATAGGACACCATGCAACATTACAACCTGTCCACAATTCTCGGACAGCATGTCTGACCGTATCGTAACTCCAAGTCCCGTTCCTCCAGTATTGACTTTAGTTCAACTCCACCAAGTGTATACTGTAAATTATTTTGGGGTTGCTGTTCCCCAGGTGTAAGACTTTGCATTTTGCTGAATTAAAGCATAGCTGCCACTTTTCTGACCCTGGAAGTCTATCTAGGTCACTCTGAAGAAGTCTGCAAGTTTAGACCTCACGCCCTCCATCGATGTCATTTAAGATAATCAAAAACAACAGTGGTCCCAATACTGATCCTTGGGGAACCCCACTACTTACATTAACCCAATTTGAGGAATAACCATTTATCACAACCCTCTGCCTGGTGCCCTCAAGCCACCGTGCTATCCATCTAAGGATTTTTCCCTCTGATTCCAGCCTGCTCCAAGTAATCACTCATGTGGGACTGAGTCAAATTCTTTGCTGAAATCTAAATGAACAATGTCGAAATTATTCCCTAAATCCAGCTCACGAGTGACCTGTGAAAATGGCTAACCAGATTTGTTGAACATGATTTTCCCTTTACTACAAAACCGTGCTATGTATCCTACCGAATTCCATTTCCATCTAAATGATCTTGAATTCCACCCTTGATCATTGCCTCCATGATTTTCCCTACTACTCAAGTTAGACTGGCCGGTCGGTTATTTCCCGTTACACTCCTAGAACCGCCTTTATGTTCCAATTTACACCAATCCAACGGAATGTCTCCCGAGTCCAGTGATGCTCTCATAACCAGCCTTAATGGTTCAATGCACTCACTTGCCGCCTCCTTTATGATTATAGGGTATATATGCCATTAGACCCAAAAACCCCAAACCTAAGTGATTTCGTCATGCACTCCAGACAGACCCTTTCAACTATAACGCTAACAAAACAACACCTTATAAATACCATCAATAGACTTCCTAATAAATCTACAACTGGTCCTGACGGCTTCCCTCTATTCATGGTTAAAGTGTGCAGTGCCTTTATTGTGGAGCCCCTTCTTGTAATCTTTAATCGCATATTGAAGTTCGGATCAACTTGGACAATGTGGAATCACTACAGGGTACAACCCATACCCAAAAGAAGAAACCCAAAGGAACCTACGGACTTGAGACCGATCTCAGTGGGCTGGTCTCTATTAAAAGTGTTTGAGAAAGCTATCTTATCCGCACTGATCGACCAATGCTTCTCTCATAGACCCAAACATCTGCATACTGTGATCCCCAAAAGATATACAAACCTACTGGATATCCTATTTAAAATTCAAACTGCTCTCAACAGTAAATCTCAGCTGGACGTCATCTTCCTTGATATTTCATCTGCTTATGATAAGCTCTCAATTCCCGCTCTCGTCTACATTCTAGAAAATACTTTGGCATTACTGGAAACCTGCTAAAAACCATCAACCTCATCCTTACACCAAGACAACTCATCATCAGCTATAAATCCTTCCAACAGGAGTGTATTATAAAGAGAGGAGTACCACAGGGAGGAGGTGTCCTATCCTGTGTACTGTTCGCCGCTGCCCTTGAACCCTTCCTCGCAAGCTACACTGATTTCTCATCATATGCAAATGACCTCAAATTATATATAAAATCAAAAGACCCTGAACAAACCCACCTGATAAATCAGCGAGCCGCCGTCCTGATCAACAGCCTTGTAACCCATCTACTGCAGATAGGTGTGGAACTAAACATATCTAAATCAGCCCAAATCACATTTACAAAAAAGAGAATCAAAAATGACATCACAGCAACGGAGTGCAGATAAGGAAAATGAAGTTTCACACCGACCTCGGCTTGACTTGGGACGAAGGCCTCACTTTCCAAAACCATTTCTCGACCATGAAAACAGACTTTCTCGGCGATGTGGGTAATTCGACAAGAGCTGACGGGGGTACTCCACGTCGATGTAGTCGAAGGATACGTCCAGCGGTGCCTACAACCTATTGTGATCACGTGTGTGCATCACCAATCTTGTCTTCTGCCCCGACGTCGTATATAAATGGATTCGTCGCAGTCGAGTACTGGGTAATGCGATGGATGAACAGGGTCACGGGCAATGTATTCACCATCTCCAGGGCTGTTTTATATACCAACTTAAATATCACTCCCTGGAGAGTTCACATTGCATCCAGGAATATTGTTTGTTATTTAGGAGCATTAGCAACTAAGGCCATATTGCTCCGGGAATATGCGGTGGTCATTCCCTTGACCTTTCCACATCTTCCGTATTTGGTGGTGACGGGCCCAAACACCGGTCTAATCAAGAAGCGTGTGCTACCACTGCTGCTCCTTCCCACCTGGCTACGGAGGCCCAGGAATATTCTTCTTTCTCAGATGCTTACCGGTGTGATTGACGCCCTCAGTCTTCGAGGATTTCTCTACTCCACGTGCTGGACGCAGTAATGCCAGCCCTTACCCACCGTTGCATTCTATACTGTGCAGTCTGAAGAATTTCTTCCCAAACAACGCAGTAAACCTTTTCAATTCATTGTCCTGTGACCACCCTGTGAAATACTCCGAAAGCAAGCAGTACATAGTGAAGAGCCTCTCAGAAGCGCACAGATCTTGTGAATGAGTAAATTTTGTAAACAATATTGTAAATATACGCACTTGTGTAAATATTGTAATCGTGAAGTATATCATTGCAATTCTGGATTTTTGTACACCCTTCTAGCCGGTCGGCTGTGTATAAAGGGTGAAAGCAAACACGCTATTTTTAATAAACGGATTTAATAATAATAATAATAATAATAATAATAATATGCCATCAACCACAGGAGCCTTACTTGCCTGTAGTCGCGAAAGTTCTCATTAAATAATTATTTGAAATTTCAACATCATTAATTACATTTTTTTCAACTACACTTCCATAATATCTCATTGACAACACAAAGGGTTTTCAATGTAAATATCGATGAAAACTAACTGTTCAGTTCATCTGCAACTTCAGCTATGTTATCTAATACTATCCCACGTCCATTACATAAGGGTTCAATCTGATTTGTCCTTCTGTTCTTTGCATTTATATATGTGACGAATTCCTTATCCCCACTCTTTGCTCTCTCCCAGACTCAGTAAAGATACTATACTGAAAATTATACTTCGCTGAAAAAACGTCTTTCTCCTTCAGAAAATTAACAGAATAACCATGGAAGACCAACATGGAACAGAACATGGGTGTTCCGCAAATTCTTTCCAAAATAAGAAACTGCCTGACTCCAATGAGATTTTAAAAGATGAACTTGAGTCGGAAATTAATGAAATACTTTTAACTATTTTTGCTAAAAGAGTTAAAAGCCTAGAAAATATGGACTGAGATCGTCTACGATTATCTCAGTACCAGAATAGAATCGAAATCAGAAGAGAAAAGTCAACAATTGCCATTGTTGACTTCTGGAGCAGAAGTCAACAATGGCAATTGTTGACTTCTGCTCCAGGATCACGGACTGTCTTGAAAAGGGTCACTATGCAATAGCACTGTTTCTAGACCTATCAAAAGCTTTTGACTGCGTAAATCATAATATCCTACTCAACAAGCTCAACAATCTTGGCTTGAGAGAAAAAATTAACCTTCTCCTTGAAGACTACCTTACTGATAGGCCATTTGTCGTTAAAACAAACTAGTCTTTTTCAGACATTTCTTATTTCTCCAGGGGAGTAACCTCAAGGCTCACCTCTCGGACCTATCCTATTTGTTCTTTACATTAATGAATTTCTCTCATCTTCCATCTTCCCACCTAGTAGCGTATGCCGATGACATTTCCATTCTAATCACTGATAAAGACCCTAACCAACTTCAATGCAAGATCTCTGCCCTGCTCTCTGAAATGCATAGTTGGCTTCAAAAGAATCAGCTGATACTAAACCCAGAAAAATCCAAATATATGGTGTTTAGGACGAAAAATAAACAATTAAATATTGATTTCGAAATAACATCCAAAGGAAAACAACTGGAAAGAGTGAATGATACCAAGTTTCTAGGAATCTGGCAAGATGAGTTGGGATAAACAAATGATCACCTTACGAAAGAAGGCTTCGTCACTAGCAGGAATACTCGCCCGAGCCTCTGCCTGGGTACTTCCTTCCCTTCTCAGACTAGTATTCTTTTCCTTAACACAGCCTCACCTCACCTCACCTATGGAATCATCTCATGGGGTACGACCAGTCAAGATAACCTTGCGAGAATCAACTCCATTCTAAATCGATGTGTTAGTTCAATTTTGGGCCTTCCCTGAAATGCATCGGCGACTTCGAGATATAAGGAAGCGAGACTATCAAGCATCTACCAACTGATACAAAAAGCTGAGGCGGGCTTTGTCTACAAAGCTTTCAAAACACCAAACTTTCCTCCTCTCTTTAGATCCTTTTTTATAACAATAGAAGAAGAAGGAATAAGATATAATTTAAGAAATGAAGCGAACCTGAAGGTTCCCCTTTTTAGAAAAGCCAGAGGTCAGAAAAATATAAAATACAGAGGCGCAAAAACCTGGAATAATCTTCCTGAAAATATCAAAAATGCCATTTCACTAAGCAAGTTCAAGAAGCTCCTAACTGAACATATCACCAGGGATGTCTGATCTAAATCACCTTCCACTCAACTCCTGAACTTTCCACAATGCATAGCAGTTTGGAAATGGTATAAACAAGTTGAAGGAATAGCTGTCAAAAAGCTTGTAACACTCTACGCAATTATTTCATATTTTTTTCTTTCATACTTGTTATTGTAAAAGAATTCACAATGTAATTATAAGTACTTTTGTTAACCACGCGACATATGTGGTTGGTTTACGAAGTCTCTGTAATGGAATGTAGAAACATGTCCGATTCATGATGTATCTGTTTTTATTGTTATCTTTTTCAAAGGGAACACCCCCTAAAAGCCTCTGGCTTATGTGTTCTCCCTCCCTTCTTGCTGTTATCGCCCAACAATTGTAACACAAAATAGGGATAAATAAATTACCAATTATCAATGTGCGTTTTCTGCCGCTAATCAAATACTACAATCAAGTACCAAAATTAGATCCATTTTAAACGATCATAATATTGATTGCTTATGTTTCTTAAGAGCTCACTTTATTCGGACAGGTAATGTGGATGCTTAAACATTACTAAGCTTTGCAGTAACAATATGTATTTTTTTGTTTTTGGAATAAAACTGTATTTTAATGATTTTTTCAGAATATTTATTATCGCAATAAAAAAAGTTTATTTAAAACATGAATTCAAGTAAATACAGTACTGTACTTGTTTTTTCCCTTCCTTTATTGCACCCAATTGTCATCAAAATTTGAGAAAAAAACGTTTTGTTTTTGGAATACCTGCATCATAAATTAAAAATACCGGTATTAAGATTATTAACGGTATTGTCAGCCCTAGCTACAGATGATCGACCTTCTTTAATGCGTAATATCACTTGAGAACTGCAGTTCTCTTCAGACATTTGTCAGTTCTTGTTTGTAGCTCTGTTGCGCTCATTCACTAGCAATGGAGTGACATACTGGATTTATGCTGATTAACTGAAAATAATAAATAAACAAAATTTTCTGTTTATACTCCGGGACAACCAAACGGTCAGAGGAGTTCACAAGATAGAGAGAATACAAGAAACAGCACCATATTCGGCAGCCATGGGCTTGAACCCCGCTCACTCAAGGCAAGTGTACTTATGCACCCGTGCGCCTGACCACTAGGCTACGGCGGCCTTAAATCCTTTACTCCAACCAAGCCGAGTGACAGTGTTCTGTCTGTCACAAACCAGATTAACAGTACCCTCCACCAACTTATACCGCCAGCGTGATCCACTAACTAAATCCGTCCAAATGGTCTTATCCCTGAAAAATTCACTTATTCCGTAAGTTAATTTTTCAGGGAAATTTTTCCTGTTGCTAATGAATCCAAATGCTCCAGGATAGTCCAATCCTTGCTGACTTAGGTTTTTGATTGATTCAAGGTTAAGGTTCCATCACCAACTCCGAGACACTGCAAAACAAAACTTGCAAGCTAAGGCGGATAACGAAGCAGCACACCTGATTTACGTCAGGAATGTAGCTACTGTCCGTAACTACAACCAGTGATATTACTTCCATCTTATACAGAGCTGAGATCTGGGGCTCTGCATCCCTATACAGTAAAACCTCTATTTGCAGTCGAGTATTCAAGTTGCGCTGGACTATGTATAAAACACAATCTTCGCTCAGTTGCAACATTTCTGCTACGGAAACCACTCTATGAGGATGTTACCTGGAATCATCTCGTTTCCTAATGTTCAGAGATGCTCAAAACTTGGAAGATTCCCTAAATGAACAGTGAGATCGTCATCTCTTTGCTCAAGACTACATTTCACGGACAGATTCACATCCTATTAACTTAATATTGCTAGCATATGCAAATTTTGAGGTTTTCTTATAAGATTAATAGATTCTAATTCAGCTAAGATTTATCCCCGAAAAGTTCTCAAAAACTCGAATACAGAACTACTACAGTAAAGTGCTCTCTGCTTAATATTTGAATCCTTAACCGTGGTTTTCTATATAACAGTCGTCATCCAACACTTCGTTTCCAGAAAGCGTTAATGTTTATACTGAACAGCGATGTCTACGTGCCACTAACTAAGGCATGAAAAGTGCAAATGATATCTTAACATGGTTAGCGTCATGTCTGTAAAAGCAACCATCCTAAATGCATGCAACTATTGGTCCAGATTAGTTTCGAAAGAGGTGTGATTGTTGAAGCGCGCTTGGAAGGCGATTCCGTCACTAAGACAGCTGAAGTCGTTAACGTTTCATGAGGAAAGGTTTCCAAGGTTATGTCTGAGTGTGAATCTAAAGGAAACATTATCTGCAAAACGCAACAGATTCTGTAGTATGCGAAACAGCATACTCCAGAATCGGGATGTTGGAGCATTAATGCAACATACAAAGCGAAACCGGCGAGCAGCAGCTGAGAATTTGTGCACGGATTTCAACACAGGACGCGAGAGACCAATTTCGTCAAAAACATTATGTTTAGAACTCCAAAGAGCTCGATATCACGGTTGAGTTTCGCTTCAAGCCATTCACAACGCACGGTGTCATATCCAATGGCAAAGAGCGCAAGTAGTGGAGGAATGTAATATGATCCGATGAATCCTCCGACACTTCGTTTGCGGCAAATGGAACAGTGCCACCAACCGAAGAAGCTTACAACTATGATTGCTTGTAACGGTTTTGGCTGTTCTGCAATGGTGTGGGGTACTCTCTCGTGGCATCGTTTGAGTGCATTCATCCATTAGAAGACAAGGTAGATGTCAATTTCTATTTAACAGTCCTGAGTGACCAACTTTCAGGATGACAATGCTCCAATCTACAAAGCACGAGGTGTAACAAATTGGTTTGAGGAACATGAGCTTTTTCACATACCACGGCCATCGCATTCGCAATCCGATGGAATACACGGGAACTTCTGCAACGACGACTCAGGCAGCGTTTTCCAGCTCCATGAACAAGCAGGAATTAACCACGCACCACGCTTCGTATGGATAAATGCTGTCGTATCCCTAATACTGACTTTCAGACATTGGTAGACTCTGTGCCATGATGGACACAGGCTGCACTAGGCTCATATGGCGGTCCAACACTGTATTAGTAATTTTACGTTACTTACAAGTAATGGACAAAAACAAGAATGTAATTTCTGAGTAATTTTAGTGTATGATGTCAAATGTTCCGTTGTTAAATTCAAGTTGTGCCTTTGCAAATATGTAAACAGCTTGTGTGTGACCACCTGACCATATGCAGCGGAGTTCACCTTTTCGATGGAAGCTCTGGTTGACTGATATAGATTAATTGATTGGATTTGGTTTGTTAAATCCCTGGCATAACACCGTTATAGGTGTTTTTGTACATTTCTACCTTCCTTTCTCCTAAAAGGATGCAATACGGATTTTGCTTGTGTGTACCAGATGTCGTTAAGCGGTGGAATATTTTAAAATAACAAAAAGGGAATGTCAAAGTCGTAATTCTACGTCCGATAACAACCCTAAAACTTCTCCGAAAAATGCTTCTGGAAATTAGCAGAAAGAAGGCAGAATTGTTTAGATGGAAACAGGATATCATCCCGAGAAGTAACAATTTTTTGTCTTACGCATATCTGGTGGAAAAAAAAAAAAAAAAAAAAAAAAATTTCATTCATATATGAATAAACCTTTCTATCTACACTGCGCGAAAAATATTAATAGAAATGTTTCTCGTGAATATTTCATTGTGAACCGTGTCACCGAAGACGAATATCATCAGCTTTTGACAATATCTCGATAACGGCTCTGGAACAAATATCTTTCTACTTCAAAATACGAAGCAATCTCCCGAAGATTTTATGTAGCATTCTGAAGGAAAGACGCCTCATAATCGGTAATGACGATTTTATTGCCCGTTACTCCATTTCGCAGGGAGTGCCACAGGGAGGCGTTCTCTCCTCGATGGTATTTGCCGCAGCTCTGGAACCATTTTTTCATCCCATAAAGACAACTTTATTACATATGCTGATGACCTGAAATTCTTCGTCAAATCTAAAGATCTATAACAAGTTAAGCAAACAAATCAACAAGCCAACAACACAATAAATGAACTGAAGCATTACCTCGACTGTATTAGACTACGTTTAAACCCAAATAAATCCGCCCAGATCACAATTACAAAGAAAAAGAGAAGGAACAATATCTCTATGCTGGTAAGCGGATGCGAAGTTCCAAAGGTTAAATCACACGTAGACCTCGGCCTAAAATGGGATGAGGGACTAACATTCTCCGAGCACTTTGATTACATCAAAGCTAAAAACATATGCAGCGCTCTGGGCTACCAAACAGGAGTTAATTGGCATTAGAAACCCAGATCTTGTTAAAAAGTATATCTTGAAATGTATACTTCCCATCCCACTGTATGCTTCACAGATTTGGTCCTCTCCCCCACCAGGCAACCTAAAAGCTTTCCTTAGTATTGAATACTGGCTCTTGAGATGGCTGAACAGGCTCTCGAATCACCCATTTACTATCTCTAGAGCCATCCTACTTTCCAATCTCAGCATTCTTCCCTGGAAACAGACAATCAAACACAAGAAACATTTTCACATTAGCCCAACTGCTAACAGGAAGATTAGACGCTCCCAGTATTGACAGCTTGTTTCACTCTCGTCGAGAAGCCACCAGAATTGCCGAAACAAGACATCCTCTTCAAAGCAACTTAAAAAAAAAACTGGACAGCCTAAGTCGCTTATTACCAGCAAACACAACAGAACTCTTCAATAAACTAAGAATTGAACCGGAAAAGCTCTGTAACGAAAAAGCCTACAGATTGCAAGTCTTTGCTGACTACTATCGCCTCCTGTAACTGCTGATGACCTGAAATCATCATCGTTTGAGCCGAGTGCACAGCCACTCAGCTCAAAACTATATAGTCTCGGTACTCTAGATGCCAACCTAAGATGATGTCAAAATTTTAAATATTCTATGATGTTCAAAGATGGCAAAAATGTAAATATTCTATTATAAAATCATAATTACTCATGTATTCCAAAATTCCGTAGTCAACCTTCAGGGTGAACGTCCCATGGATTTTGTAACCTTTTGTTCATGGTTCCGCTTCACACCTTAGAATGTAATTCTCACTCTTCTAGCCAATGGCTGTCCCAGGGAGGGGTGATGATAATAATAAATGATATAATAGGCATCCGGGCACGCAAGTTCCGAGTATCCAATAGAAATCTATCTACCACCTTACATAACCACACGTTATGCAAATCATTCATACCTATAAAAACACGGTTTGCGACCACATCACGTCATTCCCGTTTTATGGTTTGCCCCGGGGGGGGGGCACATCTTCAGTACTCAGCGGAAAGTCATCGCCGTTCAGATGATTCTTTGAGATGGTGGACTGTCGGACGACTTGAAGCCGGCCAGTCGCAGGCGGGGGGTGGCACCTTGACTTAATGTGTGACGCAATGTCGTCTCGTCACTATGCAAGCCGTTTGACTGCGAACTTTATGAAGATCTTCGTGTTGAATTAATCATCCAAGTGCGCCTTAATCCCAAAAACCGGGAACACTACTTACTTGAAGATGAAGCCTCATATATAGCATTCACCAAGTTTGCCCAGAACCTGTATGCCAGACGATTGACCATTCCTCTGCCTACAAACTTCGAATAGACGTGTCAAACAAAGCTTCTCAGAGACCCCCAACCAGACGTCAGGTTTGACTGCTTGATCCTTCATGCAGGACAAAACTGGAGCTCTTCTGAGAAGTGACAAAACTCCACTTCCCAGAACACTGACTACCGGACGGGACAACAGTCCCATGAATGACTCCCAGCTATGACATTTTGCACAACCTATTCAGCTAAACCAACATTGGATCGCCTCTGCTGGGCCTCAAGTTTTCTGGATGGTGCGGACTTGACCCTGCGGTCTGGTTTGCTTCCACCCATGCACACAGGCCACATTGGCAACCTGAGCCGGCTCCCTTGTCTGGCTCACTATTTCACCTCTTCCTGGCAGGGTGGGGAGGGGACAGTTTGCTGCCCCCCTATTTCTTCCCTCTGGTGGGGCATGGGTATGCCTCACTGTAAACTGGAGTTGCCTTCCCTTTCGGCTCCATATTTCTGTCTATTTCCCATCAGTCTTCAGCCTTCATCCCACTCTATCTGACAGCAACGTGAACACGTCCCACACAATCTAAAATCACCAATCGAAATTAATTTTTCCCAACATTTTGGACTTCTCCTAGCGCTTCCCGCGACGCATACATTTTTTTTAGGTCCTAGCCACTGAAATCTCAGGAAATTAGGTGGCAGGACCTGCCAGAGTGAACTATATACTAGTGAGTACCTGGTCTGCCTCCACGGGGCGAAAGTGGGACGTCGGGCCTCAGTAGGGGTCTGGCAGCTAAACGACAAGATGAACAACGGTACAAGGCATCACACATATACAAAGTCATTACACTTTTTTAAATCTCTGGCTTTTCCAGTCAACTGGTTCACCCACAATGTAAACTACGCGCCGAGATGGGGGAAACCCCTGTTGACCCTAAACACACTTTACACAAGCCATTTTTTCCTGAGCCACTGAAATCGCAGGAAATTATGTGGCAGGACCTGCCAGAATGAAAACTTGAAATTGCTTGGTACCTGGTCTGCCTCCACGAGGCATAGTGTGGACAACGTTGAGCCCCAGCAGGGGTCTAGCGGCTAAATGGCCAGAAGAACAACGATACACAACACTACACTTACAAAATCCATAACTTAAATCTCTAGCCTTTACAGTGAACTGGTACAATGAAAGAAACGCGGAGATGCGAGAAACCCGTGGTGCCGCTAGACACGAACACACTATGGAAGCAGTTTCTTGAGAGAAAGGTACCATTAAAAGATGAGTTGGCCAATATCGTCGGAGAGATACGTCAACTAGAACAGACCACTATCTGGCTCTAACAGCAAGACCAACCCTACGATGTCCTGTCATCAACTGTCCCTTGAAATTGCTGCGGGCACAGGCGAAAACATTTCCAACCGGACTGTGTTAAGAACGCTGAATTCAAGTGAACTCCACGCAAGGAAGTCAGTGGTTTGCATCCCATTAACCCGAAACGAACGCAGAGCTCGTCGAAACTGGTGCCACGAACATGTCACTTGGAGCTCTGACAAAAGGGATACAGTTCTGTTCTCTGATGAGTCCTGTTTTAGCATAAGAACAGATTCTAGACGTTATTTCTTCTCCAGAAAAAGAAATGCAGAACTATCCTTCCAACATTCTCATCCCTCCAGTCTCCAGCAGTGCAAGAGTAGATCATGGTGTCTTGTCAATGACATATAGGAATTTTGCTAGCAGAGATAAGGGGGTGATTGTTCCCTTGTATAAGGCAATGGTCAGGCTACACCTTGAATACAGGTCTGGAGGCCTAATTTTAGGAAATGACGTAGAGCTGCTGGAGCGAGTACAGAGCAGTGCAATGAAATTGGCCAGTGGAATAAAGGGCTGTTGTTACCAAGAAAGGCTTAAGTACTGCAAATTGCAGCTTCTGGAGACTAGGCACCTTCGAGGTGATCTAATTGAGATGAATGGTTTGAGCAAGCTCAATGCTAATGGGATTCTACTTCTTGCTCAGATTAGTCACCTCAGATGACAAATTAAAATTGAGGAATTTGTTCTCTCAGGATAAATCCCTGACAATTGTAGAATAGAAATGCGGAAATTCTCCTTTAGCCAGCGGGTGGTTGATAGTAGAAACACACTTCCATGTGTTGTAGTGGAGGTCAACAACTTAAATAAGTTCAAGGCAGAACTAGATAAACATTTGGAGTGAATGGATGGGTGAAATGGGAATGTTTTTTGGCTTATGCTACATAAGCTTGCTTTCTTGCATCACATGCCTCTACTAATGCTAACATCAGAGAAGGGGACACTTACGGTGGAGGCAGTGTTCTCGTGTGGTGCAGAATAATGATCAACAGGCGCACCACTCTTCATGTTTTTGATAGGGTTATCGTAACTACAGGCGGAGGTACGAGAATAGATCCTCGAACCTTATGTGTAACTTTTTAGGAGTGTAGTAGACCCAGATTTCCTTTTCACGCGCAACAACGCCACTGCTAATAGGACTCAAATGGTGAAGGAATATCGTAAAACTGTAGATAACCAACGACTGCAGTGGCCAGCAAGGTCAACACAATTAAATCCAATCGAGCAGTGTGGGAAGCGCTTGGATGTCGCATTGCACGCCGATAAGCAAATTCTCGGTCACTTGGTGACCTGCGCTAGTGGAGGAATGGGATTTTTTGCCGCAGAATCTTATAGACAACCTAATATGGAACATGGTTCACCGCTGTCAGACCTGCTTAGCTTTTGAAGGAGATCATACTTCATATTTGATGTGATGTGACCATATGTTCGACAATCTTGTGTCTCTTGTACCTATAAATGTCTCTTGTACCTATCCGAACATTCTCGCTGTCTCCTCATTTCATCGTTATTCTATGGCGCACCACCATACCAAATTTGTCCTGTTTCATCCCAAATAAAAACCACATTTCTCCCAACCATACCCTCCAAGAACTTTCCTAGTTTCCCCTTGAATCTCTTCAAACCATCAACTTCCACAATAACAGATGGATGTCTCCCGCTGGCCGAAGGCAAACTCCCGCACAAGGTTGATCCAGAAGGCAAACTCCCGTTGAAGATTGATCGCATACTGCAATAAACCTTCAACTTTAATTCATGCTACCTCATGTGTGTAGTCTCAGCAAGTGGAAGAATGCCATTAATCTTCAGCCTACCCAATCCAGTCAAGGCTTTAAACACCTCAATCAGATCTCCCCGCAGATGATTGGTCTCGAGATGCTACAATTTGCAGAACTGAAGTCTTTCTAAGTAAGAGCACCTTTTTGTTCCCTTCACCAATCTGGTTACCCTTCTCGAAGATCTACATCCTACCTAAAGTGAGGCGTCTATACCTGTATGCAGTACTGAAGATGCAGCCGAACCATGGCCTTATACAAAAGGATAATCACCTCCTTATCCATGAGAGCAAAGTTTCTACATATCATTGACAAAATCCCATGAACTGTCCTGACCGTATATCTGCGCTGCTCAGAGAATTTCAAATCTGACTACGGAACTATCCCCGGGTCTTTTTCATTCTCCACCACCCTTATGCTTATAAGTTACTCTGGCATCACTGCTACCCATGTGCAGTAGCTTGCATTTGTTAATGTTAAACTTCAACTGCCATTTCTCAGCCCACTGACCCAATTTTCCTATATCTTGTTGCAGTAACTCATTCTAATGACTATCGTTCACGACCCTGCCGACTTTTGTATCATCTGCATAATTGGACATTGAGCCTAATATGCCTTCATCGATATCATTAATAAATATTAAAAACAACAATGGGAACAGCACTGAGTCCTGGGGAACTCCACTAATAACAATAGTCCACAAAGAGCAGTGCCCATTGATTACAACTCTGTCTTCTTCCACTTAACCATCCCTTTGTCCATAACAGTAACTTGCCATTACAACTACTGTTCCAGATTGATAATATCTTCCTGGATATGAAATCGGTATGACACAGTAATATACCTACCAGTTATTTTTGCTATATTGAAACAAAACCCTACTTCATCTTATCAGATACCATGTTGCAAATTTTGAAATAAATCTTGCTTTCAAGGCATCGGTTTGTTTCACAACAACTTCCAGGCACAAGAGCCATGGAGGAGTGTGTTTTCAGCTATCCTTTTTGCAGTAATTTTAGAGCCTTTCTTACCATATAATTGAAATTTTGTTACCTCTGCCGCCTATTTTAAGTTCTCCATGAGTTCAAATAATCCTCATGAGAACCATGATATAAACCTCTACGCTTCTAGGAAGACACTGAGACTAGAAAAGTATCTTAAAACAATTGGACTGCACTTGAATTCTTCGAAATCAGCTGAAATATCGATTACCAAAGAGTGAGTTAAGAACGATATTGGAATCACCTCCATCATTGCTGTGACCTACAGTAGGTCTCAGCTGGGATGAAGGTGATTCCGATCACTTCCCAACCTCATTCATTAAATAGCTTCTTGATATTTCTAGAAGGACTGACAATGCCTGAATTTATAGTTAAAGATATTAAAAAAAAAAAAAAGGTCATATGGCCACCCAAGGACTAATTATAAGCCCATGTGAATTATGTTGAAGTATTGCGGTGTGCCCGATTTGCCTGTTTAACTCGATGAAAAACTGCCTGGCACCAACAGTAAAATAAAGCCCATAAAAGTTTCTCGCGTGGTTGACAGGATTCCAACCGAAGCCATCACCACACGGTTCAGAGTGGATGGCGATTATAATTACTTGGGCAGTAACGTTATGGACAGATTTATCGCGCAAGACTCTTTCTGGAAGTTTTTGATATTTTCAAAAATGTAATCCGGTTTTCCTTTTCTGCTTTCATCGGAGCCAGTTAGACCTCGATTAAAATCTGATCTGAGATTTTGCATTTCTCCACCGTGTCTATACTCAGTTGAATGCTGTGGCGTTTCTGCTCCATCTGTTCATTCCTCGGCCTCCGTCTTTTCTTGTTCTTACTTCGTGATCAGTTTCCGCCATCGCTTAAGGATCAACGGCGATTAACAAAAGAAGAAAATGGACAGACAACGAGAAAATAAGTGTTCCGAAGAACAAAACAAATTTCCAACGAGGCCAAAGAAGTTAAAACGGATGCTTTGTCGACGCACTTCACGTGTGGGAAATTGTAAGCATTCATTGCCCGTAAGGCAATAGAAAAATGAACAGAAACAAGTAATCCTGCCTCTGCCTCTCTATCTATTCGCCTTTGTTTACTTTTCTGCGTTTGCCGTCCCTTCTTTCCTGTTGCGCACTAATTAAGAGAAACCAACACAACTGCTGCACTAACTGGCAACGATTTCAGCGAGTTAAAATCTGGCTTAACTCGCGCAACTTTTTCTTCCCTCTCGCTTTCAACTCGTGATTCAGGAGCCAAAGAAGATCAGAAAGCAACTAGGGGGGGAGGGATGGGTCGAGAAGAGCGGAATAGAAGATCTTCGAGGCAGCCTTGTTCGCTGATCCTGTTAATGCAGTTCGTCTACAGGGTGCCTCTCGTTTCCCCCCAGAAACGAGGAAAAGCCGCAGAACTGTTAGTGCCGATCTTTGTCGCCGGATAAGTAAAAATCCTTTTTGCGATGTTAATGTAAGACTTTTGTTAGAATTTGACATTCTTTCTCAATAACGCACAGCGCAAGGATTTAATGATTCGTGGTACAAAGAGAGTTTAATCTTTGATGACAATAGCTGGTTACTAGCGGCACTGCATGAGGTGGTTCTCTTCACATCCAATCAAAGAATAATTTATTATTCCCGAGAATAATGCAGCGTTCGCGGAGCCGTGGATTAGGTTTGCCAGTGTTTTTTCACCTTTTTTTTTTTTTTTTTTTTTGCTTCGAGGCATATGAAGAGTCGTGTAGAAGTTTTTGTGCCGTAAAATGCTCCGAGAGGGGTTAAGTATTTAGGGAAGGCCTAAAAGTACAATCATTGAATTTAACCTACCTTATGGCATACAGCCTTTTGCATTGGCATTACAATTACCAAATATCTGGAAAACAAATCCCTTAAGTTCTGCAAAAGACTACTTTAAGTTGAGCAAATACAAGACACACGAAATATATTTAGTTTGGTATCAACTCTTTAATTTTAAGAAGCATTTTAGTACTTCTGAACATTGCATGAAAAACACACCGGGGGTGGCAGTAAAGTTCCCGGACTGGTGCGATGAAAAGAACAAGGTGAAGGAGCTCAAAAATGGTTGATTTTTATTCAAAGTAATTGCCCTACCAGCCCGAATGCACTTATTACGCAGTTCGTAAAGTTTCTGAACATTCAGCAAAAGGCATCAAAACAGATGACATTCAATTCGGCGGTTACATTTTGTATCTTTATGCCCTCAACATCCTAAAATCCCTTTTCACCTTGAGAAAGAGGAAGAACTCGGTGATACTAGATCGGGAGAGTAGGGTGGATAGTTGATCTCTACAATGCCCTGTTTCGTAAGAAATGTCTTCACAAGAAGTGCGGAATGAGGGCACTGTCGTGGCTTCACCCGGTAAATGCGATTCAAATCTTTGAAGCACCTGTACGTAGAACGAAGCATTGACTCTCTCCACTTCAAGTAAAAATTCGTTGTGAATCACACCCTGTTTTCCGAAAAACAGTTCGGCGTCGTCATCAATAACAGGAACTTCTTGAGTCTTTATAATGAAGTCCACCGCATGCTTTCACGCTTCGTCTGCGGGTCGTACTGAAACAACCAAAGCTCATCTAGTGACAATACAATCGAGAAAATTAGGTTGCCTTGACAAGTCTGGATTAAGTCTTCGTTGACACTCTTCGCCGCTTCTGCTCATCCGTTAGGCTGTGCGGCACAAATTTTGTAGGCCTTCCTTTTCCCTAGATCTTCAAGCAGAATTTGAAGAATCGTCTCTCCTTCATATCCAACTCGTTGGCCATCATTCTGGGGATCAAACGACGATCTCTTGCCACAATTCCCAACTTTTTCAAATCTGTCCTCATTTCGTGAGGTGGACGGACGCCCACTTCTCCGGTCATTGCGAATATGCTGACGTCTGTCTTTGAACCGCTTGTCTGGTGCGACTTAACGTTTCACAGCATAGACAGTTTTTATTAGGGTCCGGAGTTTAACGAAGGACCCCTATAATGTCACTCGGTTGTCTGTCTGTCTGTCCGTCTGTCACAGCATTGTATCTCTGGAACCACTCAACCTATTGACTTGAAATTTTGCATGGATTTGTACATCACGTGGGCCAACATAACGCCATATTGATCATTGTTGACAAAAATTTGTCTGAGAAATGGCGGGGGGGTAAATGGGATTTGACAAAAATGTTGTCGACAACGTATAACTTATTATACACCGTTGGAAAGAGATCAACGAGTAGGTTTAAAATATAATTTTTAAATATTTTTAAAATTAACTTGAAAATGGCGGCGCCAGACAGAAAAACGGAGTCATTTTCGTGCTTTCCCCTATAAAAATGATGGCTGGCATCAGTAATTAGCCCAGACTTGTGGGCTAATTGCAGATGGAGAATCCCAGTACCAAGCCTTCGGGCGAATCCAGTCCTGCCCACTCTTTCTGGAAGCCTAAGAGGAGCCCCCGTATCTCAATCTCAAACTAAATACTTGGGAATGATGCAAATAAATGGGCAAAGGTCCCGCACAGTTGCGGATGAAATACGCCAGGCCACTGAGGAGCATTCGATTGATGTTGTTCTGAATCAAGAGCCGTATGCTGCAAGAATACAACCCCATCCAACCTCTAAAATTACTGGCTTTTCCATACACACTCGAGTCATTCAACCTGTCCCAGTGGACCCTAAAACATGTATAGCAGTCATAAATATGGATCTCGATGTCTTGGTTGTCCAGGGCCTCTGCAATCAGTTTTCACCTGTATCCAGATTACCTGTACAGATCAATCATTCTATCTAATGTCACTCCACAGCCCTTCCTCAGGTAACATCAATGAGGGACTAAACTTTTTGGAATTCGCCCTGAATTTTATTGGCTCCAAACAACTGCTGGTTGCATCTGACTTGAATGCAAAATCCCCCTTCTGCCACAGTGCGGTTGCCAATGGCCGTGGCCAGCTTCTTGAGGACTTCGTCCTCAGCCAAAATCTTATTATCCATAACCAGCCTAGCCAGTTCACTACTTACTCTAGCTCCACTGGTGAATCTAATATTGACTTAACCCTCTCTACAAAGGTCCTACGTCAGTCAGTTAGCTGCTGGGAGGCAACTCCGGATCTGACTGTTAGCGACCATAGAGCCTTACTGTTCCATCTTGAATTGGTTCCACCGAGAAACAACAACAGAGCAAGGCCAACTGACTTCATAAGATTCTCTTCGACAAACGTCAATTGGGAAGCATATGACAGCTCCATAGAACTGGACTTTCCAAATACAGACCCATCACAGATGGACTCGCTGAATGCAGAGGACTTGACCACCTTTATCCAGCATTCCATACTCAGAGCCTCATACAGGTCCTCAAGGAAGGTGTTCCGCCCAGCAATCTGCCCCTGGTGGACCCGGGAACTTACCATCCTTCGTAAGTCAGTCCACTCTGCGCGCAGGAACTATCAGCGACACCGTGATTGGCTAGCTCCTGATGTCGAACGCCTTCATAGGGATTATATCGCCAAAAAGAATGAGTATACCAAGGCAATTGCAGCCAGAAAGAGAGAAACTCGGGCAAATTTCGTAAAAGAAACCAACCGTACAAATCCATGGGGCCTGGCATATAAGATCTTGAGGGAGAAAACCTTCTCCCCAGAAATATTCAACACTGTTTTAGTAGACGCTCAGGAAACTAAGTGTTGGCAGGATTCCGCCAACCTTATTTTAGACAAACTGTTTCCACCTGATGACATCTCTGAGGATCACCCAGAACATTCAGCAATTAGAGCTGCCAACAACAATTATATAGCAAAAGAACAGCCAACCCATTCACACTAGAAGAACTGGGAGCAGTCCTTAAAAACATTAATGCCAAAAAGTGTCCAGGCCTTGACCTAATAGAATACATCTTCATCATTCGCTTTCACTCACTGCAGCCGCACCATCTACTCCTCCTCTTCAATAAATGCTTGGATGAAGGATGCTTCCCAAAAGAATGGAAGTTTGCCCTCATTCGCCTCATCAAGAAGCCTCACAAACCACCAACAGACCCCCGCAGCTTCCGGCCTATTGCCCTGCTGGCTAACCTTGGTAAGGTCCTTGAGCGACTCATGGCTCTCAGGCTTGTCTCCATGCTACAAATGCATGATTTGGTCTCACCATGCCCGTATGGTCTCACCCGTGGAAGGTCATGTGAAGAAGCTCTTTTCAATTTGGTCTTACATATTGAAAGTTCTGAAGAAAAATTCGAATTGGACATCTTCATAGACTTCGACACTGTCTGGTGGGATAGTGCCTTGGCACGCCTTCGAACTGCCGCTTGCCCCCGGCAATTATACAGCCTCTTCCAGAATTATTTTTCCGACCGAGCAGTTATTCTCGCGTCAAAATTCCAGCAAGTCACCAAATCAGTAAAATCGAGGTTGTCCCCAAGGGTGAGTCCTGGGACCCCCTCATTTGGAATATAGTCCTCCAAGACTGGCTCTCCCGCACATCCAGGAATGCAGTGAATTACAACGCAGTATTTTTACAAATTGTAACCTATGCAGCCGGAGCCCGATTCCATCGGGTAACTCTTGTAGAGATGCGAGACAAGCTTGGAACCATCCAGAGGTCAATATTAATGGCAATCTGCCGAGTGTGTAGAACGGTCTCCACTCCTGCCATTCAGGTCATTGCGAGAGCACTTCCGCTCGATCTATATGTCATCTTTCGAGGGTTGTGCTTCCGAATTACGAGAAATATCTCAACAAGGATCCTCGATATTGAGGTTAATATGGATGCCGACCCCAAGGCTGAGATTACCCGTTGCTTCAACATTTGGCAAACTCGATGGCACAACTCAACACTGGGCATTGTCACAAGAAGGTTCCTACCTGATGTAACCTACACTGCTACTAAATCTGTACAGTCTTGGTTTACCCCTTCACTCGAAACATCATACCTAATTACCGGACACTGATCCATGAATGAAAAATTACACCATCTGGGTCTCCACCCAACAGATCTCTGCCATTGGGAAGCCAAAGAGAACTGGTGGCATGTACTGTTCGAGTGCATTACGTATGCTGATCTGAGACACAACCTTGTCAGCTGTACACAGATCTCTGGCGAGCATCTAGAGCTGTTCCTACAGAACCCTAACAACCTACCTGCACTGCAAACCTACTCAGCTTAAGTCTTTAAGCGCAGACGAAGGATTAACAGGCCCCCAGTGGCAAACATCGAGGACCCAGCACTGAACTGAAACCGATCATGTATTTCCCTTCCCCCTAGTCCTGCTATACGGGCTGTGCAACTTGTTTCTGCGGCCTGTGTGCAGGACGGAAAACACCATCTCTCTCTCTCTCTCTCTCTCTATTTTTATTATTATTTTTTTTCCTTTTTTCCCCCCCATCTCTTTTCTCTTCGCGTTCTACAATCAGTCACAGTTTTTTTTTTTTTTTTGCCTCTTTTCTTTTGCGTTCTTAAGGATTTATTTTATTATATACAAATATTATTCTTGTTTTGAGTTTTACAGTAATAAAGTTTTTATTTTATTATTTTTTTCCCCTCTCTCCTTATTGCGTTCTTCAGGGTTGCTGTCATACTGTTGTTGTTTTTTTTTTTTTTTTTTTTGCACCACGGGAAAACCTAAATTTTCTTTTTTTTTTTTTTCTCCTCTCTCCCCCCTCTGGAGTGGGCCCCTAGAGGAATCTGGCCCACCTTTCGGCAACATCACGTGGCTCAGAGTCTCGTATTGAGACAGTACGTGTTTAGCTGGGACTGGCCCACCTTCCCGTGGTGTGGACGAGTACCCAGAATCATCTGTCCAGGTGACTGATGCTTCTGGGTAGCCAAGCGGCCAGAACATAACAGAACACACATAATACACACCAACCTACGTCACACACATCTGGCCCATTTGTAGTGATTCTGTTCTTCACAGAGATACGAGGCGGAGTTGAACTAACGTTCTAGGAG
The DNA here is from genome assembly GCF_048544385.1 of Mastigoproctus giganteus. NCBI lineage: Eukaryota > Metazoa > Arthropoda > Arachnida > Uropygi > Thelyphonidae > Mastigoproctus > Mastigoproctus giganteus. The sequence goes on along the minus strand of NC_143586.1, from coordinate 176,852,816 downwards.
CCCCTTACAAAAACACATGTCCACATATTATGTTGATTATGAATGCATACTTTTAAAATCAAAGGCTGTATACGTGGTCTTTTGACCTTGAGAATTAGTGGCCCTGGAGGCACGTATGGAATGAAGTTGTTAATATATGTATGAAGTCCCCATGAGCCCAGTGATATTCCCATGTCTGATCTGATGATGTGCCTAGAGATGCACTTGAAACTATCGTATTAACAAGGCAAGACCTTTTATATGCGATTAATAAGTTACCTGCAACGGGTACAGCGAGAATCGACAAAGTACCACAGTTTACCATTCAATGTTTGAGCCCATATCTAAGTGATCCCCTCCTAGTAATTTTAATACCATATTAAAAAGGAGAATCTTTCCTTCTAATATGGAATATGTATTTTTTAGGCCACCCCCAAAAGTTTTCCAGTCAATTGAAGCCAATCACTTAAAACCCATCTCTCGTTCCTCGAGTTCGCTTGAAAAAACAGCCCTGAAAAACTTGCCATGCACATTCTCCCTCACAGGCCTCAGCAAATTCATTAGGGTTTGCGCAACAGATCAACAATTAGTAATCTGATAATGATTACCAATACCATCCTTGAATCGTTTGAGGAGAAAAAAAGAAATACCAATCAAATATCTTGATCTACAAGCTGTGTTCGATAGTGTCCACATCCCAGCCTTGCTTAAACTCCTTCGAAATTACTATCACATCACAGGCCACGTATTGAAGTTTATAGCATCTCTTCTACAGAAGAGAACCATCCAAATATCCATAGGAAAGCAAAGATATACTAGACAAATAAGCAGGCGTGTCACAAGGAGTCCTGTCTGCAATTCTTTTCACAGCTATCATCTACCCGCTAACACACAAAGAACAGACATGATATCATATGCAGATGATTTAAAGATCTTAACAAAAATAAATTCGACCGATGAAGCTGGGACACCACAGCAACCATCAGCAAGACCTTATCAGAAGTACAGCAGTACCTCGACATTTAACCTGAAAGTTAACCCTAAGAAATCTGCCATCATGGTATTCTCACTTAAACTCACACCAACCATAATTCAGCCTGCGATTGAGAGTCCTGATCCCCCTGTGTTAATAATCAGAGAGAGAAATTTGAGTGTGATCTTCGACAGAAAATTAAAATTCCTTCATCATATAGAAGAACTCGGCGCTAAATTCAACAAGAAATGGTGGGTTGCCAAGCAGCACTTGCTACACATTCAGAACAAACCTGATAAAAATGTGCATCAGGATGATGATTTTCGGAGGTGTACTGTATGGAGTAGAGTTGTGGGGCTTGGCTGCAAACACCACAATAAAACAAACCATTAAAAGCCGCTGAATACTGGCTCCTGAAGTGGGCAACTTGGAAGTGTCATCTGCCACCACAGCAGCACGCAACACCGATGGCCAAAGCGCTGAAGTTAACCAGGGTTTCAGCATTAATGCACGAGAGAAGACTAGTCTTCACCAAAAAAATGATCGCTAGGAGAGCCTCAGCATCCAATATTTGGGACACCGTGTGCTGGTGGATCCCCCAACCAGCCCTCAGCTCCACTCCCAAGCTTCTTGCTCTTCCTTCGAGTGTAAATTTTAAAGATCGGTTCCTCCCTTATCAGAAGCGAAATCAGTTCAATCCCTGAATGCCGACTTGTTTAAAATCATAGATGATAAAAAATATAGACGGCCCATCATAGATCTGCACGTGGTCTCTACAACTGCCAACTGATTTCAGATCGCTATGGCTGCTGGGCAACGATCTCACAGAAAACCGAACTCAAGGAAACGTTTATCACAATTTATATTATTTTAGTTATTTTTTTTGTATTAGTTTTCCTTCTAAGTTAATATTATCTGCTATAAGCATTTATTTATTTTTTTTAATACATAATCTGCTTGTAATTGAATCTTTGTAATCCCGGCGAGATTATCCCTGCCGCTTGTTAAGCCCTGGCATGATGCCGTGAAGGGTATTGTAGAGTCGTAGTATCTGCGTGTACTGATGAACCTGACAAAGATCTTATTTAATTATTTATAGCGAGCAATGTCTTCACTCCTGTAAAGCATCGGACTTCCAATGATTAAGAGAGGAACTTCACTTCGTTTCTCTCCTTTGAATGCAAGCATTTTATCCTGTAGCAACTAAAAATATTTTAGTGGGCATTGACATTGTCGTTCTGGTCTCAACACCAACAAAACATTTCTTAAAAGATTCTCCTTCAATTCCTTCGTAGCCTCAGGTGTGGACAACTGCACTTTCCCAAAGCACTTTTTTTTTTTTTTTTTAGACAACCCACGCTGACTTAAATTTCTGTGACCATCCATCGAATGGCTTAACCTTCCATATTCATCCGATGCGCAAACGATTCGGGCTTAATTTTTAAAAGATTTGTCTACGGGAACGTTTTATTGACGCATTACCATTAGTCACCCCAAGTGTACCTTTTCAAGATCCGGATACATCTTTACCTTTCGTGCTTTGATCCCACCCGGTTTGGAATATTTCACTACGCGTCCAATCTTTTTTCGATCTTTCAGAATGGTGAACAGTGTACCCAGAAATGAAATGCCCAACTGTTTGGCAAAACTACCCAGTTCGTAGGAACCACACCGATAAACAGAATGATTTCGCGCAGTCAGTTGCTGCTTCAATAAATTAAGATTCTTCCATTTTAAATTTCTTTCGCCTTTCAAAGTGGTTACAACAAATGCAAAATAGAACAGCAGAAGACTCACCAATAGGTCATTACACGCGTTTAGCCATTAAAAGGATGGTCACTATAAAGAGCATCGCCTATATAATATTACATAAGCCACCATTTTATTCCTTATTTGTTTTATTAGCGATGGCTACTTGGAAAACTTTTTTTACTTCAAGTCAGAATACTGTCTTGAAGTCGAAAATCTTCGTGCCACAATCACCACGTGCAGCATTCTTCCCGGTATTCTGAAATAGTCCGTTTGTATTTTTACCACATTCTTAACAGAAATAAGACGAACGATTATTCAAACTAATTTCGTGTTAAAACTTATGCCAAAGCAGGTCCGTGGGAACCACAAAAATAAATTAAATTAAAAATAACCGGCCTCGAGATTTAACAAGGAGCGGGGTGAATCAGGGGAACGCTGCCAATCGTTTTCGGCAGATTAACGGACATAAAGCGTTAATCAAGGGGATGGGTTGAGACAGTTAACTGCTCTCGAGTAACTAAAAATTGGAAGATTCACTTGCAGTACGCTGAAAACTGGGTTCACTTTTCTGAATCTGATATTTCAGATTCAGTTTTGCTGTTGGTAGATAAGTTGCACTCAGTTTTTTTATTTCTTGCCAAACTTCGCACTGCGTAAAAATCATCTAATGAAATGGAATACGAGTGCAGTTTCATTTGTTGTACACACCTCCAACAGTGGCCGTCACTCAATATTTCGTACGATGGAGTTTCGGCCCCGTGTGATATTTCATGAAATTAAGTTTGACGGAAGCCTTTCTAATTAGGTGGTAACGATTTACAGACAACCGTAAAGATGGCAACTTAGTTGGACTGTTTATAGTTTGTCACAAAAGAAACAGTATAGGTCAGTAAGTTGAAGCCATTCTTTGAAGGGATATAGACTGCGATTAGCTCTGCGGGCAGGATCTATGTGTGTTTCTCCACTGAGCGACTTTCCCATGTGTCAAAGAAACTCTGATTATCAATTAACATTTCTACGGTTGCAAGCAAACAAATGGAATTCACCTTTGTTTTTTTTATTCAGATTCTTAATGATACCACAAGTGATGGAACCGGATCACTGGATATTCTGCGCAATTCACTTCAAAAGCTAAAATTTGTCAATAGTACTGAAGGGTTGAGGGTAAGTGATGCCCAGAACTTGGCGTCACAACGGATAATTCTATGATAAGACTGCATATTCTAGGATCATACAGTGGTACATCTCGTAGGCGTTGACTCGCAATCACGTTCTGCTCATCGTCTTGTAAAGATGAACTTAAATACGTATGCCACTCACCTATCAACTGTCCAATACCAGTTCTTTAAATGTCCATGTCCAGTTAGAGCGGCTAATTTTGGCAGATTAATTCTGGCCTAATCGTCCTAAAATATACTTAGTGATCACTGAATTATGACCACCCCTCCATAATTGGCAGTGACGCACAGTTCGCAGTATAAAAAGCCTTACAGCTTCGTACGCTAGAGCAATGGTAATTTGTATCTGGTCGTGCAATTCAGAGTGATAAAGTAACAGTTATAGGACGTAGTAAAGATAACAGGGAGTTTCAAAAGGGCATGATTGTTGGGGCTCGTGCGACGGGCGCTTCCATATCGGAAATGGTACGTCTTCGCTCTTGCACACAGCCCACCCATTGTGTGAGAAAGACAATGGTGTCGAGTGGATCGAACCGCTCGACAGAACTGTAAAGGATTGCTTAAGGTGGATGTGTGGAGTAAGCGAAGAGTGCAACGCATTGTACGGGCTCAACGGCAAGTTACTGCGCGACCGTTGACAACACAATACAATATGGGAAATGCACGAACAATATCCCAAATTTTTTTTGTCCTTTGATTTGTTGGCGCATCGGCTTCTGTGGCCGTAGTGCACCTCCCAAGGTTTTTGCAGTACTTTGATCCAAGCCCGAGGCGGGATTCGAACCCGCGACCTTTGGGTTACCAGAATATCCCAAATGACGACCCAAGAGACTCTCTCCTCATCGCTGATCATCGCCGACGACGAATGCTATGGTGTCAACAACACGCTA